>NC_091775.1:65963532-66278137 GCF_029378745.1 Bos indicus
CTCCTTTCAAAACCCATTCCACCCTCCAAGGCTCAATACCAAGATTTTCCAGTTGCTTCAGTCTCTGGGCATCTCTCCCTATGCTGACTCAGAGTACACAACTCCCCTACTCATTTGGCCCTTGTCTGTACTGTCTCAGGCCATATCTTGAGTTTTTATTCTATACTAACCATAATTTTCTGAGTGGTTGTCTTCTCTTGCCAACTGTGACTTCCTGAAGGGCAGAGATGGAATGTCCTTTCTTTTCTTTGTATCTTCCACTACTTAACCCTTCGATGCAACAGACACTCAGTAAGTACTTGTCAAATCCCCTGCTCTTCTTTAGGAAAGCTGCATAAACCAGCTGAATAATCAAGAAGTTCTCGCTTAAGCTAGATCACACTCTCCCTGGTTGAAACTTAAGTCCTTGTTTTCTTGTTTGATCTTCCATGAAATGGAGAGCAAACGTCTGATGTTCTCACCAAACCTGTATCTATACTTGAGAAAGGCTAGTGCAGGCAATGGCACAGGCAATGGCACCCCAGTCCAGTACTCTTGCCTGGAAAATCCCATGGATGGAGGAGCCTGCAGTCCATGGAGTCGCTAAGAGTCAGACACGACTGAGCGACTTCACTTTCATTTTCACTTTCATGCATTGGAGAAGGATATGGCAACCCACTCCAGTGTTCTTGCCTGGAGAATCCCAGAGACGGGGGAGCCTGGTGGGCTTCCGTCTATGGGGTCGCACAGAGTCGGACACAACTGAAGTGACTTAGAAGCAGCAGCAGCAGCAGCAGCAGCAGTGCATCTCTCTTAGCTTTTGCTTTTCCAGGCTAAGCCAGGATAAAGAAGCAGAAGCATTGTATTGACACAAGACCTTGTTCTAAGAAACCCATAACATTTCCCTCATATTAAGATGAGTTCTTTTAGTAGTTAAAAAAGTCAACAAAGGTCTTACAATCTGGGAAAGCATTCGTCTTCTGAAAGTCATAGCTGGGAAGGCCAGAGTCTCTGGTAAGCCTTTATTTTTTTAATCTTTTGGCAAAAACTCCTTTACCGATTTGGTTTAATGTCTACTAATTCCCTGAGAAGAGAAGCAAGCACACATACACACGTACCTGACTCCCTTTATGCAGCCTTGATCACAGCAATTCACATTATTGAATCATTTCTAAAATCAGAGCAGGAGTTTACCAGAAAATAATCTAAAACACTCAAGGATTATAATTTTGTATACCAAAATTGTAGATGTAACAAGGGCTTGGGTGTGGCTTTGCCTCTGAGTATTCCTGGTTAAGGTGACTAGGAAAAATTCTATGACTCCAAGATGGCAGGGTAGAAGGACACGCACTCATCTTCTCCTGTGAGAACTCCAAAACTACAGCTCACTGCTGAACAACCGTCAATGGGAGAATGTTGGACTCCACCACAAAAAGATACCCCAAGTCCAAGGGCAAAGGAGATGCCCCAGCAAGATGGTAGGAGGGGTGAAATTGCGTTTAGAATCAAACCCTATACTTGCCAGAGACACTCGGAGGGCTCAAACAAACCTTGTGTGCACCAGGACCCAGAGACCCCACAGCGACTGAGCCAGAACTGAGTTTGAGTGTCTCCTGCGGAGGTACAGGTTAGCAGTGGACTGCTGCTGGGGCAGGGGCTCTGGGTGCCATAGACCTGGGTATGGCATAAGCCCTCTTGGAGGAGGTCACCATTAGCCCCACCATAGAGCTGTCAGAACTTACACAGGGCTGGGGAAACAGACTCTTGGGAGGTACAAACAGAACCTTGTACACACCAGGACCCAGGAGAAAGGCACAGTGACCCCACAAGGGACTGACCCAGACTTGCCCATGAGTGTCCAGGAGTCTCTGGGGAGGCGTGGGTTGGCGGTGGGCTGCTGCAGGGTTGCGGGCACTGAATGCAGAAGTGCGTGCATGGGACCTTTTGAAGGAGGTCACCGTTATTTCCATTACCTCCTCCATAGTTGGCCTCAGGTCAAACAACAGGGACGAAACACAGCCCTGCCCATTAACAGAAAACTGGACTAAAGATTTACTGAGCATTGCTCTGCACATCAGAAAAATACCCAGTTTCCCCCTTAGTCAGTTCAGTTCAGTTCAGTTGCTCAGTCATGTTCAGCTCTTTGCGACCCCTTGGACTGCAGCATGCCGGGCCTCCCTGTCCATCACCAACTCCCGGAGCTTACTTAAACTCATGTCTTTACCAAAAGTACACTTGGTAAAGACACCCAGATTCTCAACTCAGATGAGGTGTCAGAAGAGTCATGTTGGGGTGCAGATGCAGGGAGATTAGTCTGCTTGCTTAAAATATCCTGAAATATCAAGAAAATCAATCTGAATCTCAGAAAGTTTGTGAGCTAGTTGAAGGTTAATTAATATTTGCTTTGTTGAAGTGGCTTGTTGAGGGGTTTCATAGAAACCACAGAAATAACAATAACGGTTGGGTGAATGGAGGATCACCTCAGGGCACCTGAAAGGAACCTTCGTAGGACTATTTCATGAAGTTTCTCTTTGCTTTGAGATTTGTGTTTTTAGAAGTCTGAGGAAAATTAAGACATGTTAGGCCTGCTTCATATTGGTTCATAAAACACTCACAAAATTGTATAATAATGCTTAATGAAGAAATTTTCTGTGTAAGCACAACAGTTTTGACAGCAGTCATAAACATGAAAGTTGGGAGGAGTGGTAAATAAGCCCTCTGGCAGTACTGAGGTTCTTCCCCAGTTAGAAGAAGGAGCTGCCTGGGAGACATGGCATTTAGGAATGAAGTATTTGATCCTTGAATTTTGGATAGTCACAATAGAAAGCTTGTGAGATTAAAAAAAAAAATTCTTCTCTAGGAAAAAAAGAGCAGAAGGGATATTTAGAACAGGTTAGAAATAGGAATGTCAAGAAAAAATAGCGATTTCTCTTTGATAAGAGTAAGTAGATAGTTGTGGTTTTTAAATTTCACTTTAAAGCTCCAGAACCAGTGCAATCTCCCTGGGGAACTCAGATAGCCAGGCACTTTCCTAATATTCATACATTTATCCACTCGTGTATTTTTCCAGTCATCACTTATTAATCATCTGTATGACATCATTTATTAGAGACCTATTATATTTCAGGCATTAGAGCTATGATGATGAATAAGAAGTTTTTAATCTGGAAAAATTTCAGTTTCCTGGAGGGAGGTATATACAATAAATGGTTAAGAGTAAACATAATGAGTGTTGCTGCTGCTGCTAAGTTGCTTCAGTCGTGTCCGACTCTGTGTGACCCCAGAGATGGCTAGACTTAATTGCAGGTAGCTGTGTATACACAGGAAAAAGATCCCCTTGTTTATCTGGAAGAGTTCACAGAAAGTGATATTTGAAGTAGGTTTTGAAGGAAGCATAAGAGTTCAGGATAAGACAATCAGAGTAAGATGAAGAAGATACCACTGAGAGAAGGGAGTGTAGAGGCCAGGGAATAGCGTTAGAGCATTGAGGTAGAGGACGAGAAACAGAACAGGCAGGCGCGGTGCTGAGGGAGAGCTGGAACTGAGACCACAGTGTATGAGGAGGCCATTTGTCCTCCAACTCAGGGGCCGGAAGGCACTGGTGCAGCCCGTGGGCCCTCCTGCCATTACACACGCACCACCCACCCCAAACAGAGGAACACCTCCATTGGTTAACCCTGTCCTGAGAACAGAGCTGACTCCGTCTGCCGTATCCCTCAGAGTCCAGCATTCTAGGAACAATCCTGTAGAGCACTTTGGTAGAGGACCCAACATTGGCTTTGCAACATGAGAATAGCATACACACAGTAGCTCCAGCCTGTAGGTTCACTGAGGCAGGATAATTCTGATATATGCCCTGCTTGGTCTCCTGCAAAGACCTGGCATGTAGAAGGTCCTCCTTAAGTATTCACTGCATGAATAAATGAACTAAACAAATAAAGGCAGGGTGGAGAATGGATTAGCCCAGGAGGAGGCTATTGTCAGACCTTTAATAAGTCTGTTATAGAAATTCAGGTGATCAAATCATGGTGGGGTTAGAGAGGAAGGGCCGGGATTTAGATCAGCACTCCCCAGTAGAACCTTCTGCAATGATGGATATGTGTAATTCTGCACTGCCCATTACACTAGCCACTAGCCACATATGGCACTGAGTACTGACATGTGGCATGTGAGATTAAGGAAATGAAGTTTTCATTTAAATTTAAATAGCTACATGGGGCTATCGGCTACCATACTCAACAGCACAATTCTAGGGTTTTCTATGACACACCCAAAGAAAGTTTTAACAAATTGGATTTATTAATAAATTCAATCAACAAATATTCATTGATTGTATACTAGATTCTGGAGGAGAAAATGGGAGCCAATCTGCAGCAACTGTGTGTGCCATGCCAAGTGTTTAGACTTTGTAATAAATGGTGGAAGAGGCTGGACAAGCTATTTTAGCAGGATTGGTCAGTGAAATCTCTCTGAAAGGTGACATACTGAGAGTTGGATGATGAGAAAATTATGGGGATGAAGAAATTTAAAAATCTCAAATCCAAAACAAGAACTAGAACTATGATTGATAAAGGAGAGCCATAAAATCCAACCTGTGTTAGTTATGAAGTTGTGTCTGACTCTTTACGACCCCATGGACTGTAGCCTGCCAGGCTTCTCTGTCCTTGGGATTTCCCAGGCAAAAATACTGGAGCAGGTTGCCATTTCCTCCTCCAGGGGGTCTTCCTGATCCAGGGATCGAACCCAGCATTGCAGGCAGATTCTTTACTGTCTGAGCCACCAGGGAAGCCCAAAATTCGACATAAAGACCCTTAAAACAAGAAGGTTCCTGTGCCATCTACAAGTCTAACTCACTCATTTCTGCTTCCAGAAAGGAAATTGAAGTCCAGAGAGGTAAACACATTTACTCATGGCCACAGAGCTAATTAATAACTTAGGAACAGACTTAATCTCCTAACTTCCGACTCCACACCCTACTGGGTAAATCTGAATCTCCTTTTCCTTGTTGGTTAAAGAGATTATTGTGAGAGACAAAAAATGTAACATAGGCAAGCTGTTTAAAATGGTAGCTATATTTATTGTTGGATTTGTTTTAATCTTACAGTGTTCCTTCCAAGTAATTATATTATTAATAATAATGGTATTGGTTTTTTAGTAATACAAAAACATAATGCAAAAGTTTAGTAATTTAATATTGACTATGTCAAAGCCTTTGACTGTATGGATCACAATAAACTGTGGAAAATTCTTCAAGAGATGGGAATACCAGACCACCTGACCTGCCTCTTGAGAAACCTATAAGCAGGTCAGGAAACAACAGTTAGAACTGGACGTGGAACAACAGACTGGTTCCAAATAGGAAAAGGAGCACGTCAAGGCTGTATATTGTCACCCTGCTTATTTAACTTCTATGCAGAGTACATCATGAGAAATGCTGGGCTAGAAGAAGCACAAGCTGGAATCAAGATTGCCGGGAGAAATATCAATAACCTCAGATACGCAGATGACACCACCCTTATGGCAGAAAGTGAAGAGGAACTAAAAAGCCTCTTGATGAAAGTGAAAGAGGAGAGTGAAAAAGTTGGCTTAAAGCTCAACACTGAGAAAACAAAGATCATGGCATCTGGTCCCATCATCTCATGGGAAATAGATGGGGAAACAGTGGAAACAGTGTCAGACTTTATTTTTCTGGGCTCCAAAATCACTGCAGATGGTGACTGCAGCCATGAAATTAAAAGACGCTTATTCCTTGGAAGGAAAGTTATGACCAACCTAGATAGCATATTGAAAAGCAGAGACATTACTTTGCCAACAAAGGTCCGTCTAGTCAAGGTTATGTTTTTCCAGTGGTCATATATGGATATGAGAGTTGGACTATAAAGAAAGCTGAGCACCAAAGAATTGATGCTTTTGAACTGTGGTGTTGGAGAAGACTCTTGAGAGTCCCTTGGACTGCAAGAAGATCCAACCAGTCCATCCTAAAGGAGATCAGTCCTGGATGTTCATTGGAAGGACTGATGCTTAAGCTGAAACTCCAGTACTTTGGCCACCTCATGGGAAGAGTTGACTCATTGGAAAAGACCCTGATGCTGGGAGGGATTGGGGGCAGGAGGAGAAGAGGATGACAGAGGATAAGAGGGCTAGATGGCATCACCGACTCGATGGACATGAGTTTGAGTGAACTCCGGGAGTTGGTGATGGACAGGGAGGCCTAGCGTGCTGTGATTTATGGGGTCACAAAGAGTCAGACATGACTGAGTGACTGAACTGAACTGAATAATGCAAAAAGCATAAGAAAGGCAATGAACATTCAACTCCTGATTTGTTTTAGGAAATAGTTGTTTGGAGTGAATCTCGGATTTGGGGCTGTGCAACCGACATCAGACACCACCTGCCACTGGCCGAGAGGCAGCTGCTGACATTACAGATGCTATGGGGGAAGAAATGTCTGACCTCTCCACTGCTGGCCTTGCAGCCCCACCGTGTTAAGTGGTGGCAAGCATCAGCGTTCTAAGATTTTTTTCTCTCTTCTTCTGAGGAGAGAAAAAAAATGAAGTTATGGTTTTCCCAACAGACAGAGCTGTCATCAAGCTCCTTATGGAAAACTGCTGTAGACAGGAGTTGAAAAGAAGATGAAGGCTTTAACACAGTGTGCAAGTTGAAATGATGAAAAGGGTGCACTAACATCATCCCAAGAAAAGGATTTTTCTGCCTTCAGAATTAGGCCTTCATTGGGTTACTTGTCTTTTTATATCATATCCTTCCCCACCACACCTCTGCCCTTTGAGTGTGTATTTTTGTAAATATTCAGAAAGGATGAACAATATGATGAATAATCATGGATTTGCGGGAGTGACAATGTTGAAATATACATGTTGGCTCTCCTTGCCTTCTCTGTGTCACCTTTCTGACCACACCTTCGGTGTTCAACCCAGAAGTCTGGACCCTGAGCCCACACTCTGTCCATTCTGTTGTGTTCGATGACTGTGGAGCCACCTGTGTAATTATTGTTCATCAATAGTTTCGTGTGACTATTGTGGAACCACCAGAGTAACACCGACCGTGAAGTGCTGAATAACTGCAGGTTGCATGTGAAAGGGTGACCTGAGAACCACAGCTGGGGCTCACAGCCCCCTGCCTCATCACTCCACCCCCCGCCCCCACCCAGGGCCAGGGCTCTGTCCCCAGACTGTAGCCCTACCGCCTCCCATCATTCCCATCAGGATATTGCCTCTGCACCTTCCGGCCTCCAGTGTTCCCAATGCACCTCATAGTGGACACAGCGACATACTTGAGGACACAGGGGCAGAGGGTCCAAGTCACTGAATCTAAGCAAGTGTGGATTCCAGACCTCTCTCTACCACTTAGTTCAGCTTGGACCAACTATTTCATCTCCCTGAGTCTCCAATGTGAAGCTGGGATAATGTCTACCTCGTAGGATTCTAAAGAATTCTAAAATGTTATTATTATATATAAAATGCTTTGAAACTAGAAAGCACTACTCAAATGAGCACAAGGCATTTTCAGTACTGTACACTACATATTGTTTTTTGTGGAAAAAGAAAACCTGATGAGTTTTAAATTATATTCACATCCAGGCAATATTTTATAATAAGTGTAGATGGAGTATGATTTTTAAAAACTGTGAATTACTACCTTGTACACCTGTAGCTTATACAATGTTTTACATCAGCTATATGTGAATAAAAAATTTATATTCACATCACTTCATCCATCCATCCATTCATTCATTTGACAAGTTATATTAGATAATCAGTCTGGGCCAATTATATGATTGTGAACAACTCAGGTTGTATTCCTCAGGGAGCTTACATTTTATTAGGTGAGAGGGATAATGTAAGCCAACAATCCATGCTAATACATGGGAAATTACAAAGTATGCTAGGTGCAATGGAGGGAAACCTGCATGTGGATAACAATGGAGGGGTGTAAATATGAGACTCGGTGGAGCTGACTGGTGTGAAGCAGGAAGTGCAGAGGGGAAAACCTGAAGACAGGAGAGCACTGGGCGAATTCAAGGATCCAAGAGGCACTTGTGGCTGGAACACAGGAGAGGGTTTGGGAAGCTGAAACCGGACAGGCAGAGTGAGAGTCATAGATGACTCCTGGGATTCTCTTACGAGAAAGCTGGGAAGTGTGAGGCTAGTGGAGGAAATGTGAATAGAAGCTGTAAGGCTGAGAGAATGAACTTACTAGAGAAAGTGTGGCTATGTGGTCCTTTTAAGCTGAAATAGGATACATTCATAAATTCTACACTACCATGTGTAGAATAGATAGCTAGTGGGGAGCTGCTGTATAGCCCAGAGTGCTCAGCTCTGTGGCTCTCTGATGACCTAAAGGGGTAGGATGAGGAGCTGGCGTGGGAAGGAGGCTCACGAGGGAGGGAAATATGTACATGTATAGCTGATTCACCTTGTTATACAGCAGAAGGTAGCACAACATTGTAAAGCAATTATATTGTAATTTTTTTTTAAAGTTTTAAAGATTCTAATATCTAAGGTGAGAATTTTTATAGCAGTGTTCAGGATTCACTTATAGACACAGAAATTAATTTTTACTTTGTTAGCTGAAGTAGAAAATTACACTTTACACTGTTCTATGTAAACATTTCTACATGTTTGTAGCCTATAAATGTGTTATTTTATTAGCTGTGTAGTATTCCATCATGGTTTCTTCATGGTATTTTTGGCCCTTCTACACACTTGTATGGTTTTTCATTCTTTATAGCCTTTTTCCCTTAAAAATACTGCTGCTGGGAATATCTTTTCCCCACAGGTTATTTTCCTGGCTTACCTTCTCCTCGTGGGTCATTTCTCTGAGTGTCAGATGGCCCAAAACCCTGTTGTGTCGGGCTTTGCTTGTCCTGCCTGGATGGGAGGGTACCAGCCACTTCTGGGAGGTGGGGGGGCAGTGGCAGGCAGGGGGAGGATTGTCCTCATTAGATGTACAGAGAATTCAAGTTGTTGTGTTAATATGCTTTATCCTGTAGGATGTTGCCTCTCTTGGGGTTTTTTCTGCACTCAGGATCTCATGGCCTTTGCCTGACAGGTAGCTCATTCTCCTTCACTTTGCACTTTCCCCCAAGGGCCTTTTAAGTTCCTGGTGAGTGTTGTATGTGGAACAGAAAGATGCAAAGGTAGTGGCAATGAATTAAACTGTTGTTAGTAGGAAGTGATTGTGAAAGAGGCATAAGGTCTCTGAGACTGTAATTAACTGAAAGTTACAATCACATCATCTAAGGCAAATGGTTCCCCAAGTGTCACCATGTTTACTTAATCCTTTATTTAATATTTCATTCTAAATTTCTAGATGTGGTTGAGAAATTAGTCAGGGACCAATTGACCAGGTCAAGCAGATATTAGGGAAATGCATCCAACAAATATATTTGCCTTTCCCTGGTCATAGTTCGCCTGCTCATCTGATCCAGCATATCTCTTTGGCATTCTTATTTTTCAATTTTGTAACTGAAGTATAGTTGATTTACAATATTGCATTAGTTTTAGGTGTACACCATAGAGATTCAGTATTTTTGTAGATTATATTCTAAATTATTACAAGATAATGGGTATCCTTGTGCCTTGTTGCTTGTCTATTTTATATGCAATATCTTGTATCTGTTCATCCCAAACCCTTAATTTGTCCCTCCCCCATCTCCCTCTCCTCTTTAGTAACCATTACAAGTTCATTTTCTATACTTGTGAGTCTGTTTTGTATATGCATTCATTTGTATTATTTTTTAGATTCTACATATAAGTGATATCACGTAATATTTGTCTTTCACTGTCTGACTTATTTCACTAAGCATAATATTCTCTGGGTCTATCCACATTGCTGCAAATGGTAGTATTTCATTCACTTTTATGGCTGAGTAATATTCCAGTGTGTGTGTGTGTGTGTGTGTGTGTGTGTGTGTGTGTGTGTGTATCACGTCTTCTTACTCTGGTCAAAAATTAATGAAACAAACAGAGTAAATTTACTCATTTGATATGGGATGAGAGTAGAATTTAAGTTCAGTTCTCTATGGAAAATAAACCTCAATTCCCTGTGTCAAGTATAACATCTTATAATAATTTAGTCTAAAGTTCTTGAAAACTAGGAAATGCATTCCAGAAGTTTTCTCTACTTTATCAAAGCAAAAGAACATAAAAACCAACTTATCTTCTTTCTCAAAAAAATATGTAAGAGAGGAGACATATTCTGAGATGATAGAATCTCAGCCGTTCTGCTCAGAGCCGTTGCCACTGTCAGTAATATATGTAGTTAATAATAATGGCAAAGATGTTAACATGCGGCACCTATAAGTTCTGTGCTGTACACTTTATCCTTATCTCACCACCATTCGAGGTAGGTTTTGTCAAAATCACAAAGCTAGTGAGCAATGGACTCAAGATTCAAAGTGATGGACTCAGATTCATCACTCTGCCTCTTTTCCACCCTGAGGACACGAAGGCTGGAAGCTGCATAGGGCCCAGGACAAGACTGGGCTAGAGCATAGAGAATCACTGGTCATAGCAGCCTCTAAACTGTGAAGTGAATTTAGAGACGTCACATAAACTCCTGGAGGTTTTGCTTTCTATAAAGCAGCAGGGACTCCTGTTTTCCCTAACTCCCATTGTGAAGACTTGCTATGTAATAGCTGTGAAAGTTTTTTGACAACCAACCATTAAGTCTGATAAAAACAAGGCTCATTATTTTGTATTGTGATCACTATGATGATTGTGGCAAGATTCTCATATGAGACATGCCATGACTACTCTGGGGTAAGGATTCTCAGAGGAGTCCAATTTGAATATCACATCCAGTGAGGCTGAGGTTCAAAATGAATCATCTGATATGCTGACATGCCAGGGAATCAGATAAACCACAGCCAGGAGGCAACAGGAATCATGTATGTTGTGGATATGACTTGACTGATGTGGTGACAGATGTATTCACAGCATCTCCCAGCTCCCCAAACACATCTCCTTCTAGGAAAGCTGATGTCTGTGGGAGGCTCCCTCCGGTGACTGCAGCTAGGAATGGATCATAACAGATGGTGAAGTTTAATTGTTACAAGGCTGAGGGGTGGATCAAGACTCAGGTGTTCTTCAGAGTGATCTTGCTGACATGGGCTCCACGACTCTGACCTGGGCTCCATCATGCCTTCGAATAATCACCACCTCTCAGGTCTTGGGTTTCTAGATGATGGAATACTTCCATAGTTGCTCCAGGAAGAAGGACATGGAGGCAAGGCAGTAAGGCAGTAATGCTGTCCACACTTGATATAATCCCAGTGGACTGGTGGGTCTCAAACTCCAGGGAGACTAAAACCTCTTAGAGAACTTGTCCAAAGGCAGATTTCTGGGGCCCATCCCCAGAGATCACTATCCCATTGGTGGAAAGTGGGGCCCAGAACTCTGCATTCAGACAAACACTTGAATAACATTGCAGGCAGTGGGCACTTTCCATTTTCAGGGACGAATGAATGACGATTTAAAGAACCTTAACGTTGGCTGATCATTACTTAAAATTTTGAAGTTCCAGGCCTACATTTCTAAGTACCTGACTGTTTAAACATTCCATTTGATAGTTCTGCCAGCATCCCTTCTCCAAAACATATCCCAAATCAAATCCATCATGTTCCCCACCGAGGCTGATGACACTGTTCTCCTCGGCTGGGCTCAGAACCGCAACCGCCTGTGATGAGCCGTCCTTCGACAGTCATCTGTGAGAGACTTTCACACATTCTCTGGGCTTGCTTTTGCTCTTCCAGCACTCTCATCACTGTCAGCACCGCAGTCCAGATTCCTTTCACCTCGTGGCATCTGGACCACACTCTGGAAGCGAATGTTTCCCTTCTTTGCTCATCCTGTAGCTTCTTCCTACAGTGGCTCTGGAAAATTGAAACCGTATCATTCCTGAACTCAAAATTTCTCCATGGTTTTTTTAAAAATTAACTTTTATTGGAGTATAGTTGCTTTACAATGTTGTGCTGGTTTCTACTGTATAGCAAAGTGAATCAGCTATACATACACATATATCCCCTCTTTTTTGGCTTTCCTCCCCATTTGGGTCACCACAGAGTGCTGAATAGGATTCCCTGAGCTCTACATTAGATTCTTATTAAAGTTTTCTATTTTATACATAGAAGTGTATATATGTCAATCCCAGTCTCCCAATTCATCCCACCCCCCTCCCTCCTCTTGGTGTCTATACGTTTATTCTCTACATCTACATCTCTATTTCTGTTTTTGCTAATAAGATCATCTATTCCATTTTTCTAGATTTCATGATTTTTAATTGCTTATGAAAACTTTCTGCAATCAATTCCAGTGGTTTGTGGAACGTGGCGGGTGTTCCACCCATACCACCAAGCGATTCTTGGACACCAGTAGGGTATCCTACAATTCAACTCAATTTTGACTCACTATCTACCCAGAGATGATATCAGATTCCACAAATTAAGGGGCTCAGTCTCCCAAGATGTCCCTCTACTTCGGATGTCAATTGTAAGTCCAGGTTGTCACCTATGTTTCTGCCCAGCTGGCTATAAACCAGAGGTATCCACCACCCCCTCCTTGGATCTGATGAATTTTCATGTGCAGTCCACAGGACTCAGGAAGTCAGTTGATTCACTCCATCAAAAGTTCATCACAAAGGATATTAAAGGATTAGCAGCCAGATGCAGAGATACACAGGGGAGGTCCCAAACAAAGGCACTCCTATCGTCATGGAGTTTGGACTGGATGTGATGGCATGCGGATGTGTTCTGGTTCACCAGTCTGGAAGTTTGCCAAACCCTGTCCTTTTGGGTGTTTATGGGGGCATCATTACATAGGTCGGAGAAGGCAATGGCACCCCACTCCAGTACTCTTGCCTGGAAAATCCCATGGATGGTGGAGCCTGGTAGGCTGCAGTCCATGGGGTTGCTAAGAGTCAGACACGACGGAGCGACTTCACTTTCACTTTTCACCTTCATGCATTGGAGAAGGAAATGGCAACCCACTCCAGTGTTCTTGCCTGGAGAATCCCAGGGACGGGGGAGCCTGGTGGGCTTCCGTCTCTGGGGTCGCACAGAGTCGGACACGACTGAAGCGACTTAGCAGCAGCATTACATAGGTATGATTGATTAAATCATTCACCATTGGCCAGTTGAACTCAATCTTCAGTCCCTCTCACAACTTGGACGTTGAGGTAGGGGTACTCTAATCACATGATTGGCTCCCGTAGCAAAAGACCCCCATCTTTAGGTTACATAAAGCTTTCCGAAGTACATCTGTATTCTGTCAATACTTAGGAGTATCCAAGGGTTTCAGGAGCTCTGTGCATGAAACAAGACAAAGGCTAAATATATATCTCTTATTATAAATCCAAATATCACACCTATTAAATAAAGTTCAAACTAACACAATTCAAAGTCAGGTGTACCTGACCTCCCATAATTTTACTCCATATTGTTTGTCTAGCTTTGCTTTCTAAATAATTCTTTGAAATGCTTTGCTGTTCACAGAGTTCACTGGTCCACTGGGGACAGGAGGCACAGTGTTTAGGGCCCATCATGCTTTGGGGATCCATAAAATGCTTTCATTTTTCATGTGTTTTCATTTCTTTTAAAGTCAAAATAAAAAATGAATATTGTCCAGCTTGGATTATATTCATATTTATAAAACATAATTTCAAATAATTTTTTATGGGAGAAGGAGCTAATGAAAACAGAAGTATCTAAGGCCCATAAAAGTCATCATGCAGCCCTGGCTTTTCATACATTCAACCAATAAATATTAATTAAGCTCCCACTGTTTTTCAGACACTGAGCAAACAGATGTGATCTCTGTTATTAGAGACTTTGGATGCTATTGTTAGACAAGTAAGCAAAGATATTGACAGAATGATTATACACCGCAGCACACGTTAAGATTTAAAGGAGGAGGCACTGAGAGAGATAACATTGGCAGGAAGGAATCCTGCTTGTTGAGGTGGTGGTCTCTTTTGAGGAGTTGACACGGGCTTCCCAGGTGACGCTAGTGGTAAAGAACCCACCTGCCAACGCAGGAGACATAAGAGACATGGGTTCGATCCTTGGATTATATAAATCCCCTGAAGGAGGGTATGGGAACCCTCTCCAGTATTCTTGCCTGGAGAATCCCCATGGGCAGAGAAGCCTGATTGATGGGCTACACAAAGAATCGGACACCACTGAAGCATACTCAAACTCAAAACTGACATAAACTCAGAGCTGAAGGATAAGAAGGAGCTAGGCCTACGGAGAGGAGAAGGCAATGGCACCCCACTCCGGTACTCTTGCCTGGAAAATCCCATAGACGGAGGAGCCTGGTAGGCCACAGTCCATGGGGTCGCTAAGAGTCGGACACGACTGAGCAACTTCACTTTCACTTTTCACATTCATGTATTGGAGAAGGAAATGGCAACCCACTCCAGTGTTCTTGCCTGGAGAATCCCAGGGACGAGGGAGCCTGGTGGGCTGCCGTCTATGGGGTCGCACAGAGTCGGACACGACTGAAGTGACTTAGCAGTAGCAGTAGGCCTACAGAGAAGTGGGAGGAGCATTCCAGTGGAATCTCTGGCTGAGAATTGGGAATCCCTGCTGTTGCTCTGTTTCCTGGGTGCTTTTAATGAAGGAGTGCCTGGTCTTGATGATGTCCTTGTCAGATGACACAACCTAAACAGTTTAGCAACAAGTTTGATGCCCTGTATCCAAGGGGAAGCTCTGCACAGACCAGAGGAGGACAGTACCTCACAAGCAGGGGAGCAGTCTTCCAGGGGATCTCGGGGGAAGAGCGAGTTCTACCGAGTGTTAGAAGAGGCAAGTGGCAACAAGGCATGGTTGACTAGGAGGTCCAGGATTTCCTGATAAGACTTACATTTCCCATCGTCAAGGGTGAGGGAAGCTGGCTAAACGTGAATTGGAAGGTTGTGATTGGTGTAGGTTTCCTTGACAGTGAATTTCTTGTAAGTGCAGCCTGACTTAGGTTCAGATCTATGATATGGGCCAGGCCACTGGGGTGACCTCTGTTCTGTGGGTCCCAAAGTATGAACTGACTGTAGCATCCCCAAACACAGTTTAAGTTCTCTTGTTTCTATGATGTTGATACTGCATCCTCCTTTTAAAATTCCTTCTCCTCTGCCTCCCTTCTCTGGTTTCCAAAGGCTTGTACATCCTCCAAGACTCAGGTCAAATGCCACCATCTAGTCACTGCCTCCAGGAGACCTTCTCTGGCTATGCCAGTTGAAGTGATCTTGGAAACTCCTTTGAAACTCCAGCTCACTAAGGAGTCTATCCTCTGCTGCCTTTGTCTTTTCTATCTCTTAATCCACACTACTTGCCAGTAAATTCTTTGAAGGTAAACACTATTTTATATTTCAGGATTCCTTGAAGCACCTCCATGGTGACCTTCACATATTAGCAATTTAGTGAAAAATTTCTGGACACATGAAAAATGAATGGATGATTCCAAGGCAGACTGTGTCTTAAAATTGTATTTCTTTACTTCCTTCCGTAGACCAGAGACCTCGATACTGGTGATGAGACCTTGCATATTTAAAATGATGCTGAGAGAGAAGGAGAGTGATGAATGAGCTCAGGAAGATGTGATGGCTTTTGCAATGACCCTAATAAACGGTACACGGAATCCAGCTCCATAACTACAAACAAGTAGGCAAGAAAAGTGAACATGTGTTGAGGGGCGGTTACGGGGAGCATTTGCAATAAATGAAAAGATTAAAAGCTCCATATTGCCGATGGGACAGAAATGTAGGCTTTTTATAGGAGGATTCTTCTGTTTTTATTTTTATGCCTTTATTAAAAAAAATTAATGGGAAACCAATCTCCAGAAGTTTTTACACAGTCTGAGGGTCCATGAGTAAAACATACAGAGCTTGACGTAGTAGGTGGTCTCCCAGCAGGCTGTGGATCTAAACCAGAGACCTTATGTGAACTGTCAGGCTGGGTGCAGTTGTAAACGTGAGGAACACGCAGTGGACTGACTCACAGTGTAGCAGGGAGACAAGGAAACTGTGCTCATACTGAAACATGCCTTTAAAAGTGTTTCTGTCATGTCTTTGGTTGCTGGATTTTTAGAATAATATGGCAAGTGGGAGACATTCCATTCTATCAGAAATACAAAGGAGTAGAGCAAAATCCTAAAGACAAATGAAAAGTGCGATGGCAATAGCAGGAATTGAGTGAATGCTGTAGGTCCAAGGAGATATTTTGAACAACTTGGTTTTTGTGTGTGTGTGTTTTAGAGATCTTTCTTTGATGTTCAGTTCAGTCAGTTCAGTCCCTCAGTCATGTCCGACTCTTTGCGACCCCATGAATCCCAGCACGCCAGGACTCCCTGTCCATCACCAACTCCCGGAGTTCACCCAAACTCATGTCCATTGAGTCGGTGATGCCATCCAGCCATCTCATCCTCTGGTGTCCCCTTCTCCTCCTGCCCCCAATCCCTCCCAGCATCAGAGTCTTTTCCAATGAGTCAACTCTTCGCATGAGGTGGCCAAAGCATTGGAGATTCAAACTCAGCATCAGTCCTTCCAGTGAACACCCAGGACTGATCTCCTTTAGGATGGACTGGTTGGCTCTCCTTGCAGTCCAAGGGACTCTCAAGAGTCTTCTCCAACACCACAGTTCAAAAGCATCAATTCTTCAGTGCTCAGCTTTCTTCACAGTCCAACTCTCACATCCATACATGACCACAGGAAAAACCATAGCCTTGACTAGCTGGACCTTTGTTGGCAAAATAATGTCTCTGCTTTTCAATATGCTATCTAGGTTGGTCATAACTTTCCTTCCAAGGAGTAAGTGTCTTTTAATTTCATGGCTGCCGTCACCATCTGCAGTGATTTTGGAGCCCACCAAAATAAAGTCAGCCACTGTTTCCACTGTTTCCCCATATATTTTCCATGAAGTGATGGGACCAGATGCCATGATCTTAGTTTTCTGCATGTTGAGCTTTAAGCCAACTTTTTTACTCTCCACTTTCACTTTGATCAAGAGGCTTTTTAGTTCCTCTTCACTTTCTGCCATAAGGGTGGTGTCATCTGCATATCTGAGGTTATTGATATTTCTCCCAGCAATCTTGATTCCAGCTTGTACTTCTTCTAGCCCAGCGTTTCTCATGATGTACTCTGCATATAAGTTAAATAAACAGGGTGACAATATACAGCCTTGACGTGCTCCTTTTCTTATTTGGAACCAGTGTGTTGTTCCATGTCCAGTTCTAACTGTTGCTTCCTGACCTGTATACAGGTTTCTCAAGAGGCAGGTCAGGTGGTCTGGTATTCTCATCTCTTAAAGAATTTTCCACAGTTTGTGGTGATCCACACAGTCAAAGGCTCTGGCATAGTCAATAAAGCAGAAATAGATGTTTTTCTGGAATTCTCTTCCTTTTCCCATGATCCAGCGGATGTTGGCAATTTGATCTCTGGTTCCTCTGCCTTTTCTAAAACCAGATTGAATATCTGGAAGTTCACACTTCACGTATTGCTGAAGCCTGGCTTGGAGAATTTTGAGCATTACTTTACTAGCGTGTGAGATGAGTGCAATTGTGTGGTAGTTTGAGCATTCTTTTGCATTGCCTTTCTTTGGGATTGGAATGAAAACTGACCTTTTCCAGTCCTGTGGCCACTGCTGAGTTTTCCAAATTTGCTGGCATATTGAGTGCAGCACTTTTATAGCATCATCTTTCAGGATTTGAAATAGCCCCACTGGAATTCCATCACATCCAGTAGCTTTCTTCGTAGTGATGCTTTCTAAGGCCCACTTGACTTCACATTCCAGGATGGCTGGCTCTAGGTGAGTGATCACACCATCGTGATTATCTGGGTCATGAAGATCTTTTTGGTACAGATCTTCTTTGATGTAGACCATCTTAAAAGTCTTATTGAATTTGTTAAAATACTGCTTCCATTTTATGTTTTGGATTTTTCACTGTGAGGCATATGGGGTCTTAGCTACCCGACCCGGTATTGAACTGGCACCCCCGCTGTACTGAAAGGGGAAATCCTCTTAAAAAAAAAAAACAAAAAAAACACCTTTTGTATTTATTTCTGCTGCACCAGGTCTTGGTTGCTGCATTCAGGATCTTTGCTCTTCCTTGCAGCATGCATGATCTTTAGCTGTGGCATGCAAGATCTTTTAGCTGTAGAAGGGAAACCCTAGTTGTGGCATGTGGGGTCTATTTCCCCAACCAGGGGTTCAACCCAGACCCCTAGCATTTTGACTGTGGAGCTCCAGGCACTGAACTATCAGGGAAGTCCCTGGAAGGTGAAGTTTTAACTGCTGGTTGCCAGGGAACTTGTTTCAAGATTGAGCTTTAACAAGAAGTAAAAGATGGTAAAGAATGGGGTAAAAATATTGCCTGGTTCCCAAAGGGTCAGAGTCAGTTATCAAAACACATTGACATGAGATGTGGTGAAGTCTAGCTAATGGGATGGGGAGCAAAGCTTCCTTGATAGAGGCAGTGATTCTTGTAAAGGGCCCCTAGGGCTACACTCTGAGTGCCCAGGCTTGGGCTCTACCCACTGGTATTTTTCTGACTCCTGGTTGTCAGCTGTTCATTCACTGAACAAATATTTGTTGATGGCATACTAGATGACAGATACTGCCACAGGTAAATAAAGTAGGCAAAAATCCCAGCCCTATGGAATTACATTCTAAAGGGTCAGTATATTCTTATATCCCAGAGATTCTAAAGGCAGCTTTTAGACAGATTGTCAACTAAAAATAGACAATAAAAAAGATAAAGAGGATGTGTAGTATGTCAGTCAGTGACTATACCAAGATGGTGATGGGAGCTTGGAAGAGCAAAGGCATGCGATTTTAAATAGGGTGACCAGAGAACATCTCACTGAAAGGATGATTTTTGAGTAAAAGCCTGAAGGAAATGAGAGGATCAGCATATGGATATTTGAGGGAAGAACATTCCAAGAAGGGGAAACAGTCAGTGCAGATGCCCTGAGGCTGGACGTGCTAAATGGGTTTGAGGAACACTGAGGAGAAGGATGTGGCTGGAGCAGAGAAGTATTACAAGATAAGGTCAAAGAGGTCATGGAAACCGATCATGTAAGGCCCCCTGTAAGGACGTTGGCCGTGAATGAGATGCCTGCCCTTGGACAGACTGTGTTACCTTGTAATGACTTATAAAGTAACTTACCTTCCCTTGCCTCTCTTTTTAGAGGGCTCTGGAGTTCCTCCTCCTCCAAACACTGCTTCGTATACCACCCCTTACCCGCCTTCCTAAAGCCATCTTCTGGACTTCAGTCAAGAGTCTAACATTTTGGTCCCACGGGAACTGACTGCTTGACTAGCAATAGCCAATTTGGGTATAGAACTGAGGACCGCAGAAATAGAGGCATTCATGTCAAGGGTCTTTGTTGTATACAAAGGGAAATATTCTCCTTATAGCTTCCTAGAATTTCCTAAGAAACAGACCTGCAGTCATAGGCGATGGTGAGAAAATGAAGCATAAATATTGCTTTTATCCATATGTTGATCTATTAAGCGACTGTGATACTTAGTTTTATGTGTTAACTTGACTAGACTAACAGATGTCCAGATAACTGGTAAAATGTTATTTCTTGGTGGGTCTGTGAGGGTGTTTCTGGAAGAGCTTAGCATTTGAATCAGTAGGCTGATTAACAATTACCAATACCTCTATGCGTGGGCATCATCCAATCTAGAGAGGGGCTGAATAGATCAAAAAGAAGGATGGGCAAATTTGCTCTCTTTGCTTGGCTTCCCTGGTGGCTCAGAGGTTAAAGCGTCTGCCTGGAATGCGGGAGACCTGGGTTCGATCCCTGGGTCGGGAAGATCCCCTGGAGAAGGAAATGGCAACCCACTCCAGTACTCTTGCCTGGAGAATCCCATGGAGGGAGGGGCCTGGTAGGCTACAGTCCATGGGGTCGCAAAGAGTCAGACATGACTGAGCGACTTTCACTCACTTTGCTTGGTAAAACCATCTTGACCTGCCCTCAGCCATCAATGCTCCTGGCCAGACTCAGATCAGGATTTACACCATCAGCGCCCTGGGTTCTCAGACCTTCAGAGTTGGACTGAATTACATCATTGGCTTCTGTTCTCCAACTTGCAGATAGCAGATAGTAAACTTGCCTCCTCCATAATCGTGTGAGCCAATTCCTATAATAAATTTCCTCTTAAATATAAATATACATACATACGTATCCTGTTGGTTCTGTTTCTCTATAAAGACCTTGCTCTCCCCATTTCGCCCACCTATTAGTATAATGTCTTCTAGCAACTTTTGATAGCACTTCTCATAACCTTCTCTCTGAGACAGCATAGTCCAAATCACCATCAACTCTCTCTCTCTTTTTAAAACAGACATATTCATGTATAATTATATACTATAAAATTCACCTATTCTAAGTGTACAATTCAATGATTTTTAGTAATCATTTAGTAATTAAATTGTATCATCTCCTGCTTAAGTTATTGTAATAGCTTAGCACTCCCTGCTTTATTTTTTTTTTTTTCCAGTGGGGCTTAACCATCATCTGACATAGAATATATTTTACTTACGTGCTAGAATATATAGGTCCTATGAGGCAGGGATTTTGTTGTTTTTTCACTATCACCATATCCATAGTATCTGCAACTGTGCCTGATGCATATAGTCACTCAAAAATATTTGTTGGATGAATAAATACATCACTGAACAAATGGCACCCGCTATTCTCTTGGACAAGTATAAAACTCCTCACCCTACCACCTGGAGGAGATCTGTGATGGGTCAATACCAGTGGAATGATGAGATGGGGTAGTCATAGGTAGACACTCTCCTTCCCCCTTCATGTTTTTCCTTTGGGTTTATCTCTCTCCTTACATTCTCTAGTCATCAAAGTGGTAAGACCTGAGGACCAGGACTGGATGTAGATCTTGAGGAAGTTGGCTACTGCGTTTGATTTTGACCCAGACTGCTTGGCTGCCTTTTCCAGGCAAAGCAACCCCCTCCCCCACCGGCCTTGCATTAGATGTCCCTGTGCTGCCAGTGGAGGTTAATGTCTAAATGTAGAGGGCAAGGGTGGGCTGGAACAAACAGCTTTCCCCTGTATCCATACTTTTTCCTCCTAAACCTGAAGAGGTAGTCTTAAGTGGCTGGTTAAAGATTGGGTGTTCACGATTCCAACCAAACATCATTCCATCTTAACACAATTGACACTGTCTACTCAGACCTACATCTTGATGTAGCTTTGAAATTTTAGGTTTATTCTGCTTTGGATAACTATATTATACAATAGCTTTAGGGAAAAAAGCATCTAATATTTTCAGAGTGCTTTTCATATGATAGCAAGATATTTCACATGTATCCTATATATTACTTTACATACCTATATATTTAATTAGCTAAAAATAAAAGACTAACTAATATTTTTCTTTTACTCATTAATATTAGGCCTAAGTTTTATAAACCACTCTTACATGGGTGTGTATAACCAACTGGAGCTTGGAGGAGTGATCTGGGCTAGGGACAGCATTTTGAGTATCAGTTATAAAAAAAATAATAATTAAAGCTATAGGAATAGATCATATGCTCTGGAGAGTGAGAAGAAGAGAGAGCCTAGCTCAAAACCTTGAGAAATTTAACTTTTAATGGCTGAGTAGAAGATGATGAGCTTGGAAAGGCAGAGAAGGAACATCCAGAGAGGTTAGAGGTAAACAGGGAGAGTGTTAAACGCAGGAAGGTATCTGTCAGCTTTCTGAAAGCTTGCAACTGTCATAACAGAGTTTGTTTTGGGGGAGTCTAACTCCTAGTAAAGTATTTGTCATTTAATTAAAAATTATCATTAAGTGGGTGGTTCTGAACTTGTTTTTGACACTAGATAAATAGTTCTCAGCCAGATGTACCTACAAGACCGGAAAGATGTAGATTTTTGCATTATTAAGACATTGTGTTCAGCAAAATTATTTTTTCACTCCAATCTTACCTCCCCCTCTAAGTGTGACATACCCTTTCCAGATGCTCTATTATTCATCAATGGCTTTTTGGCATTCTAGTAGTAAATTTGAATATTTGACGTTAGTGAAACAAGATGACAAGCATTGTACAAAAAATGTGGAATTATTACTGAAGCATTCTTGAGGATGAGATTATTATTTTTGTGTTTAATGTTAGTGACAGTAAATTCCCAATGAATTTTTATTTTATAGCTTTAGACTCAGCAACAAATTTATTTTGTTCATTCACTCACTCATTCATCCATCAAATGTATGTTAAGTGCCTACTATATGCCAGACACTAGGAATGTTAAGACACATCAGGTGTGATTCTCAAGCCTTGGTATGCATTGGAATCACCTGGAAGACTTGCTAGAAATACATATGCCCCAATCACCACCCCCATATTCAGTAGGTCCCAGGGTAGTTTCCGCGAATTCATGTATAACAAGCTCTCTGTGTGATCCTGATTCAGTTTGGAACTCTTTTCTATGTAAAGGCATTTAGTGAAAAACTTAAATACAATAAAATGTAAGAGGTGTCAGATACAAGTACACACAGGATAGAGTATATATATTAAATTTTGTTACATTTGTATCTCCCTTCAGCAGTCGATGGTACACTCAACAACATTATTGCAATTTTAAGCTCTAATGGAATTTTTTTGTTAGGGCTTTAAAGCCTTAGCAAAATGGTTTATTTTCATTAATATTGCAGAAAATGTTAATGTTCATATAAATGATCATAAAGGTAAGAGAATGCTGTAAATGTACACATATCATTATATCCATGCATACAGTTTCCCTTATAGGAATGAGGCAGCTTCTACTTAAACAGTGGGGAGCATATTCTGTGGTTGTTACAGGACTAGTCCTCTCGTAAATGAAAGGCTTCTTTCCTTTTCTTTTTTTCCTTTGTCTACTAGGCGCTTTTACAGCTTGTTGATATAAACAGCATTAGAGGAGTATTAGCAGCAGCAGTTTCTAAACCCCAGCAGTAGTGCAAAGTGCAAAACTCTATGTCTTGCATTGAGGAAAAGAAGCTTTCTTTTAAAGAATAACTGGTGTTTTCTCATTAAAATGAGGCACTCATTCACTGTGCCATTCACAAAGAAACTTAGGCTGAGAAGGATGGATCAATTCCACTTTCATTGTAGGGAACCTAGGATGTTCTTTGACTACAAGATTGAGTAGGAAGAGATGTAGATTAGAAGCAACTATTTAATAAATCTGATTTAAAATTGAATGAAAACAGCACAGGTAATTTGAAAAAAGTTCTAGAACATGTTCAAAATGGTGCTTCAAAATATGTCTTCTGAAACAGATTTAAAAAGTGCAATATCGTGCCTACTGATCACCAAAATCCTTGATTTTCTTCTCTTTCCTGAGACCACAGATAAACTACACTTCCCAGACACCTTTGCATTCTATATATGGTCATATGCTAAGTTCTAATCAATCGAATATGAGTGGAAGTGATATGACGTACACCTCTTCTAGAGAGACCCATGGTGTTTGACCCATAGAGAATACCCACTGTGGTTCTCCATGCACCTTCCTGGATAATGATACCCAGGCAGATTTGAAAGTCACAGATTGAAAATTGCCGAGCTTCTGTCAGCCTGGGTTCTTGAAGAACTATTATGGAGCAGGGACTTCCCACCCCCACACTTCCTCATCCCAATGCAAATGAACTTTGCCTGAGAGAGAAATCAACTTTTACCCTGTTAAGCTTCTGAACTGTTGGGGGTGGGTCATAACATCAGTTAGCTTACTTGAAGTAAGGCAGGGTGTAAGAATGTAGGCACGTCTGTATCATGAGACGATGCGCTGCTTATTATTTCTGGGCCCAGAGCCCTAAATATAGTCCCATCATTCTCTTGCAGAGGTTGCCTTTACCACAATCCCCACCGAGAAAATTCTGTAGAAAAGACTCCTCTGGCTCCTGGGGGCAGTGCTTAGGCTGTCAGGAGTACTCTAGTACTGTTTAAAGCCAACATTTCTCTTGGTCAGTGGGACATGGTCCTAGCAGCACACAGATTGTAAAATGTACAAAATTCTAACTCCAGCATTTGGAGAAACCAGGGCTGGATAGAAGGAACCAGAGGCATAGTCACAATGGAGCACAGCATGCATGCAGACGACAGAGCACAGGGCCACCTTTTGGGCCCCTCAGTTGCACTCGCCACGGACTGGCAGGTATTGGCATTAGAATTTAAGAGAAAATCCTCCTGGCTTTTAAAAAGTTTTACTGCATGGAAGTTAGACATGGAATTTCACAGTATTCAAAGGCCCACTCCTTATGAAAAGAGAGATCTCCCTTCCCTTTTAAGATAATGACTGAGCCCCTTCTAGATCATCTCCCTCCCACAGAAGCCAGCCTTTCACACGCCAACACTCTGCCCACAGTGATCGCTTTCCATGGGGTAGCTATTTATGGCATTGCCTATTCCAAATACAATCTCAGTGGATATAGAAACTGCTTAAGAATTTGCAACCTGATTTTATTTTTAATTTAGGCTTGGTTTATATCCAAAATATTCCTCCAAGCCTTAAAGCTTTTCAGCCATTTCAGGTACCTCTCTCTCCTTCCTGAGTCCATTAAATAAGATAGCCACCACCCAAGTGACAGTGATTCTGTATCAGGCAGTATGCACGGCTTTTACATACATTATGCTACTTAATCTTCATATGAGATAAGTATTATTCTTATCCCATTTCGTGTATGCAAAAACTGAAGCAGCAAAAGGTTAAATAACTTGAGCAATCTCATATAACTGAAAGTGTATGAAAGTGTTAGTCTCTTAGTCATGTCTGACTCTTTGCAACCCCATGAACTGTAGTCCACCAGGCTCCTTTGTCCATGAGATTTCCAAAAGGCAGGAATACTGGAATGGGTTGCCATTCCCTTCTCCAGGGGATCTTCCTCACCCAGGGATCGAACCTGTGTCTCCTGCACTGCAGGCAGATTCTTTACTATCTGAGCCACCAGGGAAGCCCTCGTATGACTAACTGCTGCTGCTGCTGCTGCTAAGTCGCTTCAGTCGTGTCCGACTCTGTGCAACCCCAGAGATGGCAGCCCACCAGGCTCCCCCATCCCTGGGATTCTCCAGGCAAGAACACTGGAGTGGGTTGCCATTGCTTTCTCCAATGCATGAAAGTGAAAAGTGAAAGTGAAGTCGCTCAGTCAGGCTCCTCTGTCCATGGGCTTTTCTAGGCAAGAGTACTGGAGTGGGGTGCCATCGCCTTCTCCGTATAACTAACTAGTAAGGAGCAAAACCAGAGTTCAAAGCACTCACTGCAGCCCCAAACCTCCACCCCTAATCAGTGTACTCCACTGCCTCTACTTCAGTTTAAATTTTGCTCCTAGAAGACACCTCTTGAAAGAGTAGTGATCCTTCAGGAAGACCAATAAATAATTCCAGTTCATCCAAATTTCTTCTCGGTACCTTTTTTTTTCATTCCAGCACTCGTGGAATGTGGGAACCTCTTACCACGGCACCAGTGTTCATTCTCTCAGGTACCTCCCTTCTCTGCATCTTAGCAGCTCTCTGGCATGGTGATCCTGGGGCTGTTGCTACAGTCTTCCTGAAAGAGAAGCTTCTTGGCTCCTGCACGTTCTTAATGCTCAGGAGAAGAGCTGCGCTATGGGGCCAATCTGTCACTGGGTCTATATTTAGCACCATCTGCCAGGAATATTTCAAACTGCCTATTTTTGTATGTGCCGGTTTGTGCAAATGTGACTGCTCCACCGCTAGTTCGTGGGAAACCAGGGGCATTAAGTGGATGCTCTGGGTTTTATGTTAAGTGTTGTGAGTCAGCCCTTCAACCACCCTTCAAATGAGACTTGGTAGAGGATGGAGGCAGGGTTTTCCCAGGGTGTGAGTCCCAGGGGTCTACACTTTCAGTGACTCAAAAGCAATCCAGGGGTGGCAGCTGCAGAGGAGGCGGAGGGGAGTTCTGGGTTTGGGGAAGATATATATCTTCTCCAAATATAAAAAGCCGAAGGCTTTTGCAGCATCCCTGAGGCAACATGCTGGCTTTTCCCATCTCAGAGCTCCTCTATGCCAGATCCATAAATCACTGGGCAGACTCAGCCTTAACCAAGCCCGTACTGCCTTTGTGATCCATCTCAGTGAAAGATAAGGTGTCCCATTTACTGAGGGCTTCAGTTTCCGGTGCTGACATTTATAAGCATTAGTTCACTTCGTCCATATGACATCCTTATGAGGGAGATTCTAGTCTTAGTCCCAGCTTAGAGCCTAGGAAACTGAGGCTGAGAGAGGCTCAGGGACTCGCAGAGTCAGAATCCAAGCTTGGACTTACTGAAACCAGACCATGATCATCAGCCAGACTACGGTTATCATACTGACCAGTTCTGTATCTCCTACCCAGTGAATCTCTCTGCAATAGACACTGTAATTTTTTTTGCCTATTATTTCCATTGGTAGCTTATTTTCCAGATTGAATGTTTGACTGCATTTAAGAGTTTCTGGCCATAGGTTTGTTACCCAGCCCCACTGTGACTGTGCTGATTCTTCTAAAAACCTCTCCCAGATTGGGCCCAGAAATGGCCCAGTGAGGCAGGGGGCTCTTGGTTTTGCCCTCAGCCTTGAGTAAGATGTGTTTGATGGAAGCCGTTGAGCAGCCTTATAAGAGTCTGCCCCAGCTGCAGAGGTGCAGAGACAAGTATGGAATTTGTCCTTGTAAATGACAAGTGTTGTTGGAATAGGAATTGCCACAAGGGATGGCATGGGCCTGGAGCTGAAAAGACTGACAGCGGAGTGCAGTTCATTAACCCAGCTGACCTGAGTGACTTATTAATCTTCAGAGTGGCTGAATCCAGGCAGATTCCGAATTGTGATAATAGGAAAATATTGAAAGCTATATGGACTTTTTTTTGAGCACGGTTCCTGAGGATGACCGAGCACCCGAGGATGGAAGTTAGTTACTCAGGCTCTGGTTTTGTAGGTTGGAAAGTAGAGGGACTGACAAACACGAGTGGCACAGAAACAGAGATTAGAAGTCAGACCTTTTAATAGGCA
The DNA here is from genome assembly GCF_029378745.1 of Bos indicus. NCBI lineage: Eukaryota > Metazoa > Chordata > Mammalia > Artiodactyla > Bovidae > Bos > Bos indicus. The sequence continues at coordinate 65,990,532 of NC_091775.1, forward strand.
ATTCCACATCCCCTGCTTCAGTTGTTTACTCTTACATAACAAGCCACCCTTAAACTTCAGTTCAGTTCAGTTCAGTCGCTCAGTCGTGTCCGACTCTTTGCGACCCCATGAATCACAGCACGCCAGGCCTCCCTGTCTGTCACCAACTCCCGGAGTTCACTCAAACTCACGTCCATCGAGTCAGTGATGCCATCTAGCCATCTCATCCTCTGTCATCCCCTTCTCCTCCTGCCCCCAATCCCTCCCAGCATCAGAGTCTTCTCCAATGAGTCAACTCTTCACATGAGGTGGCCAAAGTACTGGAGTTTCAGCTTTAGCATCATTCCTTCCAAAGAACACCCAGGGCTGATCTCCTTTAGAATGGACTGGTTGGATCTCCTTGCAGTCCAAGGGACTCGCAAGAGTCTTCTCCAAACTTAGGGGCTTAAAAAAAGAACAATCATTTTATTATGATCTCCTGTGGATGTGGGAAAGATTGAAGGCAGGAGGAGAAAGGGATAACAGAGGATGAGATGGTTCAGAGGCATCACTGACTCAATGGACATGAGTTTGAGCAAACTCGGAGACAGTGAAGGACGGGGAAATCTGGCGTATTGCAGTTAATGGGGTTGCAAAGAATCAGATATGACTTAGTGACTGAACAACAGCGAGGATGTGGGGGCAGCTGTCTGGCTGTCTGGTCCTCACTAGGGTCTCTCCTGCAGTTGCAGCTGGACAATGGTTGGGGCTGGAGTCATCGTAAAGTCTTCCTCACGTATCTGGAAATTGATGCTGGTTGTGAATTGCAACTTCACTTTGGCTGTGTGTTAGGACATCTGTACATCATCTCTCCACATGGCCTGAATATCCGCATAGGAAGAGGGCTGTGTTCTCAGAGGGAGAGACCCAAGAGAATGAGGCAAACTCTATACCTCATCTTTTATTACTTAACCTCAGAAGTCACACAGTGTCACTGTATAGTCCCATCATGGTCAAAGGCCAGGCCAGATTCAAGAGGATAGAATGCAGACACATTCCTCAAAGGGAGGAGAATCAACATGAATTTTTAAGAAAGGTATGTGAGATGGGATATATACTATGGTGGCCATTTTTGAAAGATGCAATCTTCCATGCCAATCACACTGGACTAGGGAAGAACTTGAATTTGGGAGAAATTGGATGAGGGACTATAGCTAGGATTACGTGCCAGAGGGCTGGAAGGGCAGGGAAGAATCAAGACTCCAAGAAATCCCTTCTTACAGTCAACAAGTGTTTACTGGGTACTTTTCATGTGCTAGAAATTGGGGACACAACAGTGAGCAAGAAGCAAGGCCCTGGCCTTCACATAGTTTATAGTCTGGTGGGGACATGATAAACACTCGCTCAAATAATTACAGTAACTGTAAATCTGGGTAAGAAGACTGACAATATAAGGGTGTATGTGTCTATTTTAGGTAAAGAGCTTAGTGATGGCCTCTCTGGGGTGGGCAGACACTTAAGTGGATGAAGTGAAGCATCCTGACATTTGGAGGAAGGACATTCCAGCCTGAGGGAAGAGCAGGTGCCAAACCCCTACAGAAGGATAAGCCTGATGTATTCAAAGCGTAACAGGAAGCCCTGTGGCTAGCATGGTGGGACTGAGTTGGAGTAGGGTAGGAAATGAGGTATAAGAAGTTACCGGTGGTTGAAGCTTAATTTGGGGCAAAATCTGTTTCAAAACATTTCATTTGTGAATGTTTGCTCCCCTAGAAGGACAAATCCCCCGTATTAGAAAGTATCCATCATGAATATAGGCTTCCTGTTTTTGAAACGTAAATGACCATGAGTCCCTTTGGGGCAGAGCTGACTGAATACAAATTTCAGAAAACATCTCTGACATGAATGTAGAAGCATCTGGCTCCCCTCAGGGTAACTTCCCACCACTTACCACAGCCAATCTGGTCTTTGTCAGGGCATCTTCCTTTTCAGGGTGTAACTATGACAACAGAGTGTGATGCTGATGCTGCGACTCCGCAGAAGCCCTCTATTTGCACACACAATGCTGTCGGAACACAGAATTGTGAATCAGGTTAGTGTCAGCCCCTCCCTTTGTCGTGAACAAGTTATCTGCTACTTGATTCCATTAATGTTTTATTACTGGCTTTGTTTTTACTATGACTCTTTTATAACAAGATGATTAACATGTTCTATAATCTATGGCAGCATTTCCCAAATTTATTTGATCAAGACCCCTGTATTAGTTTTCCACAGCTGCTGTACCAAATCACTACAAACTTAACAGCATAAACAACACAAATGCCTTATCTTACAGTCTGCAGATTAGAGGTCTCATGATGGTCTCTACAGGCTCAAATCAAGGTGTCAGCAGGGCTATGTTCCTTTCTTGAGGCTCAAGGGGAAGAGACATTACCTTGGTCATTCCAGCTCTTGGCAGAACAGAATTCCTTGTGGTTATAGGACCAAGGTCTCAAGGTCTCCTTGCTAGCTGAGGGCCATTCCCAGCTTCTAAAGGCTGCCTAAATTCCTTGGCTCATGGCCCCTTCCTCTATCTGCAAAGCCAGCAGGGGTAGGTTGAATAACTCACATCTTGAATTTCTCCTCCATGTTATTCTGTCTCATTTCTCTCTGACCACAGCCAGGGAAGACTTTCAACTTTTAAGAACTCATGTGATGAGATTGGGCCCACCTGGGTATACCAGGATGTTCTTTTCATCTCAAGATCTATGTCATATCTGCAAAGTTCCATTTACCATGTAACACAACAGTCACAGGTACCATGGATGAGGGTGTGAACATCTTTGGGAGAGTCATTACCTACCACAGCCTTCATTCCCCAACCCCCATGGAATACAGTTTGGGAAGCACTGCGGTAGAGGGCTGAATTCTAAACAGGAAAGAAACCCATTCTTTAGAGGCCCTTAAAATAACAAAAGCACCGAGTGAGCACAAGACCAGGTGAAGTTGGAGCCAGGGGTGCAGAGGAATAGATTTCAGTGAAAGTTTATCTTCTTGCTTAGCCAAAGTATGAATCAGGTAGATTTTCTGATTGGGCTGGTCTATCAAGAACTTCTGGCTCTAATGCCATAAAGGAGAGGAAGGTGTTACCAATCAGGGTTCTTGGCCTCCTTAATTGATAGAAATTGATCAGAGGCCAGACAAGAAATTCAGGTGAGATTTTATGGGGTCCCTGCTGCAGCAGAGGAAAGTGAGAACAAACAACAGTTTCCCTTGCTTGTTCACTCCCTGGAGGGAGGGCAAGCTTGTTCCTTATATGATTTGAGGTAGGGGTGTGTCCAGGGGTCGGGGTAGAGGAGTGGCATAGGTGGTTTGCCCACCCGTTAGGTGGCCTGCCCACCCATTAGGTGGTGTTGTGTGCAGGGGGCATGCACGATACCCTGCTTTGGTTCCAGGCTCTTCAAAAGTGGTAGTTGGGTGTTTTGGTCACTTTGTATCTTTTGTCCAGAATTTGACCTAACTGTGCATGCATGCAGTTATTTTTAGTCCCATATAGTTTCCTTGTATTTTGTTTAAGGAGAGATGTGCCCAGGTGCAAGCTTTGCAGCCAGGGGTCTCAGGTCCCAGCGTGTCTCAAAGGCGACAGTTACTGTCGCAGGGGCTCTTCATAATCATCTCATATAATGGTCAGTCTAACTTGTGGACATGAACCCTGCATTTGAATCTACGTGGGTTGGATTCATTTGGTGCCTCACTTGGATTTCCTTGACTGGGTTGGTGCCCCCATCCTACAGAGATGGAGAGCTCACAGCTCCCCCGTCTCTAGCAGTTACCCTTACAGCTGATGGGAGCTGCCTCAACTTCGAGGTTATGCCTCTGACCACACCTTCCCCCAACACACACATGCTCCCAACCACAGAAGTCTGGCCTTCTTCCTTCATAGTGGGGGCATTTCTGTGATATCTTTATACTTCAGAGTTCTCTGGGGATCAGATCTGGACTTCTTCCATGCATTACTCTTTTCCTTTCACTTTTCAACATCCCTTCCTCCCTTATAAGTTTTTCCTGAATAAATCAATAAATCAGGTGTCCCTAGAACCCTGTCTCAGGCTCTGATTTCAAAGAACATAAACTAAGATGTGATGTGTGCTGCCTGCTAAGTTGTTTCAGTCATCTCTGACTCTGTGACCCTATAGACTGTAGTCCATCAGGCTCCTCTGTCCATGGGATTCTCCAGGGAAGAATACTGGAGTGGATTACTGTGCCGTCCTCCAGCGGATCTTCCCAACCCAGGGATTAAACCTATGACTTTCATGTCTCCTGCATTGCCATGAGGATTCTTTACCACTAGCGCCACTCAGGAAGCCCAAGATGTGATAAAAATTAACTCAAATATCAGGACCTTCCAAATGGAGGCCACCCTAGTGGCAGGGGCCCCCATCACAAATCTAAACATAAATAATTTCTCACTTACGGGGAATGCCTCACTGTCAAGGAAACCTACACCAATCACAATCCTATAGCTGGCTTCCCTCAGCCTAGGAAACGGGACCTACTAGCCTTAACAGGGGACCCTGACCTCCTGGGCAATCGTGCCCTGTGTCCTGTTGCCTCTTCCAACTCTCTATCTTGGCCTAGACTCAGACATCACCAAGGAAAAGGCAGGAGAAATATCCCTGACATGATTGGTACATGCCCTTTGCAGCTATGCGGTTGAATAAATCAAACGATGCTTGATCGTTTCTTTGTAGAAATGGGAGTGGGAATTCTGTATAGGATTCTAAAGACTAAATTTGTAGGAAAGGACAAGAAGTGAGAGTTGAATAAGTATGAATTCAGTACTCTCTCAGTACAAGCTCCCTGAGGGCCTTGTACACACCCTGTATTCCTGTGCCCAGCACAGAATTTTCCACCAGGCAGATCTGCAGTGGTGAGAGAAGTGGAGAGAAGGAACAGGAGGTGATGCTTCTGTGAGTCCACAGGCTGGGAGAAAGTTGGGGAAAGGGGATCTGTTCTCTGTAGCACATGCTGCTTTGTACCCTTCCAAGCTCTTCTATGATGATCTCACTTCTCCCCAGAACTTGCTCATAGTTCGCAGGAAACTGTGGACTCAGACTCTCACCTAGCAAGCAACTCTTTCGGTTAGCCCCTTCTCCTCCTACACTTGGAATGAGCTCCAACAGCCTGCTCATTGACGCAGGACAAGGCCTGCCCTTCAGGGATTTAGTGGACACCTGGGTTAGACTTAAATTATTTTTATTTATATGTTATTTAGGGCTTCCCTGATAGCTCAGGTGGTAGAGAATCTGTCTGCAATCCAAGAGACCTCAGTTCGATTCCTGGGTTGGGAAGATCCTCTGGAGAAGGGATAGGCTACCACTCCAGTGTTCTTGGGCTTCCCTTGTGGCTCAGCTGGTAAAGAATCTGCCTGTAATGTAGGAGATCTGGGTTCAATCCCTGGATTGGGAAGGGATGATCCCCTGGAGAAGGGAAAGTTTACCCACTCCAGTATTCTGGCCTGGAGAATTCCATAGACTATATAGTTTGCGGGGTCACAAAGTATTGGACAGGACTGAGCGACTTTCACTTTCACTTTATGTCATTTAAATTTGTGCAATTAAAAATCAGATATTAACCCATTTTACTTTAGTGCTTATATAAAACTAAAACAAAGATATGGTTTCAGTTCAGTTCAGTTCAGTCACTCAGTTGTGTCCGACTCTTTGCAACCCTATGAATTGCAGCACGCCAGGCCTCCCTGTCCATCACCAACTCCAGGAGTTCACTCAAACTCACGTCCATCGAGTCGGTGATGCCATCCAGCCATCAATATATGGTTTAAACGCCAAAAAATTCACAAAAAGCATTACTAATACTAACGAAAGGTGACATCATATTGATTTCCTAAAGCTGAGTCTCTATTCACAGCACAGTGTGGTCCTAACTGTCCAAGCCCGGCTCTTTCCCAATGTAACCCTGTAACCCTGGCCAAGTGCAGACATACTCTCTCTCGCTTAGCTTTTCTCTCTTCTACCACTTCTAAGCCTTCTTTCAGATAAAAAGCTGTTTTTAGCTTCCAGCAGATGAAAATGCATTTATACGCTAAGTCCACCTCTATCCATTCTTCATTAGAGGAAAATAAATAAAGTTACTTTATTTGGCATTAATGTGATCCTAGACACAAAGATGGAGGCTGCAATCATGTGATGACTGTGGACTACACATCGGATAGTCAGACAATTTAGAATACATGTGCTTATAAGAACATATTTATTTTACATACATTATACATATGTATGGATGCATATGCATTTATGTACATGAAATAATCGTTAAATTTCAGTTTTTAAAATAAAAGAGTAAAACATTCTTCTTTTAGAAAATTTGTGGTCCCTTGTGGAAAAATACTGTTTTGGGGCATAACCTGGTCTGGAATGCCATCTCTCTGTATATGACTTTATATCTCCTACCATATCCATGCATTTTGTCATGCCCAAGAAACAAAATTAATTTTCTTTACCTCCCTTGTTTGTGTATCCTGTCATCATCCTTATCTATTCATCTATTCTAGAACAACCAATCAGCCATAATAAGCGTCTATCGTAACTACTCCTTGACTTCACAAGAACTCTGCAAAGTAGATAATATTATTAATATTATTTTATTATGATCCCAATTTAAAATTGAAAAAATCTGGAGCTCAGTTTGAGATGTGAGTTGCATCGGAGGTAGGGCTTTAACTCAGTTCTGCCTGACCTCAAATCCCACATTCTTATTCTTCACTGTGACCCCAAGGTATTGAAAAGTGTATGTACATAACCAGTACTTAATAAACATCTTTTGAATGAATATTGTGAGTCCCTTGGACAGCAAGGGGATCAAACCAGCCAATCCTGAAGGAAATCAACCCCGAATATTCATTGGAATGACTGATGCTGAAGCTGAAGCTCCAATTCTTTGGGCACCTGATGCAAAGAGCCAACTCATTGGAAAAGACCCAGCTGCTGGGAAGGATTGAGGGCAGAAGGAGAAGGGGGCAACAGAGAATGAGATGGTGAAGGACAGGGAAGCCAGGAGTGCTGCAGTCCGTGGGATCGCAAAGAGTCAGCACGACTTAATGACTGAACACCAGTAGCAAAACAGCAAATAACAACAAGCTGTTTCTATTGTTCCAGTCAACTCTACTCACAGCCCGCAGAAGTCGGTCTCCTATGCAGATTCTACATGGACCCTGTAAATTGTTCCTCTACAGGCAGGAAGGCCCTACAGAGTAGAAACTAAGTATCCTTACCTCAGAATCCCCATCATACCTGGCACATGCTGCTGCTGCTGCTAAGTCGCTTCAGTCGTGTCTGACTCTGTGCGACCCCATAGACGGCAGCCCACCAGGCTCCCCTGTCCCTGGGGTTCTCCAGGCAAGAACACTGGAGTGGGTTGCCATTTCCTTCTCCAAACCCTGCACATAGTAGGTGCCCAAATATTCATTAATCTGAATTGGCTTGACCTGCAAGGTAGTCATTGCCCAGCCTGGGATCGTCCTTCAAGGTTAATTTAAAATTAGGAAAAAAGGACCTTGAGGAGGAGAGTGTATTTCTGACAACTCCGGAAACGTCCCACCAGCAGCCTTGGTGAAGGAATGGGAAGTCTTGGCAACTGCTGAGGCTGAACTCCAAGCCCTGCTTCGTAATGTAGGCCAAAGCGTGTGATTCAGAGCGCAGCAAAACCACGGAGCGGCCTGCCAAGTTCAGAGTCACTGAAGCAAGTGGTGTAAATGATGAAATTTAAAAGACAGAGACCTTTTTAGAAAAAGCCAGGGCGCACCGAAGTGACAGCATTGCAAAGCTGGGTTTGGGTGGAGATGACGCATCTTCCCCATCCCCCTTGCAGGAGGGCCTTGGAGAACACTTTTCCAAATGCCCTTTTTGGTTGCTGAAGGAGCCATCCACGGGATCAGCTAAGGCTGGGAAGTTCTCGTGACCATGTGCTGCATAACTGAGGCTCCCTCGTTCTTTCTGCCCCGGCTGCTCCTTGGGTCACATGAAATGCACTGGGGGCGCATGGTTCATTTGTGGTTCTATTTTCCCCCCTTGGCTGCCCTTGTTCTTCTGCTCTTCACAAGTCACCATGCTCTTGCTGCCCCTCATTGAACAGGAAACTTTCCTTCCCCCCAGATTATTTACAGCTTCCTCTCCACGCAGTTTTCCAGCCGGCGGAAGCCTGGTTTGCAGGGGGCACCCACTGAGCAGCAGGCAGCTAGACCTGTGCTCAGCCGCTCACCTGGGCTAGGGATGGGGGGCAGAGGGAACAAGGCAGGGCTTCCTTGGAGCCCTTCCTCCTTGGGGAGGAGCCCCAAATATCTGCTAAATTGCAGGGTATTTTCAGCCACTGGGTACTTTTCCAAAGCTGGCATGCCTTTCTCTACCTCACGGGGATGGGAGATGGGCAGAGGGAGGAAAGGAACTGATGTTATGCGCAACCATCCGAGGCAGACATAGGACCAGGGGCCTGAAGGACATTAGCTGGAATGCTCACGGCTACCTGGAAGCCTCACGTGAGTCCTCACTTGGCAGATGAGAGACCCCAGATTTGCCGGAGACACAGCTAGGACGTTGAAGCATTGCTTCAGTCATGTCCGACCCTTTGCAACCCTATGGATTGTAGCCCACCAGTTCCTCTGTTTAAGGGATTCTCCAGGTGAGACTACTGGAGTGGGTAGCCATTCCTCCTCCAGGGGATCTTCCCGACTCAGTGATCAAACCCGCGACTCATGTCTCCTGCCTTGGCAGGTGGGGTCTTTACCACTAGTGCCACCTGGGAAGCCCCAGGACATTGAAGAGCCAGGGCTCAATTCTAGGTCCCAGCCAGGTCCCCAAGCACTTTTCGCTTGAACATGCGGAGGGACCTTGGCTTCTCCTCTGACACCCCCACTTGCAGAAGGGAGAGTGCTCTCCCTCCCACTCCTACCTCCCCACCCCAACCCCACCACTGATTCATGCAGACATTACTGAAGTCAGGATTTGTAAAGTTTCATCTCCTGGCTCCTCTCAGATACACTTCAGTTCTAAACACAGCACTGATTCCTGCTAGATTCTCCAGCATACTTTCAATTTCGTGCAATTCCGTTCTTTCTAATAAGTTCATTTGGTTCCATTTTTGACTAAGTATGATCTCATTTTATACAATTTTAAGGCATCTCATGTATAGCAAATTCAGAAACCAGATAAAAGATATTTTTGTCCAATGCCATGCCCTGATTTTTGAATCAGAAAATTGTCCCCTCCCTAAGGTATGCACCATGTCTATGTATATTCGTGGTAATCGCTGCACATTAGTTCTCCTTTTAGCAGCACTTTTTTTTTTTTTTCTTTTAAGAAAGGAAGCTCTCTGTTTCAGGCACTGGAACAATCTCTCATGGCAGGCCCAGCTCTAGAATATTCTGGTCTGTTCTCCAAACAGATTCTTGACCACACGGTCCCAGTCCCCGCTCTGTACTAAGAGTTAAGACACTTTCTCAGTTCTGTCACAATTGGAATAGATGTTCCTGCCTGAGGATCTTTTACCCAGCGCCTGTTCCAGGGAAATGTGGGGGGGGGAAATCCAAGTGGAAGATGAGGTTGCTCTGTCTTGGCTCCAGAAAGAAAGGCCTGCCCTTCCCTGGTGAGTCCCCTGTGGACCAGCTCCCCTCTGTCCCCAAGAATGGGGCTCCAAGTGGTAGGTACCTCCAGCCCTGCAGGAGCCCACTCTTTCCAAACCATTGAGTCATTTCCTTTCAGGGACTTTCTCATTAAAACCTTCCTGTTTGCTTTAGCTCTGGACCTCCGTTCTGAGTTATCGTTTCCTTCCCCATCCCTGCTGGGCTGGAATTAATGGCCCGGCACCTTCCAGCTCTCCCTCCCTTTGCAGTTTTCCTTCCCACTCTCATCTCTTGGCTGGAGTCTCCACAGTTTGTGCACATTTGTGTGAAGCCCCAGAGTTTCTAAAGCTGGGAGAGAAGTGGGGGATACCGCTCCTCTCCAGCAAGATATTGCTTGGAGAATAAATTGGAAAGATGAGTAGCCTAACTGCGAAGAGTCACCAGGGAGAAAGCCCTGTGACCAAGAGCTTGTCCCAGATCCACCTGACACAGCCTTGTATTGTTTATTCACTTTGTCACATTGTCATTATGACAAGCTTCTGGAAGATTTGCTTTGGGTGATGTGTTCACCCCTCAAATCCCATCATATTGGCAGCCCCCCACCCCAGTAAGCGTGAGGCTCATGCAATCTAGGGACTGCTGATGTGGCTTTGCAGAATTCCAAAACCAGCATGCGGTCACTTGGAAAACCTGCTTTCAAAGGTGGTTTGTGATTGCTCATCATCACCAACTTGGTGACTTCCATAAGTGAGATTGCACAGTTGGGGTCCTGTTTCCTCCCCTGTTGGTTCGGAGGAAGCCTCATCAGCCTCCTCTGCTGCTCGTCACCTTAGTCCCTCCTCTGTGAACTTCTGCGTCCTGTGCCATAAAGGATCTCTCCTTCTCCTTTTAGATTTTCAGTCTCTCCATCCCCACTGTGCTGTGTGCTGTGCTTAATCGCTCAGTCGTGTCTGACTCTGTGACCCCATGGACTGTAGCCGACCAGGCTCCTCTGTCCATGGGGATTCTCCAGGCAGGAATACTAGAGTGGATTGTCATGCCCTCCTCCAGGGGATCTTCCCGGCCCAGGGATCGAATCCAGGTCCCCATTGGCCTTTTCCAGATAGTCTACAAATTGCTTAACTCCTTTTCCAAACAACTCTGTCTTCTGCCTGCTTCTTAAACGCTTCCCTTTATGTCCTCCAGGGGACGCCACGCACACCGTATTCTGGGTGCAGGAGTCCGTGCTCCAGGAGTTTCATTTACCCAGGACACAGCCTGAAAGCAACTCCCCCTCTTGCACCTCCTTGTGCAAAGATGGGCATCGCTGCGCTACTTCCCTCCAGCTGGTGTCCTGTGTCCCTCCTTCCCTCTAATATTGATAACCATTCTTACAAGAGCCACCTCTGTTCCTTACCCCTCCACATGCAAAAGTCTCCGCAGACTTCCTGCTGTAACTTAACATCAGTGGCCTCTCTCTCCTCCTTCTGCTCACCTGTCTGTAGCAGATAATCCACCTGAATCTTCCCTCCTTCTGGAAACACCTTCCTCCCCTGGCTTTCCTGCTTCCTCTGTTCTCTCCCGGCTCCTTGTCAGTCCCCAAGCAGCTCTCCACCTCCAGTCTTTTCTCTGAAATCTTGATATTTCTCAAGGCTGTGTCCTCAGCTCTCTTTTATTCTTCATGGTCTCTTCCCTGGATAATGTCGCTTACTCTCAGTTAATGATCTGAAACTTTCCATGTCAATACATCTTACCCAATTCCTAGTCCATATTTGATTACCTTAATCATTCCCTGAATGTCCTTTCTAGCTGGTTTGTTCACTTAGGACCTATTTAAGCATGTACAATATATGGCCATTTTTAAAGTCCCCTTTAAAAAATTAAGTATAGACATGATATCATGCTTGTTAAATGGATTTGGCCAGTTATACATAGAAAATCCCATCTTCTGGATTTGCCTGGTTGCTTCTTGGCAGAATCATTTAGTTTGTTTCTCTAATTCGCTTAATTTTTATAAACTGGAAGGAAAAAGCAAAGGCGTGATGAATTCAAGTTAAGCCTTATTAGCTAGATTATATCATAGAGATGGACTTTATACTGCCTTTCATCACAAGATACATATATTCTGGTTGACTCACTATTAAGGATCCTAGCATTAAACCATCAATGAAGGCAAATGGCAGTCTCATCCTTCCATTGTAGCATGAGGTTTTCCCTGTGTGACCAGCAAGTAAACTCTGTGGTATTATTTTGGAAATATACAAAATGCCCACTGCCCCATTGACCATATGCTTGATGTGTTTATCACCGGTTTATAGTCCTGGTGTAAGTCAATAATGCTATTAAGAGTTTAGTGATTATCAGCCAGGGTTCTTGATAGCATATGTTACACTTTAATTAATTAAAGGTTGATTAAGAACATTTTTAGGATGGAGCAGTTTACTGAGGTGTGGGTCATCAGGGAACAGTGTAGCACCTGGGGGTGAGTGCCAGGTGGGCAGCTACTGCCAGCCCTGGTCCTGGAGGGGCTTGGGGATGGCATGGTGTTCTCAGCGCCCAGTGCACTGCAGCCGTGGGAGGAGTGGTGCCCACTGGGAGCTGTGGCTGCTGACTGAGGAAGGCAGGTCTAACCCAAACCACCTGGCAGGGCAAACAGATGCAATGAAACTTTTCTGATAACTTTGTTTTCTATTTACTGCCTGGAGCATAGTAGCAGAACAGGGGGTTACACTTGAGATATTGGAGAAACCATGCCATCTGAATAGCTGTTTCTGCACCAGGTTGACTGTCGGCATTGAGAGCCATAAAGAGAAACAAGGTGGATGACGCTTGGCGGGGGTCCGGGGTCGGGGAGGTTGACCTCTGGTCGCCAAGGCACAAGATGGGGGTAGGGGATCACATTCACAGTGGATGATTGTATTTGTTAGCCCATCAAGGCCAGAGCTGTGTTGTCTCCCTGCAGGAAGCATATCTTCCCTCCTGAATAATTATTTGCTCCAGCCCTTGGACACCTTTCATTCTCAGGTGTAAATGCACAGAAGAGAGAAGTTAATGACCACTTATCTTGTACCGTCTTGGGAGGAGTGACTTCTGGTGCTAAGTATCAGGAAACATCCAAGGGAATGATTTCCAGGTAAGTATCCTCAGCTTAGGAATCAAATACTTCTGCTTTCACTCACTACAGTTTAATAGAAATAGCACCAATAACATGTGTTATGTTGTTCGATCAAGCCTTGGAGCCTGGAGGCATGCTGATTTCTCTTGTCTCTGGAGGAGGGTTCATTACCAAGTTTTCTTCCAGCTGACAAGCGGTTTGGGCTGTCCCCTTATTACTTTTTTTTTTTTTTTGACTTTTTTTTTTTCTTTAATAGAAAATTATTTAATTAGTATACATGTGTTCCCCATCCTGAACCCTCCTCCCTCCTCCCTCCCCACACCATCCCCCCGGGTCGTCCCAGTGCACCAGCCCCCTTATTACATGCTGACAACTTGGGCAGAGAAGGAGAAGGTTAGATTGACAGCTGCTCTATCACTCACTAACCAGGCGGCCTCGAGTGTGTTCTTTGATCTCCCCAAACCAGTGTTTACAGCCATAAAACATAATAATCATATTCCTCTGGGTGCAGAGAAGTAGCTCTGACGAAGTAAGGTGGATACGAATGGATTCTGGAGTCAGAGAGATCAGAGTTTAAAGTCTACACATCTTACTGATGGTGTACATTGGACAGTCACCTGGCTCCTATGTCAGGTAAAATAAAGAAAGCAATGCAATTTTCCTCATAGTTTATTTTAAAGATTAAGTGCTTAAAAGCACTTAACACAGTGCTGGCGAGAAAGACACACCCGAGAGTTCATTGTTATTACTAATGTTTATTATTAATATGATCAGCTGCAGGTGGTAGGCAGGATCCCCTGATGTGGAGCTCTGTTTAATCTCCTTGGGCAAAGCAGGGCCTGTGAATATGATGAGCTGTCATTCCCATGGCTGTGGTATGTTATATGGCGAAAGGGAGGTCATGGGTTGGACCTGACCTGGTCGGTTTAAAAGCACAGAGCTTTCTCCGCTAGTCACAGGGGAGAAGTCCTAGAAGAGGGCTCCTGCTGGCCTGGAAGAAAGCAAACATCCATGCTGTGAATGGACTATGGAGACCACAGGGCAAAGAATACCAGCGACCTCTGGGAGCCAGGCACGATCTCCAGATGACAGCTAGCAGCAAATGGGAAACATATTCCTACTAGTTGACCAGAAACTGGATTTTGCCAACAATCCGGTTGAGCTTCGAAGGGGACCCAGGATGAGAACTCAGAATGGCTGGAGGCCTGACTGCAGCCTTGTGAGACCCTGAGCAGGGATCTAGCGAAGCTGCGCTCAGACTTCCGATCCCTGGAAAATGGAAGAGAATAAGTTTGTGATGCTTTAATCCACTTAGTTTGTGATGATTTGTTCACAGTCACAGAAGACTAATATCTGACCTAGAGTTCACCAGCGCTGTTGCTGTTCTCGCTGTGCCCGGTTCTGTTCCTAATTGCCGTCATCTGCAGCAATACCTGGCTGCAGGAATCATGACACTGCAAGAATGGCAAGAGATGCTGTTCCCTAGCACAGCCCCCTTCGACTGGAAGGGTTCGCTCTGACATCTCTTGCTAATGGGCTGGTGATGGTCATGGGGAGGCGTGGTTTATCAGCCTCCATGGCTTTAGAAAGGCACACAAATATCATCAAAGCTGAGGCTTTCCTGGAAGTCTTGATTCATTATGTGAAAGCCCTTTTCTTCAGGGGCTTCCTGTTTGATACTACAAGTCTCTCACCTACCAAGACTTCTCAGCACCAGAGACCAAACTTTGCCAAATGATTGAATAGTTTTAGGTCCTCACTGAGTTTGCAGCACATTGGGAAAGGCAGATGTTAAACAAGTCGCTTCACAAACACAGGAATATAAACAGTGTGATGTGCCTTAAAGAAGAAGCATTGATTCCCAGAGAAACTTGATCCTGGAATTTCAGGGACGGCTTTTCCTGAGAAAATGATCCTTGCTGTGAGATCAGGAAGATGAATAGGGATTGACTCTGCCAAGGAATGATAAAAATGCTCTTCGTCACAGGGAGCGGCTTGTGTACAGGTCCTGAGGTGGGGAAGGTCGTGGCCATTTTAAGAAATGGCAAGACTAGTGAGGTAGCAAGGAGAAGGGTTATGTGTGAGTGAAGGATGGAAAGAGAGTGGAACTAGATCTTGAAGGGCTTGTTAGGTCATGCTAAGGATTTCGGCCTCAGTCAGGTTTTCCCATTCAAAAGACCATCCCTGGGATTTCTCTGGTTGTCCAATGGTTGGGACTCTGTGCTTCCACTGCAAGGGACTCAAGTTCAATCCCTGGTCAGGAAACTATGATCCCGCATGCCATGTAATGTGACCTAAAGAAGTAAATTAATAAATGTGAGTTAAAAAATAAAAATAAAAGACCACACCCAGCTCTGATGGAGAAAAGGGGTTGTAGCGGGAAGGACACATGTGAAAATATTAGTTGGGAGGCAATTGTAGCCATCCAGCCAGGAGTTCAGGGAGGCTATGACAAAGATCGTGATGTGGACAAGGAGAGAAGTTAGATAAAAACAGATCTAATTTGGGGAGCTTTAACTTTGCCAGTTTTAAAAAATTAAGAAAACATTTTCAGTCAACCCTACCATTCTTTGGAGAATTCACATTCATTCACTCACTTATTCAATGAATATGTATTGTGTTATTTTTGTGTGCCAGGCACTATTCTAAGCATGGGAATATAGTAATGAGCCTGCAAGGAATTTAGATCATGAGCAAGAAAGATAAGGAATATATAAAATGTTTTTGTTAGCAAAAAAATGCTAAGGAGAAAGTTAAAAGGGGGAAATAGGAAGTGATAGAGTAAGATTGCTTTATATACATCCAGACAAGATCCCACTAGGAAGGTGATATCTTTTTTTCCTATCATGATTAAAACTTTTTTATTGAAGTATAGCTTTATTTATAATGTCAAGTTAGTCTCAGGTGTACAGTACAGGATTTAGTCATACATGTATATACAGATATAGATGCAGATATATAGATATAGGTAGATATTATATTTTAGATTCTTTTCCCTTCTAGGCTATTAAAAAATATTGAGTAATACATTTATTCAATATTTATAAATAATATATTTACTCATATATAAATATATTTATCCCTGTGCTATACAGTAAGTCCTTGTTGGTTATCTATTTTGTATATAGTAGTGTGCATTTGTTAATCTCAACCTACTAATTTATCCCTCCCCTCTCCTTTCCCCTTTGCTAACCATAAGTTTAGAAGGTGATATCCTACCCTGTTAGTGGGACTGTAAATTGGTACAGTTCAGTTCAGTCGCTCAGTCGTGTCTGACTCTTTGCGACCCCATGAACCACAGCACGCCAGGCCTCCCTGTCGATCACCAACTCCCGGAGTCCACCCAAACTCATGTCCATTGAGTCGGCGATACCATCCAACCATCTCATCCTCTGTTATCCCCTTCTCCTCCTGCCCCCGATCTTTCCCAGAATCAGGGTCTTTTCAAATGAGTCAGCTCTTTGCACCAGGTGGCCAAAGTATTGGAGTTTCAGCTTCAACATCAGTCCTTCTCCTTTAGGATAGACTGGTTGGCTCTCCTTGTAGTCCAAGGGACTCTCAAGAGTCTTCTCCAATACCACAGTTCAAAGCGAAAACAGTATGGAGTTTCCTTAAAAAACTTAAAATAGAGTTACCATGGTGGGAGACTTCACTGGTAGCTCAGCAGTAAAGAATCCACCTGCAAACAGGAGCTGCAGGAAACATGGGTTCGATCCCTGGGTCAGGAAGATCCTCTGGAGGAGGGCATGGGAACCTACTCCAGTATTCTTGCCTAGAGAATCTCATGGACAGAGGAGCCTGGCGGGCTACAGTCCATGGGATCACAGAGTCGGCCACGACTAAAACGACTTAGCACACATGCATGCAGAGTTACCATATAACTCAGCAATCCCGCTTTAAAGTGGTTAAGAAATCCACCTGCCAATGCAGTAGACATGGGTTCAATCCCTAGTCTGGGAAGATCCCACTTGTCTTGGGACAATGAAGCCCAAGAGCCACAACTACTGAAGCCCAGGAGCTCTAGGGCCCATGCTCTGCAACAAGAGAAGCCACTGCAATGAGAAGCCTGCTCACCACAACTAGAGAAAGTCCATGCAGCAATGAAGACCTGGGGCAGCCAAAAATTAATAGATAAATAAATTTTTTTAAGAAAGGAAAGGAAAACCACATTGAGTGGCCTGGCACATAGTCATGCAGAGCCAGTAGCGGTGGCAGTGTAGATAGGAGGCCTGGAGTATATGGTGTCCACATCAAGAAGGCCACAGGAAGGGAATCGTTAGGGCAGGCTAAGGATGCAAGGGCACCAAGGGACCAGGACTTCTGGGCCTGTGCCAGAACTGGGTCAGAGTACCACCAGCTGACAGGGTAGCTACCAGAAACAGCAGGAGGGCCCCTTCCTCCTGTATTCTTCCTTGAGCGCCCTCTACAGAGAAAGCTTAACAAGTACTCTTTGTAAAGGAGAAATGCTTAATGGAATTCCATCTACTATTGCAGAGAAGGTTGTTGCTGTTCCGTTACTCAGTTGTGTCCAACTCTTTGAGACCCCACAGACTGCAGCATACCAGGCTTCCCTGTCCTTCACTATCTCCTGGAGTTTGCTCAAACTCAAGTCCATTGAATTGATGATGCCATCCAACCATTTCATTCTCTGTCGCCCCCTTTTGCCCTCAATCTTTCTCAGCATCGGGGTCTATTCCAATAAGTTATCTCTTCCCATCAGGTAGCCAAAGTATTAGAGCTTCAGCTTCAGCATCAGTCCTTCCAATGACTATTCAGGGTTGATTTCCTTTAAGACTGACTGGTTTAATCTTCTAGGGAGAGTTAAGGGACTCTCAAGTGTCTTCTCAAGTACCACAGTTCGAAAGCATCAATTCTTTGGCACTTAGCCTTCTTTATGGTTCAGCTCTCACATCCCTATATGACTACTGGAAAAGCTATAGCTCTGAATATACAGTCCTTTGCCAACAAAGTTATGTCTCTGCCTTGTAATATGCTGTCTAGTTTCGTACTGCAGGGTGAATTTGGATGAAAGACGATAAATTGCTAACTGGCACGACTTTCAACAGTACCCTAGTAAGAATGATTAATTACCAGAATAGTCAGATTTATAAAGAGAATAGTTACAGGGAGCTGGGGAAATGGAGAAATGGAGAATTACTGTTTAGTGGCTTTAGTTTCAGTTTGGGAAAATGAAAAAGTTCTGGATATGGGTGGTGGTCATGGTCAAACAACAATGTGAAAGTACTTAATGACACTGAATCATTTCCTCAGAAAGGGTTAACATGTTAAGTTTGATGTTGTGTATTTTCTACCACAGTTTTTAAAAGGGTTGGTTTGTGGCTAGCATCTTGGTGCCTCACGTTTGCTCCTTGCCATACATCCATTTTCTTCTTCCTTTCCTGTTTCTCAGTCCACACACAAAAAACACAGGTGCCAACAGCTTCCGACCCAGAACAGCGCTCCTTTTCTCAAGAAACCAGCCAGACTGTGTCTGGACCCACAAGTCCCTCACCCAAATTCTCCTGGAGATTCTGCCGCAGCTTTGGTCTAGTGCTCACTTTAGTCATTTGGGCCAGTATAATTTGCTATAGACCTGTGTTCAGAAGTGTTTGTGTGTGGTTTTGGGAGTAGGATGAATGAGGAGGGAACTTTACTGATAAAAGAAGAGGAAACCATTATAACCATGCAACGTAATGACTCCCCTTCTCTCCCCTCCAGAGTTTTAGCCACATAGGGAAGTCAGGCAAAAAAAAAAATAAGTTATATATTTATGTGTGTGTGTGTTAGTCACTCAGTCGTGTCTGACTCTTTGAGATGCCAAGGACCATAGCCCATCAGGCTTCTCTATCCATAGAATTCTCCAGGCAAGAACACTAGAGTGGGTAGCCACTCCCTTCTCCAGGGGATCTTCCCAACCCAGAAATTGAACCTGGATCTCCCACATTGCAGGCAGATTCTTCACCATCTGAGCCAATAGGGAAGCCCCACATATATATATATATATATATATATATATATATATATATATATAATGTTATGTATATATGGTATGTATTTGATGTTATATATATATATGTTTGTATTTGATGTTATATGTATATTATGTATTTGGTGTAATTCCTGTGTGTGTGTGTGTGTATCTGTGTGTGTGTGTATATATATATATATACATATATATATCACATTGAGTGAAATCAATAGGTAAAAGGATGCCAGATCAGTCAAATATTTTTTCTCCTTTCCACCTGTGCTAGTAGTCTGAATAATATTAGAGGCATATGGCAGAATAATCAGAATTATTTATCGAGCTAATTAACCATATTTAGTTTTCTAATTGGCCATAAAATGGCAGAAATCATTTTATATACAGTGAGGTTTAAAAATTAATTGTAGTTGTTATAGTGATTGGCATTTTTTAGTTTTGCAGGCACAACTCCTTGAAATGATATATATTCCCAACAGGTGCTGCAGAGAAGCACTGGTCTTCCTCCTGACAGACAATGTGCATTTTGGCAGCAAATTGTTGGATGGAAAAATACAGACATTTTCCAAGCCCTAAACACAGAGTGTGTTATCTATTAGTTTGGATTTCTTCCTTAACTATCATCACACAAATATGCAGTGGCTTTTCTAAGAAGAAATCAATCCAAATATGTCTTTGGACTCAGAATCCAGGAAGCCTGGGTTTTATCACTGGCTTGGTCACAGATGCACTGAAAATGGGCAAGTCACTTCCATCTTTGTCTGAATTTCTCCATCTGGCAAATGTAGATTCTGACACTCACCATCAGATAATGTTTGCAAAATGTTTGACGGTCCTTGCTGGTAGACAGTATGTAATTGCAAACTGTTGGATGATTTTTTTTTCCCTGTCCTAAAAATTCTTCTCTTTTCTAGAAACTATTTTTAAATGAAAAATATCACTTTTAAAATATGGCCACATGGCAATAACAGTTCAGTTGGTAATGGAGAGTAATTAGAAAAACAAAAAGTACAGGTCTTTCTCCATGGCATTCCCTAGAGTTAACAGCTTAAAATTCTTTCCTCTTTAATCC
Organism: Bos indicus; assembly: GCF_029378745.1. Taxonomy (NCBI): domain Eukaryota; kingdom Metazoa; phylum Chordata; class Mammalia; order Artiodactyla; family Bovidae; genus Bos; species Bos indicus. Next base: position 66,010,249 of record NC_091775.1, read on the forward strand.
TATTGAGTCCAACCTCCACAATAATAATTCATTACCCCTGTATCTTCAGTGTATCAACTTCAAAGTATATCTGATAGGCCCCTTTATGAAAGATGAGGATTTTTCTCCCACTTCCTTTCAACAACCACTGCCAGATATATTTCATTTTTTATTATTCTGTTAGACACTTCTATAGCTTTATACAATACATCCCTCCATTTCTTGATCCACCAATTTTAGACAGCATCTCTTGACTTCCCTCTAAGATTTGATAGCCTTACATTCCCCTCCTCCCTTCATGGTCACCCCCAATGTCATAGCTTCAGTTCATCATATATTTATTTCTATACAGTTAAAGTTTATAGAATTTATACTTTATTATATGCTTATTTTTTCTGTATTTTGACTCTTTATTAAGTTTAAAAACAACCAAGGCTTATTTTAATTAAATGAATATTAGTTATTATCCAGTAAATTTCATTCTGTTAAAAAAAAAATTTATTGATTATATATAATCAGAGGTTAAAGCGTCTGCCTGCGTCTGCCTGCAATGCGGGAGATCTGGGTTCGATTCTTGGGTCGGGAAGATCCCCTGGAGAAGGAAATGGCAACCCACTCCAGTATTCTTGCCTGGAGTATCCCATGGACAGAGGAGCCTGGTGGGCTGCAGTCCACAGGGTTGCAAAGAGTCGGACACGACTGAGCTCACTTTCACTTTCATATACTCTGTGCCAGCACTGTTCTAAGTGCTAGGGTTAGATCAATGAATAAAATAGACAAAATATACCTGCCTTCATAGAGCTTAAATTTTAATGTATGTTTGGACTCAGACAAGAAGTGAAGAAATTCTATGCATATGACCTTGCCAGTAGAAAAAGAAATGTACATACCTAAGTTGGGAGGAGGGTTTCCCAGGTGGCTCAGTAGGAAAGAATCCACCTGCCAAGAAGGACATTTGGGTTTGATCCCTAGGTTGGGAAGATCCCATGGAGAAGGAAATGGCTACTCCATTATTTTCACCTGGGAAATCCCAAGGACACAGGAGCTGGACGGGCTAAGGTCTATGGAATCGCAAAGAATCGGACACGACTTAGCAACTACACCACCACCACCACCAAACTGGGAAGAGGGAGGAAGTAGAGGAAGCCAGGTGCTGAATGTTTATAATGTATTGTTGATATATGCCTTCACTTTCTCACTAAGATAAAAATCTAGAATCTACAACACTTTCGGGGATATTTAGTTTCTTCTTGAAGCTATTCTTTTCAGAGCACCCTGACTTGCTAATCTAACTTGGGCTGCTAACTTTCAAAGCCTCATTTTCTTTTATTTCTTTTTTATAATTTTACTTACTTCTTTTTGGCCGTGCAGGGGCTTTGTAGTTGTGCAAACTTTTCTCTAGTTGCAGCGAGTGGGGCTACTCTCCAGTTGCGGTGTGTGGGCTTCTCACTGCAGTGGCTTCTCTTGTTGCGAAGCGCAGGCTCTAGGGCACCTAGTTGTGGCTCCCAGACCTCTAGGGCACAGGCTCAATAGTTGTGGCACGTGGGCTTACTTGCTCTGTGGTATGTGGGATCTTCCCAGACCAGGGATTGAACCCACGTCCCCTGCATTGGCAGGTGGACTCTATACCACTGAGTCACTAGGGAAGCCCTGAAGTCTGGTTTTCTATGTCATTTTGCTGGGTGGTGGGGGGTGGGGGTGGGGAATGTTGTTCTGTTTATTGCCCAGATTTTTTGTTTTTGTCTTTTCCAGTTTCACTTTGTATTGAGCAGCTGAGTTTAGTCAATTATTGTTTGAATTGCTTGTCTTTCTGTTTTCTTTATCCTTCTGGAATAAATCCTCAAATCATTTTTCAAGAAGCAAAATTATGAAGATAGTAAAAAGATCAATGGTTGCCAGGAGTTGGGGACAAAAAAGGAGGAATGGATAGATGAAGCATGGAGGATTTGAGGGCAGTAAAAACACTGTGTATGATACAATAATGATGGATATATATTGTCATGCAATTTGTCCACATCCATAGAATATACAACACTTCAAGTAACTATGACTTGGGTAACTGTCCCAAGTCATCATTTGTAGGTTCATCAACTGTAACGAATATACTCCTCTGCTGGGAGATGTTGATAATGAGGAAGGCCACGCATGTATAGGGGTTGGAGACGTATAAAGAATTTTTATACCTTCTTGTTAATTTTAATCTGAACCTAAAACTACTCCAAAGAAGTCTTTCTTTAAAAATTATGCTGACTAAAAAAAGCCAGTCACAAGAGACCAGTATTGTATGATTCCATTTATATGAATTACTCAGTATAAGCAAATCTATAGACAGAAAGAAGGATAGTGATTGCCTAGGGCTGGCAGAATTGTAGGTTTAGGAGTTGATGGCCAAAGGACACACAGTTTCTATTTGGTGATGAAAATATTATAAAATTCATTGTGATGATGCTTGCACAACTCAAATATACTAATAATAACTGAATTGTATGCTTAAAAAAGTAAGATTGAATCAGGAAGCAATATTAGTTTTTAACATTTATTTATTTGTCTGAGTTAGGTCTTGGATGTGGCATGCAGGATATTCAGTCTTCATTGTGGCATGTGGGATCTTTAGCCACAGCATGCAGAATCTTGGTTGTGGCATGTGGAATCTAATTCCCTGTGGCACATGGGAGCTTTAATTGCATCAGGTGAACTGTTACTTGTGGCATATAGGATCTAGTTCCCTGACCAGGGATCGAACCCAGGCCCCCTGCATTGGGCATGTGGAGTCTGAACCACTGGACCACCAGGGAAGTCCCAGGAGGTAATACTGACTAGGATTTCAGTTCAGTTCAGTTCAGTCGCTCAGTTGTGTCCAACTCTTTGCAACCCCATGAACCACAGCACGCCAGGCCTCCCTGTCTATCACCAACTCCTGGAGTCCACCCAAACTCATGTCCATCGAGTTGGTGATGCCATCCAGCCATCTCATCCTCTGTCATCCCCTTCTCCTCCTGCCCTCGATCTTTCCCAGCATCAGGGTCTTTTCAAATGAGTCAGCTCTTTGCATCAGGTGGCCAAAATATTGGAGTTTCAGCTTCAACATCAGTCCTTCCAATGAACACCCAGGACTGATATCCTTTAGGATGGACTGGTTGCATCCTCTTGCAGTCCAAGAGACTCTCAAGAGTCTTCTCCAACACCACAGTTCAAAAGCATCAATTCTTCGGTGCTCAGCTTTCTTTATAGTCCAACTTTCACATCCATACATGACCACTGGAAAAACCATAGCCTTGACTAGACAGACCTTTGTTGGCAAAGTAATGTCTCTGCTTTTTTAATATGCTGTCTAGGTTGATCATAACTTTCCTTCCAAGGAGCAAGTGTCTTTTAATTTCATGGTTGCAATCACCATTTGCAGTGATTTTGGAGCCCAGAAAAATAAAGTCAGCTACTGTTTCCACTGTTTCCCCATCTATTTTCCATGAAGTGATGGGACAAGATGCCATGATCTTAGTTTTCTGAATGTTGAGCTTTAAGCCAACTTTTTCACTCTCCTCTTTCACTTTCATCAAGAGGCTCTTTAGTTCTTCACTTTCTGCCATAAGGGTGGTGTCATCTGCATATCTGAGGTTATTGATATTTCTCCTGGCAATCTTGATTCCAGCTTGTGCTTCTTCCAGCCCAGCGTTTCTCATGATGTACTCTGCATATAAGTTAAATAAGCAGGGTGACAATATACAGCCTTGATTTAAGAATACAGATTTTGAAGTTAGGTTTACCTGGATTCAAGTCCTGGCTTCACTACATATTGGTTATGTGACTTTATTGAGGTACTCATTCTCTCTAAACTTCACTGTCCACATCTGGAAAAGACAGATAAAGTATCTGACTCAAAACACATATACACACCTCATCCTCAAAGAGTCTGCCAGGTGTCCTGAGAAAGATGGACAGTGGTGACCAAAGGCTCCCTGTCTCCTCTGTAGCAGCTTCACCTCACTGGCTGTGTGCCTTGGCACAGGGGTGGTTCTGCGCTGCCATGCTTGCCTCACAGAGGGAAAACAGATCAAATTCAGTGACACCTCAACTAATTGTCACCCTCTCTTGGCTCTTTCTTCCTCTCTGAATTTTACCAATTTCAGTCCCATGTCTATAACGGCCCCCTCATCTCAAAATTTGAAAAGAGGAATAAAAAAAGAGTAAGAAATTGATTTTAAATATCATGATGTTATACCCAAGGTTCCAAGGTTCCAGATGCCTTGTAGACAAAGATTGGACATTTATCATGTACAAACTCCAGGGTAGGATGAATTACTTCATTGGAGGTGGAAATTACAAGTGGTACTTAGTTGCTAGCTGACTTTGGCACTGACCAAGAAGATTAATCATTATGGCATAATATAAAGTCCAGATGAAGCAAAGTCAGCCTAGCAATTTTAGCTGGAGAGGGCAGTGTAAACACTTTAAAAACAACTGGGCAAAAAAAATATAAACTGTGAAGAGCAGCCACTTCCAAACCACACCAAACTCAGGGACCGGTTTTCCAAGAGAATGTTTTATCTTAAGTCAAGTGGACCTAAGATTAAAGCCTGTTGTATCTACCAATCCATAGTATCAATAAAAGGACCAATCATCCAAATAAAAGCATTCCCCACTCCTTATTTTTTAACCTACTTTGCTCTGACCTAAAATTGACTCTTAGAAAGAAGATGACAAGGAAAGCACGACTAACATTTGAACAGGAAGCAAATCCACCTATCATAGTAGTACAACACTAGAGCTAGCCATCAGGTGGTTGGTTCTTAGTAAGATAGTGATGCCATAGAGTCATGAAATTTCCAAGCTGAAGTGAATTTAAGAATATTTAACATGCCGAAGAATTGATGCTTTTCAACTGTGGTGCTGGAAAAGACTCCTGAGAGTCCCTCGGACTGCAAGGGGATCCAACCAATCCATCCTGAAGGAGATCAGTCCTGGATGTTCATTGGAAGGACTGATGCCGAGGCTGAAACTCCAATACTTTGGCCACCTCATGCGAAGAGTTGACTCATTGGAAAAGAGTCTGATGCTGGGAGGGATTGGGGGCAGGAGGAGAAGGGGACGACAGAGGATGAGATGGCTGGATGGCATCACCGATTCGATGCACATGAGTTTGGGTGAACTCCAGGAGTTGGTGATGGACAGGGAGACCTGGCGTGCTGCGATTCATGGGGTCGCAATGAGTCAGACATGACTGAGTGACTGAACTGAACTGAACATGATGACAATAATGCAATAATTATAGTAAATATTCATTAAGAACTTACTATGTCCAAGAAATATTCTAAATATTTCACGTTTTAAATCATTGAGGCCCAACCATAACCCTGTAAGGTAGCTACAATAAACATTCCCATCATTCAGAAGAGAAAATTGAGGGTAGAGACCAATTCTTTCTTTTGGCTCTTTTCAATATTGAGGCCAGGTGAAATGAGGGATCTTGCATATAATTATTGAGATTTGTTTTATTTGTCTTCAGATTTCCTTCTCCATAAATTCTTCATCTTCTTCCTCTTTATCTCATTTCAGAGGCTCAATTATCCCTTTTTAAAACAAAGAAGTCTATTTTCATGAAAAGATCCTTTATCAGCCTCTGACCCCTTAATCATCAAGATCACTGATATCTAAGTGATGTTGAGCTGAGTCCAGCATTAAATTCTTCATATTCCTTCTACGTGCCTTATCAGTCAGGATTCAACAGAATTGATCACTCCCTTTTTCCTTGGAAATCTTTTCTTCCCTTGGCCCTTGTTATACCATTCTCTTGATGTCCTCCTACTTCAGTGGCTGCTACTTCACTGTGTCTTTTACTGATTCCTTGTTTTTTTCCTGACACCATGCTGGAGGCTCAGTCATTGCATCTCTTCTCTTCCATAATTACATTCACTCCCTTGGTGATTACTTCTAGTCATATGGCTGTAAATATGATTCCTCAATTTATACTTCCAGTCAGAACACTGTCCCAGAAATCCAGACACATATATTTAGTTACTACTTAGCATCTCCCCTTGGATGTCTAAGAGACATCTCAAACTTACTATAACCAAAATCAAAGCTGTCATTTACCGTATCAAACCTGCTTCTCACACACTTTTCTCCCCATTGATAAATGGTAACTCCACCCTTCCAGCTGCTTAAGTTAAGAATGGAAGTCATCCTTGACTCCTCTCTTTATTCCATATTCAGATGAACAAATCCTGTGACTTTACTATCAACAGTATCGATATAGTTGAATACCAATATATATCTTCAGTTCTCACCATCTCCACAATTATTGCACTTGTCTGGCCCAAGCTTCCACCATCTTGCCTGAATTGTTATAGTAGCATCCTAACCTCTCTACTCCTTCACTTCTGCCCTACTACAGAAGCTAGAGAATTCTTTTAAAAGTATAATGTCCCAATAAACACATGAAAAGATGCTCAATATCGCTCGTTATTAGAGAAATGCAAATCAAAACTTACAATGAGGTATCACCTCACACCAGTAAGAATGGCCATTATGAAAAATTCTACAAACAATAAAGCTGGAGAGAATGTGGAGAAAAGGGAGCCCTCTTGCCCTGTTGGTGGGAAGGTAAATTGATACACCATCATGGATAACAGTATGGATTTCTTAAAAAACTAGGAATAAAAACTACTGTATGAGCCAGCAATCTCATTACTGGGCATTTACTGAGAAAACCACAATTCAAAAAGACGCATGGGCTCCCATGTTTACTGCAGCGCTATTTACAATAGCCAGGATGTGGAAGCAACCTAGATGTCCATTGACAGATGAAGGGATAAAGAAGTTGTGAAAGTGGAAGTATTATTAACTCAGTCATGTCTGACTCTTTGCAACTCCATGGACTGTAGCCTTCCAGCCTCCTCTGCCCATGGAATTCTCCAAACAAGAATGCTGGAGTGGGTTGCCATTCCCTTCTCCAGGAAATCTTCCCAACCCAGGAATCCAACCCAGGTCTCCTGCAATGCAGGCAGATTCTTTAGTGTCTGAGTCACCAGAGAAGCCCCCAAAGAAGTTGTGGTACCTAATATAATGCAATTATTTTGTTGTTGTTGTTTAGTCGCTCAGCCATGTCCAACTCTTTGTGACTGCGTGAACTGTAGCCCTCCAGGTTTCCCTGTCCATGGGATTCACCAAGCAAGAATTCTGGAGTGGGTTGACCTTTCCTTCTCCAGGGGATCTTCCTTATTCAGGGATCAAATCTGCATTGCTTGCCTTGGCAGGCAGATTCTTTACCTCTGGGCCACTAGGCACTCAATCATAAAAATGAACAATTGTGATTCAGTTGAGCTGAGGTGGATGAACCTAGAGCCTGTTATAAAGAGTGAAGTAAGTCAGAAAGAGAAAAACAAATATCACATATTAACACATATATATGGATTCTAGAAAAATGGTAGTGATGAACATCTGCAGGAATGGAGGCACAGACATAAACGGCCCTGTGGACTCAACGGGAGAAGAAGACGGTAGGCCAACTTGAGAGAGCAGCTTTGATATGTATACACTGCATGCATGCATGCTAAGTCACTTTAGTTGTGTCTGACTCTTTGCAACCCAATAAACTGTAGCCTGCCAGGCTCCTCTGTCCATGGGATTCTCCATGCAAGAATACTGGAGTGGGTTACCATGCCCTTCTCCATGTATATTCACTACCACGTGTGAAATAGTTAGCTAGTAGGAGGCTGCTATACAGTACAGGGAGCTCAAGCCGGTGCTCCGTGATGACCTAGAAGGGTGGGATGGGACGGGTGGGAGGGAGCTCTCGAGGGAGGGGATATGTACATATATATAGTTATGACTGATTCATGTTGTATGGCAGAAACCAATACAACATTGTGAAGCAATTATCCTCTAATTAAAAAAATAAAATTAAAAAAAGCATAACGGCTTCATATGTCACTCAGAGCAATGACAAATTTCTTCATTAGTTCATTGGCTCTGTATGCTTTGCAGCATCCTGATCCCACACAAATACCTCAATCCTATATCTTCTCTTATCTTCACTTGCTCTTGGTTTCCTTGCTGTTCTTGAATTATGAGTCATGCCCCTACCTCAGGGTCTTTGCATATGCTATCTCTCAGTCTGGAACACTCTTAGTGTATGGTTGGCATACACTCTAACTTTACTTACATTTTGTTGTGGTAAGTTCAGTTCAGTTCAGTGGCTCAGTCGTGTCCGACTCTTTGCAACCCCATGAATCACAGCACGCCAGGCCTCCCTGTCCATCACCAACTCCCGGAGATCACTCAAACTCACATCCATCGAGTCAGTGATGCCATCCAGCCATCTCATCCTCTGTCGTCCCCTTCTCCTCCTGCCCCCAATCCCTCCCAGCATCAGAGTCTTTTCCAATGAGTCAACTCTTCACATGAAGTGGCCAAAGTACTGGAGTTTCAGCTTTAGCATTAGTCCTTCCAAAGAACACCCAGGACTGATCTCCTTTAGGATGGACTGGTTGTATCTCCTTGCAGTCCAAGGGACTCTCAAGAGTCTTCTCCAACACCACAGTTCAAAAGCATCAATTCTTCGGGGCTCAGCTTTCTTCACAGTCCAACTCTCACATCCATACATGACCACTGGAAAAACCATAGCCTTGACTTGTTGTGGTCAAAAGTCAGCTTATTAGAGAAGCCACCTACTGTAAATAACAATCCAACACCTCTGCAGTCCTAATAACCTTTATTTTGCTTTATTGTTAGCCTTAGCAATTATGACCAATTGATTATTGTATCCTTAGTTGTTTATTGTTTGATCTCATCCAATAAACTATCAGCCACATGAAGGCAGGAACTTCAGTTATTTTGTTCACTATTATATCCCCAGCACCTCAAACAGTGCTTGACACTACTGAATGAATGAGGTTAAATCAGACTGTTACCTATTGCAGGAGTACTTGCGATTGAGATTTATCTCTCATTGCAAAAGTAAAGACATATCTCCTCTCAAGGAACTTTAGGATTTAGATATGTTGAGGACAAATGTATCCATGGAATTATCTGCATGAGGTCCCTGACTCTGTCATCATGTGGATGTATCCTGAGTACTGTTTTTTTTAGAATTTGCCTCAAAATTAAAATTAATGATAAAAGGGTAACTATATTGCATAAGTTTGGGCAGGGTTCTTGCAGGCATTAAAATGAGTTGATGATTATGACAGTTGGCTTGGCTTGCATTCTTATGCCACCTATGTGCTATGGCAGGGGTTCCCAGTCCCTGGACCATGGACTGATACTCTTAGAAACCAGGCTGCACAGCAGAAGGTGAGTGACAGGTGAGTTAGCAAAGCTTCCTCTGTGTTTACAGCCGCTCCTCATCACTCAGATTACCGCCTATGTGCCAACTCCTGTCAGGTCAGCAGCAGCATTAGATTCTCACAGGAGACGAACTCTGCTGTGAACTGTGCGTGCGAGGGATCTCGGTTGCACACTCCTTAAGAGAATCTAATGCCTGATGATCTGGGGTGGAGCTGAGGCGGTGATGCTAGCTCTGGGAAGTGGATGGAAATACAGACTATCATTTAGCAGAGAGGCTTGACTGCACAGAGACCATAGTAAATCAATTGTTTGCAGACTCATATCACAACCCTATCAGTGAGTGGCAAGTGACAGTTAAGCGGCATCGGGCATCGATTTTATAGTGGCAAGCGAGTTGATGTACTTCAATTGTATAGCTGCATCTTCCCTCCCCCGTCCCAGTCCATGGAAAAATTATCTTCCATGAAACCAGTCCCTAGTGCCAAAAAAGCTTGGACTGCATTTCTATGGGAAGCCTTTTTGCCCCCTTCGTATCTCTTGGGGGAGAACCTGAATGATTGCAAATACAATGGCCTCAGCTGTTCTCTGGGAACAGACTTTGGGCTGTGTCCCTTCCTCTGAAGAGCACACCACACATACCCACTCCCAACAGAAATACAATAACTGTGAGTCTGACTGCCATGGAGACACAGCTGCATCACAGACCTCACGCCAGATGAACAGAAGGTTAAAAGAAGGAATCTGCTGAAGAGGCCGAAAGGTTGGTCTGCTTACAGGCTGTTTCTTTAATCTTTGCACATTCAGCAACTATTAGTAACTGTTTTGTCGCTCTCCTCGCCCCCTCAGTATCCTGCACGGTCATGTTTCCATTAGAGAGCACCTGACTTGTATTACTCTTCTTCTTTTTTGATGTTAATATGGTTGGGCTTGATTAAAGTAAACAGAAGAGGAGATTTGAATGAATTCCTGTTTCCAAGGAAAGGAGGACGTGTTGATGTCTCACCCCTACCCCCTCCGCTTATCCTAGTGGTCACCTGCCTGTGGTCCCCACACACACCCTGATGAATTCCTGTGACTACCTGATGGCCTTGTCTAGCTGTAGGATTGAGCTCAGCCATGCTCCCACAAGCTCTAAGGAGTGGAGTAGCCAATGGTGCTGATGACCCAGGAGCAGCCATCAAAAAATGCTTCATACCAACAATAAAGAGGAAAATTAAAACCACAATGTGATACCACTAGAAATCTGCTAAAATCCTCAGTTATCAATGTGAATAACATGGTAATGCATGTTATCATTTGTATGATATTCAGATTAGTTGTTTGTTATGGTTTGTTATTAGGGGTCTGTAATAGTTACAGTATACATTTGTTATGCATGTTTCAGAAATAATAGTCATTTATTAATTTAATTTATTGATTTTTTAAAAGCATGTTCAGGAAGTTCCAGAAATGAAAAAGCTTTAAAAAAAAAAAAAAACTTCAGAAATCTCTGTTAAGATCTTTTTGAACTTTGGCCAAGTATTGGGCTATACATGCATAGAGTGAAATTACGCAAAGCTGTTCAAAGAATGCTGGTGAATTATAAGCTTGCACAGGATGACGGTGTTCAAACTCTGATCATCCATGCTGTAGGGTCTTTGGTGATCACCTGGGGCATATAGTGGAGATTCCTGATAGGTCACACCTTAGAAGTAAGTACGAACTATTCCTGGAGTAAAAACTACTTTAGCACTACTTACTAAAGCTTAAAAACAGTCATCAACTGATGAAGAGGGGACCGCTCCGCAGACCCAGCAGTTAGACGGATTGTGGAATGCAGTATAGGAGTGAGCCCAGGACAGGAAGACATTGTCTTGAGGATCCAATGGCAGACTCAGGATATTTGGAGTCAGCAGAAGTAGACTCACATAGATTATCAGGCCCATCCGCTGCCCTTTGCTTAACTCTAGAGCTCGGGTCAGGGCCACAAGCTCCGCCAACAGAGAACTGGGTCCCTGGGGGAGAGATTTTGCTTCCAAAACCTATTCAGCAGTCACCAGGGCATAACCTGCTTTATACTTTCCATCCCAAACAAAAGAACTGCCATCTGTAAATATTTCCATGTCACGATTTCTCCAAGTCTGTGAATACCTTCGACAACAATCACATTCGATGCCTCTTCTTCATCTGATGACATCTACCAACCCTAAAATGGACTGGTGCAACACTTTGCACTTTAACTATGGACATAATGTGACTTTTAATTTTGATTCTGAATGTTGTGTTTTTGCTGTTTGCTCCCTGCATCTGTAATTGTATAACTGGATTTGTTTCTAGCCGCATGAAAGCTTTTAAGTTACAAATGGTTGCTCAAACTCCTGCTACTGCTGTAGCTTCCTCCAGCTACTATTTGGGGCCCCTGGATCAAATATCCTCAATATGAGGATTAGGAGAATATGTTGCCTCACCAATTTAGGGACAACGCCCCTTGTCAGCTCAGAAGTAGTTATGGAACGAGAACGACGCCCCTTTTCCCTAAGCAACATAATTCTCCTAAAAGAAAAGGGGGGAATGAGAGAGTTATTTCCTAGGAAGGTTGATAAGGAGTCTAGGGGTCCCCATGGAGAGAGGGGTCTGGAATTCTCAAGGAGGAAGAAAAGACAAACTTTTTTTCTTTCTCCACATTCCTTAGGATTATATAACAATAATGTATCCTGCCTAAGGACAGTCTTTGGATTCAATCTTCTGTTATCTTAAAATGTTAATTATGGGAGTAGACCTGGTCTTTACAAGGATGTATCTTGCCTGAGGACAGTGTTATCTTAAAATGTAAATTATGGGAGTAGGTCTGATGAGGTCTTTACAACCTCCAGACATTCTTTGGATTATATAACCTCATTGTTAACACTAGCAAGCGGGTACTTTTTCTGCCCCCTTCTGATGCCTATGTCAGAAGCTTTCTCTATCTCCTTTATACTTTAATAAAACTTTATTACACACACACACACACACAAAAACAGTCATCAAGATTATTTTGGTCTGACAGTGACTTAAGTATCAAATATAAAACCCAACCCTCTTTAAAAGATCACAACAAAATCTAGATGCTCAGCAATGTAAGATTTACAAAGTCCAGAACGAGTAAGCTTTTTTTTTTTTAAACTAGATGTGATAATAAGATGGAAAATGTGTCCTCTAATCAGGAGAAAAGACATTCAGTAAAAATAGACTCATAAATTACAGTGATGCCAGAAGTTATAAGATGATAGCACAGTTATTAATGTAATGTTCAAGGACATAGTTCAGTTCAGTCGCTCAGTCATGTCCAACTCTTTACGACCCCATGAATCGCAGCACGCCAGGCCTCCCTGTCCATCACCAACCCCCGGAGTTCACTCAGACTCACGTCCATTGAGTCAGTGATGCCATCCAGCCATCTCATCCTCTGCCGTCCCTTCTCCTCCTGCCCCCAATCCCTCCCAGCATCAGAGTCTTTTCCAATGAGTCAACTCTTCGCATGAGGTTGCCAAAGTACTGGAGTTTCAGCTTTAGCATCATTCCTTCCAAAGAAATCCCAGGGCTGATCTCCTTCAGGATGGACTGGTTGGATCTCCTTGCAGTCCAAGGGGCTCTCAAGAGTCTTCTCCAACACCACAGTTCAAAAGCATCAATTCTTCGGTGCTCAGCTTTCTTCACAGTCCAACTCTCACATCCATACATGACCACAGGAAAAACCATAGCCTTGACTAGACGAACCTTTGTTGGCAAAGTAATGTCTCTGCTTTTGAATATGCTATCTAGGTTGGTCATAACTTTCCTTCCAAGGAATAAGCGTCTTTTAATTTCATGGCTGCAGTCACCATCTGCAGTGATTTTGGAGCCCCAAAAAATAAAGTCTGACACTGTTTCCACTGTTTCCCCATCTAGTTACCATGAAGTGATGGGACTGGATGCCCCTTAGAAGTAAGTATGAACTATTCCTGGAGTAAAAAGTACTTTAGCACTACTTACTAAAGCTTAAAAACAGTCATCAAGATTATTTTGATCTGACAGTGACTTAAGTATCAAATATAAAACCCAACCCTCTTTAAAAGATCACAACAAAATCTAGAGGCTCAGCAATGTAAGATTTACAAAGTCCAGAACGAGTAAGGTTTTTTTTTTTTTTTTAACAAGATGTGATAAGAAGATGGAAAATGTGTCCTCTAATCAGGAGAAAAGACATTCAGTAAAAATAGACCCATAAATTACAGTGATGCCAGAAGTTATAAGATGATAGCACAGTTATTAATGTAATGTTCAAGGACATAGAGAAAGGTATAAATATAGTGAGAAGAGAAATGGAATATATAAAAAAGAATCCATGAGAATGAGCTTCTGGAGAGGAAAAAAAATATTTGAAATGAAAAATTCACTGGAGGAGATTAAGAATAGATTTCACACTACAAAAGAAAAGACTAATGAAGTGGAAGACGCTGCAACAGAATCTATCCAAAATAAAGCAGAGAACAAGGACTTTAAAACGTGAACAAAACCTCAGTGGCCTCTGAGATAATATCAAGGAGTTCCAGATATGTGTGATTGGAGTTCCAGAATAAGAAGAAAAGGGGTGGAGAAAGCAAACGTATTAGATGGCTCAATGGCTGAAACATCTCAAAATTTGATTAAAACCATTAATTCACAGATCCAAGGAGCTCAGCAAACATCAAATAAGATATCGCATATACCTACATACAGAGTGACGGAAGGCACATCAGTTCAGTTCAGTTCAGTCTCTCAGTTGTGTCTGACTCTGCGACGCCGTGGATTGCAGCACGCCAGGCCTCCCTGTCCATCACCAGCTCCCGGAATTTACTGAAACCCATGTCCATTGAGTCGGTGATGCCATCCAACCATCTCATCCTCTGTCATCCCCTTGTCCTCCCACCCTCAATCTTTCCCAGCATCAGGGTCTTTTCCAATGAGTCAGCTCTTCGCATCAGGTGGCCACAGTATTGGAGTATTGGTATTAGGCACATTATAGAATGCTAAAAACCAGTGATTAAAAAAAAAAAATCTTAGCAGCCACCAAAGAATAATGATAGTCTATTAAGAGAAAAAAACATAATTATTGTACACCTGTGGTTAAAAGCTATGCAAACCAGAAGACAGTGAACAGGCAGATTCATGTGGATGTAGGCAAAACCAATACAATATTATAAAGTAATTAACCTCCAATTAAAATAAATAAATTTACATTTTTTAAATAAATAAAATAAAATGGACTGTAAAAAAAAATAAAATACTAGAAGGGGGGAAATCTCTATGTGACTAAGATATTCTTCAAAAATGTGGTAAAATTTTTTTTCAAGCAAACGAAAGCTATGACAATTCACCAGGAGAGCTACATTACAAGAAACGGTTTTAAAAAGTTGTTTAGGCAGAAGGCATGATGCAAGATGGAGATGGAGGTTTATACAGAAGAATTCAATATGTAGATAAATATAAAAATATTTTTTCATTTTTAAATTTCCTTAAATTATAATTTAATTTTTATAGTAATAATTAAATAATAATAATTATTATTATTATTATGTAGTCTGGGGTTTATAATAGGTGTAAAAGTGAAACAAATGACCCAAATGGCATAAAAGAAGGGTGGAGATAAGTAGAAACACACTATAAACCTATAAGTGCCTTATATATGAATTGATATAATACTATTTGAAGGTAGTTTTATTAGTTAAATATATAATGTTGTAAACACTAGAGCAACCATTATAAAAAGAGCCATAGGTAATAAGATAGTAGACAGAGATAAACTGACATGTTAAAATTAATAATTGAGAAAAATTGAATGCTAAAACATAATGAATTACTACCAAGAAAAAAGACAGAAAGAGAGCAAATAAGTAAATAAATAAGTGGTGAATGGGGTGAATAGAAGAGAATAACAACAACCAAAACATATTGAATATTGCATTCAATGTATATGATCCAAATGCCTCATTTGAAAAACAGATTCTCAAATTGAATAAAAACAAGATACAACTATATGCTATCTGTAAGAAATCCATTTTATATGTAAGGACACAGGTTAAAGGAAAATAATAGAAGGTTTGATACAAGAAACAGAAGAAACTATAGATAAATTGGACATTATCAAAATTTAAATCTTTATGCTTCAAAGGCTACCATCAAGAATGTGAAAAGACCACCCCATAGCATGGGGAAAATATTTGCAAATTGCCTATCTTATAAAGGACTTATATTTAGGATATATAAAGAACTGTTACAACTCAATAATAAAAAGATAAATAACCCAATTTTTAAATGATTCAAGGATCTGAATAGATGTTTCTCCAAAAAAGATACAGAAATGGCCAATAAGCACATGAAAAGATGAGCCATCAGGGAAATGCAAATCAAAACCACCGTGAGATACCACATCATACCCACCAGCATGGCTGGAATCAAAGTGACATAATACAAGTGTTGCGAACACAGAGAAATTGGAGCTCCCATACACTGCTGGTGGAAATGAAAAGTGGCACAGCCGCTTTGGAAAACAGTCAAAATGTTAAACACCGCGTTACCACAGGACTCCACAGTTCTACTCCTAGGTGTGTATCCAGGAGAAATGAAAACATATCCACACGAACACTTGTGCATGACGACTCATAAGAACATTAGTTACCATAGCCAAAGTGAAACAACTCAAATATCTATCAGCTAATGAATGGATAAGTAAAATATGAGAAATCCACATAGTGGAGGGTTATTTGGCAACGAAAAGGAATGAAATAGCGATACATGCGACAACACTAATGAGCTTTGATAATATGCTAAAAGAGCTAGACAAAAGCCTACAGAATGTATTTTTCCATTTGTACAAAATGGAAACTCCATAGATACGGAAAGTAAATGAATACTTTGTTATCATCAGACAACAGAGTTGAAAATACTATTGTCCAAGGATACCAGGAAGGGTGGGACATACTGCAGTCTGTTAAACTGGAAGAAAAAAAAATAAAAGTCCCACCTACCAAATGGGTTAGAAAGCTTCTGCTACAAGACTGTCGGAACATATGGGAATATTGCCAAGCATTTCTGAGGGAACAGACTTGGCACCGATTGTGGCCTTGTGTTCTGTAAAAATAAAAAACATTAATTTATAAGTCATAACATATTACCTAGAAGCCAAATTGCAAGCAGGTACAGGTCTTCAATATAGCTTTCACCTAACATCGCGGGACGATGCCTCTTCATAATCAAATGTGATGCAAGTTATCTTTGCAGCTACATCCTCAGTGTTTCCAAATGTTCAGAAACATGGCAGGTTGGGAATGTTTGTAATTATAATGGCACTTATGTATCTGTTCTAAATGCAGCTGTTCGCTTTATACAGTACGGAGGAAATAAATCACCACATATAGAAGGAAGTGTTCGCTCTTATCCTTCCCAATGAATTGTTTCCTTTAGAAGTTAATATTTTAAACATGCACAAGCAAAGAGAAGGGTAAAAGTTTAGTTCATCTAATTCTGTGCTATTTGGAATATACGATGTTACATTTTTTTAAAGTCCATAATACTTTAATCGTAATTGATGTAATCCAACCTCACTGATGCTTTTTGTAGCTCTGCGTATAAATTTGTTTTCTCTGAAGACTCAAAAATGTCTGCAGGCCTTCATCATCACAGTTCTCACGGTGAAGACTGCAAAGGCCGGCCTAAGATTTTGATCAGTGGAAAGCTAGGATGCCCTCCATGCTCTTCTCCACCACTGGAATGTTCTCAGAACTTTTCTCGCTTGCTCTCCAAATCCTAGTAAGTTCAAAGCCTGCCTCCTCCATGAAGCTTCCCTTGATACCTCTGGCTGGCCCACTGTAATCTCTTGTCTTTTTCTGAAGGAAAAGTCTGTATCTCTAGTTCTCCTCAAAGTAGTGCTCAGATCCTACTGCCTTACATTGTCCCCTAATTATCAAGCTAACCTTCTTCTCTAAACAGTGAACTTCTGTTTTTATTATTTTATTGAAGTATAGTTGATTTACAATGTTGTGTTAATTTCTGCTGTACAGCACAGTGATTCAGGTATATATATATATGTGTGTATGTATATATATATATACATGCTGCTGCTGCTGCTGCTAAGTCGCTTCAGTCGTGTCCGACTCTGTGAGACCCCATAGACGGCGGCCCACCAGGTTCCCCCGTCCCTGGGATTCTCCAGGCAAGAACACTGGAGTGGGTTGCCATTTCCGTCTCCAATGCATGAAAGGAAAAAGTGAAAGTGAAGTCGCTCAGTCGTGTCTGACTCTTCGCGACCCCACAGACTGCAGCCTACCAGGCTCCTCTGTCCATGGGATTTTCCAGGCAAGAGTACTGGAGTGGGGTGTATATATATATATAACACATTCTTTTTTATATTCTCTTCCCTTCCATTTTATCACAGGATATTGAATACAGTTTCCTGTGCTATACAGTAGGATCTTGTTGTTTATCCATGCTATATATAATAGTTTGCATCTGCTGCTCTCAAACTCCCATTCCATCCCTTCCCTAGCTCCCCTCTCCCTTGGCAACCACAAGTGTGTTCTCTGTGTCTGTGCATCTATTACTGTTTCATAGATGAGTTTATTGGTGTCATATTTAGATTGCACATATAAGTGATATCATATGGTATTTGTCTTCTGGCTTATTTTGCCTCACGTGACAATCTCTAGTTCCATCTGTGTTGCTGCAAATGGCATTATTTCATTCTTTGCTATGGCTGAGTAGTATTCCATCGTGTATATACGCAGCTTCTTTATCCAGTCATCTGTGGATGGATATTTAGGTTGTTCCCATGTCTTGGCTATTGTGAATAGTGTTGTTATAGCATAGGGATGCATGTTTCTTTTCGGATTATTGTTTTGTCCAGATATATACCCAGGAGTTGGATCATATGGTAACTCTATTTTTGTTTTTTGAAGAACCTCCACAGTTTTCCCCAGTGGCTTCATCAATTTACATTCCCACAACAATGTAGGAAGGTTCTCTTTTCTCCAAACGCTCTCCAGCATTTGTTACTTGGAGACTTCTTAATGATGGCCATTCTGACTGGTGTGAAGTGATACCTTATTGTAGTGTTGCTTTGCATTTCTCTAATACTTAGCAGTGTTAAGCATCTTTTCACACGCCTGTCGGCCATCTGTGTGTCCTCTTGGAGAGATGTCCGTTTAGGTGTCCTGCCCATTTTTCAGTTGCGTTGTTTGTTTTTCATTGTTGTTGAATTGTGTGAGCTGTTTGTATATTTTGGAAATTAAGCCCTTGTCAGTTGCACCATTTGCAAATATTTTCTCACACTCCATAGGTTGTCTTTTTGTTTTGTTTACAATTTCCTTTGAGGTCCAAAGCTTGTAAGCTTGATTAGGTTCCATTAGTTTATTTTTGTTTTATTTCTATTGCCTTTGGGGACTGACCTAAGAAAACACTGGTGACATTTATGTCAGAGAATGTTTTGCCTATCAAACAATGAGCTTCTTGAAGTCACTTCCAGGTCCTGTATTTCTCATTCTTGCTCAGTTCAGTGATGGATTTACAGATAGTAGCCCATAAATACTTGTTAGTAAAGTGACTGAGTAAAGAACTAGAAAATTTAATTGTTTAGGAACCAATTATTCAGGCTGCTCCCTGATAGTACGGAGGTTTGTGGTTATCAGTGATTTGGGGATTACTCATATGTCATCATTTTTGTCGTCCATTTTCAGAGAGCTTAAGAAACACTTAGAGCTCCTGAGAGCACTTGCTTCTCATCTTTAGTAATGACTGGATTAGACCAAGTGCAAAATAAAGGCCTTTCCTAGGAATCCCAAGCTGTTTATGTGACACGAATCTGCTAGGATGGAATGGTGGAAGAGTGGGGGCAGGACGAGAAGTGGGGTTGGAGACCCACAACTATTTTTCAGTCTCCCTCTGGCCCTTAGCCACCACACCTGGCTACACTGCTATTCTTCTATTCCCTTTCACAGACCCCTATATGTTTATGCCTTAAAGGATTGCTTTGAAGATGAGTATTTGGAAACATGTGTTTAGCACTTGTAAGCTCCTCCTCCAAGGCTTTGCAGAGTCAACAGGAGGCATTTTGATTATAGCTATTGGCTGTCAACACACAGCAAGTTGGCAGAAAATTAGAGGTTAGACCCTGCCTCTTCTTGCTCCTCAGGAGGAATCTACACAGCCAGGCTGCCTGTGACTACAGGACCAAACCGGGGACACAGTCCTGGGAGCTGGGGCTCAGGGACGCTGTGACACCTGGGTGAGCGGTCTCCTCGGCAGTGTGGAAGCAGCAGAAGCTGTGCTGAACTACGAACCAGGAGGCTCCAGAATGTGCTGCTGACTGAGGCCGAGGCAAGTCACAGAGCCTGCGGCTGTCTCATTTATTTCAGGAACAGCGTTTCCACGGGGATCTTTAATTATTTAGTCTCTGGTCCTTAATTGGTTTCCTTTTCCACAAAAGGATCCCTCTTGTGATCAGAGCCCCTTTTATTAAACTGTAATTCTCTTAGTGTTCATAACACTATGTGTATGGATTTCTTTGTCCTGACTTCAGAAGTAATCTGTGTTTCTAGCTAGAGTATACCTTGGTGTTTAAAACTGTATTCTTTAAGTTCAACAAGATCTGGATTTGAGGTCAGGCTCTGCTACTTACTTTCTATTTGTGTGGGTAAGTCTTTTATCTGCTCACGAATACAAAATTAAAATTTTTGCAAGTATTAGATGAGATAGCATACCTGAGGCATGATAAGGGCTCAGTATGTTAGTGAGCAGTTCTTAGTCTTTTTGTTGTTAGAGTGTTTCCACATAAAGTTTGGTTTACCCCCATCGTGGGGTTTCCCAAGTGGTGCTAGTGGTAAAGAACCTGCATGCCAATGCAGGAGACATGAGAGATGCAGGTTTGATCCCTGGGTTGGGAAGATCCCCTGGAGGAGGTCATGGCAACCCACTCCAGTGTTCTTGCCTGGAGAATCCGGTTGACAGAGGAGCCTGGCGGGCTACAGTCAAAGAGTCAAACACAACTGAAGTGACTTAGAACACATGCACACCCATCTTATTTAAATGTAGCTTTATCTGTTTCATTTAAGTGTGAAATAGAACTTTTTTTGGTGAGTTTAGTTATGGTTTATTTTTTTTAAATTTTCGTCTGTTTTTTTTTTTTTTAATGTTTACTGACGTATAGTTGCTTTACAATGTTGTGTTGAAATCTACCTTTATCTGTGACTTATCTCCTTAACCGTTCTACCCACTGTCCCTCCTGCCCAGTCCTGTGGCTCTGGGCCTCCCCCAAGGGCCAAAGCCCTTCTCTGATCCATCCATCCCAGTTTGAACTAGATCACACTGTTACTACTTCCAGATCATACTGGCATAGACTGAGAATGTGAAGCTAGATGGAGTTATTCTAAAATAATGCTTCTCAACAGTGTAGCCCATGGATCTCTCTATCAGAATCACCTATTCACTTGCAGTTCCTAGGGTGCTGTGCCATTTTGAAGTAGAATCTTTTGTGAGCTTTGGGGATAGGACTCTGCATCATAATTAGTACCCAGGCTATTCCTAAGCTAAATAATAAATAAAATTCTAGAACTGTTCCAGTGCAGTCTTCAAACTTGTCCAGTTACAGAGTGGCCTGGGGATACTTCATGAAAACAGAGATTCCTGGGCCTCCCCCTCCCCAGAGGTTCCAATAGAGAAGACTGATGATGTGTGTTTTTAATGTTGTGTGTTTTTAATGTTTCCTCGAGTGACTGTCAAGCTGGCAATTAGAGGAATGCTGCTCTACAGTGACTGGCCAGTGATGTGATCGGTGGTGGTGATGGTGGTGGTGGCGGCTGTAATGGGGTGAGGTAGTGATTCGGGAGGTTTGAATGATCAAACCTTGGGTCAAGGGCCCTTCTTTGGCTAACATCCCTTTCACGTGTGAGAGTCTGTGTCCAGCCATTCTCAAGGTGTTTGAGAAATCCAAGCCAAGCCAGTCTGGAGAGAAGGGACAGAGCAAGAATGACCACAAAGCTCCAGGGCAGACACAAGCAATGCCAGGTGAATCACCATGGCACCCTGGCTAAAGGAAAGAACAGCTGCTCATCATAACAGCAGTTTCTGGTTCTCTCTTGTAGCCTGGCTGAAGTTCCTACCAATATTTTTTCCACAAATTGCCTCTTTTCCTTAGAACTGCCTGGGTGGTGTTGTAACCCAAATGGCTTTAATTCAAACACGGTCCTGCGCCAGGCGCTGCCTGTGTAGTAACTGAGCTGCACCTCCCTACTCCCCTCTGTGCCTCTGGGCCGGCCTCTGGAGTCAGATTAGTTCTCTCAGAGCCTACTCCGCCTTCTCAAGGGGCTCGTGCTGGGTCAGAGCTTCTCCTCGGCAACCCCAGTCCAGGGATGACAAGCTGTCGTGCTTTGTACACAAGTCTTATCTGTGGCAGGTAGAGCAGGAGTACTTCAACCTCATCACTTGATTGGAAAACGTGGCTACCGGGTTGAAAAATCTAGCTGTTGCAAAGATGCTCTCTTGGGATACTCATCACCTCTCCATGGTGGCCTCCTTCCTCCCAGCAAAGCTGGACAATACTTCTCTTGGTCTGCTGTCCACCCCGTGATGGGAAGGCAGCCTCTGGTCCGAGCAGAGTCTGCCCTCTCTCCATCTTCACAGCCTCGTGGTGTCTGCTCTGTAATTGTGCCCCCAACTACTTTGGGCCTGGCTCTACCACCCCTTCCTGACAATACTGCCTTTTCCTCTCTCTTCTTGTAGGTATTAGCTGAGATCTCAGAGGGTGGTAGGGCTTTGCAATAAGGAAGACTCTGATACCATGGTAGTCTTTCATTTAGCTTGTTTCGTGACATTCCAGCCAACGAACATTTAATGGCGAGGGCTTCTTTCTGACCCCCTGCAGTATTCTGGCCTGAAGAATTCCATGGACTGTATAGTCCACGGGGTTGCAAAGAGTTGGACATGACTGAGCGACTTTCACTCACTCTTTCTGGTGAGATATTTAGCAGGCTAGGAGGGGCATTCAAGATAAATAGGATAAAGTCCAAGCCAGAAAGAAATTCAAATGACGTTCCAGTGGATGACATATGCAAGGGTCAGCCATGCTATGAAAACATTGGAGTCAGGATATTAAGGAGAGAAATGATGTGGAAACTTTTTAGTTGTAGTGTATATATTTATATCTTTACAGGAATCTGAAATATTTTCAGGAAACAGCACTGATAATGTGCATTGTATTACATGCTGTGTTGTCAATCCATCTAAGTCAGTTTGGTCATTCACAACTGTTGGGTTCTTTTGGCAAAAAATGGTAATCTCCAATGACTAAAAGTATAGGAAGTATCTAGGTCTCATTCCCACTCACTCACTGCCGCCAAGTGGTCCATTATCAAGAAAACAAATCTCAAACCAAATCCTGTGACGCACACACAAACCTTTATTAGCACACTAACATAAGGAGCCATAGAATATGCTCTTACTGGCTCCCTCCCTCCGTCCCTCTGCTAGGCCCCCTGCCTGACAATGTCACTAGAAGCAGATACAGAAATATTCTCTTGGGATGACCAGCTAGCCATCGAGTCAGAATCAGACAGGAAATCCTCCGGTTAGAGAGGACAGAGGACCAAGTGGGACTTCTAGGCTGGGGCATCACACTGAGAAGTATTAGGATGCTGCGTGGGACAGATTTACGCATAGGTGGAGGCATCTGTACCCTGTTAGTCACAATAGGATGCTACTCGAATTGTCTTTGAAAATTACGTCTAACTCCACTAATGCTGAATAACCCCTCCACTGCTGATGGAGATAGAGATCACTGAAACACTCAAAGTAGTCTGGAATGTGGACTCCTCAGTGGGATTTTTTAAATTCTAGCTAAGCACATCTGGACAGTTTATTCCGAGTTAAGATGTTAAGGATATTAAGGTACTCCTAGCATGGAGATTTAAACCAATGCACACACACACATACATACGCACACACACATACATACACACGCACTTGTAGCACTATACTAAGCTAAAGTATTTTAAGGGAATTTTAGACATCATACCAAGTGGACAAAGTAACAAATCTTCAGTTTTATTGTCATGATAATTTCAACGAGATTAAATGAGAATGACTAAATTCACAGTGAAAAACAAATACAGCCAATTACTAGTTAATTTGAACAAGATTATTTTAACAAAAAAAGAAAAAGAATATGCACTTTGCCTCTGATATTCAGCTCTAATGCCATTAAGGAAAAATCACATCTGAACAAGGGAAAATGTCCTGCCTTAGATCGCTCTAGTTCCTCATCCATCATCCGGCTTTGGATTCATGGTTTTCCACTTGACCAGCATTTACTGAGTCTCTGCACTATGGATGGACAGGAGTTACGAAGATGAATACAAATGGTCATTGTCCTCCAGGAGCCCAAAGTTCAGTGGGGAAAGCTGAATTTTAAACAGGATCTACAAGTGGGCATTCTAGGTCATAAATTCAGGGTAGCAAGAATTGTTAACAGTCCTTTCTATAACTGCATTAAATTTCTATCTTGATCTCTCACTATTCTAATAGTGAGAAACTGGCTAGAAAATGCCTAGTCAGTTCAAACTGATAGACCTTTAGGGGTTTCCTCCTGGCCCTTTGCCCAGCTCCTTTAGCTCCCTTCTCAAATGGGGGAAGTGAAGCTTTTAGGAGCTCTCCTCCCCTCCTGGGCCACCCTCACCCACCCTCAGAATTACTTGCCAGTGACTTACTCCCTCTTGCTTCTGGCTCCCCTTTTCTCTTCGTGTCCGACTCTAAGTGACCCCATGGACTGCAGCCTACCAGGCTCTTCCATCCATGGGATTTTCCAGGCAAGAGTACTGGAGTGGGGTGCCATTGCCTTCTCCAGTTCCAGTCCATAAGATCTTCCAAATCAGAATGAACTTTGTGTTGTAAGATCCTCTGGACCTAGGCTTTTGATCTTTTAAAATGTTCTCCTTTAAACAATGAACTGCCTGAGTCTATTTGGGGAAACTCAAAAAGCTAATATTAACTGATTTCCTGCTCTTTGAATTTTTTATTTAGCAGCCTTTTACTCTGAAGGGCAGTGAGGAGAGACAGCTCATCTGCCTTAAATGGTGGAAAGGACAGTGCTATCAGAGAACACTAGAGAAAGAAGTATAGATTTCTTTTCTAAATGCTTTCTCTACATTTTGGCAGTTTCGGTAGAGTGTGCTCAATAAGGGTTTTCTTACTGGTGTAAGGTGTGTTGGAGGGTGTCATGAGCACCCATGAGAGAGGCACTTAAAGCTGACTGTGAGGTTCAAGGAAAAGTGAAAGTGTTAGTTGCTCAGTCATGTCCAACTCTTAGCAATCCCATGGACTGTAGCCTGTCAGGCTCCTCTGTCCACGGAATTCTCCAGGCAAGAGTACTGGAGTGGGTTGAATGATATTGGAGTGGGATCCCTTCTCCAGAGGATCTTCCTGACCCAGGGATCAAACCTGGGTCTCCTGCGTTGCAGGCAGATTCTTTACTGTCTGTACCACCAGGGAGGTCCATCTTCCCTGGTAAAGGGAAGTTGCGTAAGTGGGTAAACAGGTTTGAGAAACTAGCACAGAAATAGCAGAGAAAATAGCACAACAGAGGGCTATGGCCATAATGGAGAATATGTCATATGTGGGGGTCTGTAAGCAATTTAATGTGGCTGGAATAAAATTTATGGTAGGATGAGAGCCTAGTAAAATTCAGAATTGAACTGGTAAACTGGGCTCAGATAATGAAACATGCCATCTTAAAGGCAATGGAAAGTCACAGAGGATTTTTTGTAAAGGAGAATGACATCAAATATACACTATAAAGGTCAACTTGCCATTGGTGAGAATTAAAGGAAAGGCAGGTAAACTAGCTAAAAATGAGCATTCAGGAACCAAGAGAGAGATTATGAGGCTCTGATCTGATACAATGACAAGAGAAGACGAAGAGAAAGGAAGACGCTGGAGACAAAATTCAGTTCAGTTCAGTTCAGTCACTCAGTCATGTCCGACTGTTTGTGATCCCAGGAATTGCAGCATGCCAGGCCTCTCTGTCCATCACCAACTCCCGGAGTTCACTCAAACTCACGTCCATTGAGTCGGTAATGCCATCCAGCCATCTCATCCTCTGCCGTCCCCTTCTCCTCCTGCCCCCAATCCCTCCCAACATCAGAGTCTTCTCCAATGAGTCAACTCTTCGCATGAGGTGGCCGAAGTACTGGAGTTTCAGCTTTAGCATCATTCCTTCCAAAGAACACCCAGGGCTGATCTCCTTCAGAATGGACTGGTTGGATTTCCTTGCAGTCCAAGGGACTCTCAAGAGTCTTCTCCAACACCACAGTTCAAAAGCATCAATTCTTCGGCACTCAGCCTTCTTCACAGTCCAACTCTCACATCCATACATGACCACAGGAAAAACCATAGCCTTGACTAGCCGGACCTTTGTTGGCAAAGTAATGTCTCTGTTTTTGAATATGCTATCTAGGTTGGTCATAACTTTCCTTCCAAGCAGTAAGCGTCTTTTAATATCATGGCTGCAGTCACCATCTGTAGTGATTTTGGAGCCCCCCAAAAATAAAGTCTGACACTGTTTCCACTGTTTCCCCATCTATTTCCCATGAAGTGATGGGACCAGATGCCATAATGTTAGTTTTCTGAATGTTGAGCTTTAAGCCAACTTTTTCACTCTCCTCTTTCACTTTCATCAAGAGGCTCTTAAGTTCCTCTTCACTTTCTGCCATAAGGGTGGTGTTATCTGCATATCTGAGGTTATTGATATTTCTCCTGGCAATCTTGATTCCAGCTTTTAGGAAATAGAATAGAAAGGATTTAGTAATAGGTTGAATGTGTGTAAATACGGAAGATTTAAGAATAATTTCCATGTTTTTGGTGGATGATTCTCCATTACAAAGAATGTAAGGGAAAGAGCTGACTTTGGGAAGGAAGTGAGGTGGCAGAATGAAGAAAAAATATTAGTGTCTGTGAGACATTCAAACAGAATTGCCAGGTAGGATCAGGAGCTCAGGCAAGAATTCTAGGCTGAGATGAGAACTGGGATTCTGTTCCACAGAGGAGGGGCTAAAGTCCAGAGAGTGAGTAAAGATGAGAGAAAGAATATACACACTGTAAGGAGGAGAGGAATAGTTCCAGATTCTTAGAAATCACCAACACTTAGCAGTCGATCCCTTTTGCGCTTTCTGTTTTCTAGCTAGTTTTCATCAGAATGGTGATTCGCTCATTTAGGAATTATAATATCAACTGCAGAGAATTCTGTGTTTCTGTTTATAACTATTGAAAGTTCTGATTTTGAGAACAGTATCTTCAACAACTGTTTTCAATGGTGTTCAAGATGTGGTTGGAATGTAGTTTTTCTGTGTTAAACCCGTTGTCTGTGGAATGTCACAGCCCCTTGATGACTGGCACATGGGGTCTCCTACACTGGTCTGCCCTGTGGTAGGGGAGGGGAAGGGGACAGGAGGATTTTCATGGTTCTCAAACCTAAAGGCAAGGAAAATGTCTAGGTTTTGTGTTGCTAAAAAGATCTCCATCTTTTCTCAGAAGTCCTCAACTCTTTTTTTTTTTTTTTTAATGTGGACCAATTTTAATGTCTTTATTGAATTTGGTACAATATTGCTTCTGTTGTTTTTATGTTTTGGGTCTTTTTTGGCTGCGAGGCATATGGGATCTGAGCCCCCTGACCAGGGATGGAACCTGTATTCCCTCTATTGGGAGGCCAAATCTTAACCACTGAACCACCAGGGAAGTCCCTAGTCCTCAACTCTTACACTTTCTGTGTTGGAGGAAGAAAGGTTTTGGGTCTGTAACAGAACATTTATTAAAGTTTTGATGTCACAAAACCCAACAGATAATACTTTTATGCATAAACATATGTTTTTGTAAAAAACTATTTTGTTAGGACAATGAAATCCCCAAAATTATATACGGTGAAAAGTAAGTGACTTGCTCTTGAAGGGTAAGGTAATGAAATTGCTTCAATACTTATCACTGTTGTGGTAAAATGGTTATTATAAGACTTAAAAGTATTTTTCCATTTATCACAGCACATTACTATTGTTCACAGAACACCAGTGTTCCATGGCATGCCATGTGAGAGACACTGTCCTGGTGGTTTCATTGTGATGGTTCACAATCCTACACTCATGGAATGTGACCTCCCTAACTTTAAATTTATTCACAAAAGGCAATTTCAGAAAAGTAGAAGGATGTCTCCAGAAAGCTGGTTATTTCTGGCCTTCAGTCTCTACTGTCCTTGTCCTTAGCACTTTGGAGAAAGCAGGGCTCTGGAAGGCTGTAGACAGACCTTGCAGAGACTCTGCAAAATAAGAGGCAATGCTCTGGCTGCAGCTGCAGCAGAGAGGTGTAGGAACAGTCATTATACTGGCCACCCAGAGGGCATGTTAGCCAAGCCACTGATTGCAACTGGCTTAGTTAGCAACAGTTCCCAGCACCACACCACAGATGCGCCAGGTGGAGAAGGCTGGGGCACTGTCCCAGCCTCATCTCCTGCTGTGCTCACAGCTGCAGCAGCCACGTTGCAGAGCTGTGTCACCCTCTCCCTCTCTGAAGATATATGAATGTGTAGAATATACTGTTAAAGGATTTTCTTTAAAGGATAAAATCATGGTGCCCTACAAATGTAACATGTGTCAAATATTGTGTTTAATTCAATACGTGAGTGAACCTACAAGACATTACAACCGGTGTGAAGAATTCCAAGAACCACACTGAAACAGGGAATAGGCCTTTAGAAATGAATTTACTAATAGATTCAAGATGCGTCCACCCACAAGGCAATAATCAATTCATTTGCATTTCTATGGGTATGAATAATTTGTATCATTATCTGCATTCTACAATTTACAGGGTTAGAAAATAGCTCAAAGAATATGAAAGATGAAAAGAATCCAGACAGATGAGTTGCTTAGTCTAGTTTCTAGTTTATAGTAAGTTCAATGTAAGTTTTAGCTATCATTTATTATCCCTGATGGCCCAGTTGGTAACGAATCTGCCTGTAATGCAGGAGACCCTGGTTCGATTCCTGGGTGGCGAAGATCCACTGGAGAAGGGATAGGCTACCCACTCCAGTATTCTTGGGCTTCCCTTGTGGCTCAGCTGGTAAAGAATCCGCCTGCAATGCAGGAGACCTGGGTTCTATCCCTGGGTTGGGAAGATCCCCTGGAGAAGGGAAAGGCTACCCACTCCAATAGTCTGGCCTGGAGAATTCCATGGACAGTATGGACCGTGGGTTGCAAAGAGTCGGGTATGACTGAGGAATATGCAGTTCACTGTTATTACCATAATAGTATATTTGGAATCGCGCTAGTAAAGTAATGCTCAAAATTCTCCAAGCCAGGCTTCAGCAATATGTGAACTGTGAACTTCCTGATGTTCAAGCTGGTTTTAGAAAAGGCAGAGGAACCAGAGATCAAATTGCCAACATCCACTGGATCATGGAAAAAGCAAGAGAGTTCCAGAAAACCATCTATTTCTGCTTTATTGACTATGCCAAAGCCTTTGACTGTGTGGATCACAATAAACTGTGGAAAATTCTGAAAGGGATGGGAATACCAGACCACCTGATCTGCCTCTTGAGAAATTTGTATGCAGGTCAGGAAGCAACGATTAGAACTGGACATGGAACAACACACTGGTTCCAAATAGGAAAAGGAGTTCGTCAAGGCTGTATATTGTCACCCTGTTTATTTAACTTCTATGCAGAGTACATCATGAGAAACGCTGGACTGGAAGAAACACAAGCTGGAATGAAGATTGCCGGGAGAAATCTCAATAACCTCAGATATGCAGATGACACCACCCTTATGGCAGAAAGTGAAGAGGAACTAAAAAGCCTCTTGATGAAAGTGAAAGTGGAGAGTGAAAAAGTTGACTTAAAGCTCAACATTCAGAAAATGAAGATCATGGCATCTGGTCCCATCACTTCATGGGAAATAGATGGGGAAACAGTGGAAACAGTGTCAGACTTTATTTCTGGGGGGCTCCAAAATCACTGCAGATGGTGACTGCAGCCATGAAATTAAAAGACGCTTATTCCTTGGAAGGAAAGTTATGACCAACCTAGATAGCATATTCAAAAGCAGAGACATTACTTTGCCGACAAAAGTTCGTCTAGTCAAGGCTATG
Source organism: Bos indicus (assembly GCF_029378745.1). NCBI lineage: Eukaryota > Metazoa > Chordata > Mammalia > Artiodactyla > Bovidae > Bos > Bos indicus. The sequence continues at coordinate 66,039,664 of NC_091775.1, forward strand.
GTTTTTCCTGTGGTCATGTATGGATGTGAGAGTTGGACTGTGAAGAAGGCTGAGGGCTGAAGTATTGATGCTTTTGAACTGTGGTGTTGGAGAAGACTCTTGAGAGTCCCTTGGTCTGGAAGGAGATCCAACCAGTCCATTCTGAAGGAGATCAGTCCTGGGTGTTCTTTGGAAGGAATGATGCTGAAGCTGAAACTCCAGTACTTTGGCCACCTCATGTGAAGAGTTGACTCATTGGAGAAGACTCTGATGCTGGGAGGGATTGGGGGCAGGAGGAGAAGGGGACGACAGAGGATGAGATGGCTGGATGGCATAACTGACTCGATGGATGTGAGTTTGAGTGAACTCCGGGAGTTGGTGATGGACAGGGAGGCCTGGCGTGCTGGGATTCATGGGGTCGCAAAGAGTCGGACCCTACTGAGTGACTGATCTGATCTGATATTTGGAATCAGACAGGCTTGGTTCTGAATCTCATCTCAGCCACTCACTAACTGGGTAACCTTAAGCAGGGAAATTTATCTTTCTCAGCCCAGTTTTCTTATCAGTGTGCCATTATTTTGGGACTAATGAGAAATAACTAGAATAATGTTTGTAAAATATTCCGTATAGGGATTATCACAGAGTAAACATTCAATATTGGTGGTATTATTTTTATTATTAAAATTGGCAATTTTAACAATGCCAAAACTTCTGTTTATAGAGCCATTACTGGTGTAATCAGCTAAAATTCCTTTTGGATATAGCTAAAATTATAAATCATAAATAGATACATAAACAAACCTCAAATATTGAGCCTGGCAAAATGGTACTTATAATATCTGTCCTTATTTCCAAAGGTAATTATTGAATAGGTCTATGTTTTTGCTTTTCTTTTCTTTTTTAGTTTTCTGAAAATGAGGCACCCTCATCCCCCAGACATGGAAGGGAATTTGTCAATACTCCTTACAAACAAAGCACACATAGAAACTTTTATTAAGGACCATTTATGAAACAGATCACTCAACATTATCAATTATTTACTCTCGCTTAAAGAAACTCATTGATTCAGAATATCATAAGATTGATAAGGAGCTTCAAGGTTACCAATCCATCCATCTCTTTGATTTAAGATAGGGAACTATGGATTGGCCAAATAGTTCATTTGGGTTTTTAACCCCCCAAAAACCCTGAATGAACTTTTTTGGTCAGCCCAATGTTATTCAAGAGATTAACTGCATTGTCCACACAGCTAGCCATCAGCAGAGTTGGGACCAGAAGCCAAAGCTTTTGATTCCTTGGTTAATTTCCTCTGAATGTCCCTACGTTAGAGCCTCGTCTAGTTGGCAGTAGCTAAAAACAGAAGCACTAGCTTTCCTCTGCATATACTGAATTGAGAAATCAACCACAGAAATCCCCCAGCACTCAGGATGGATTGGAGATGCCAGAAAAGGAGGTTCCACTTGACTCGAGCTCAGGAAACCATTGTCCAGGGTGGAAGGAGCGACCCACTTGTCTGCAGCACCTCATGATTTATTAACTGTTACTGGCGCCCATGAAATATTCATCCATTCTCCTAGTCACTGTTCCACTGCATCAATAAACCATTGCTCCCCCATCTGTCTAGGTGTGCAGTTTGGGGAAGAAAAGCTTCATACAAAATGGAAAAGAGACCTCTTTTCATATTTAGTGCAGTAATAGAACACCAATGCACTTCTTCGTTTCTTGGGGTTTTTTCAAAAGCACAGTCAGGCTGACTTACTGGGCTTCTGGACATATAGTAGCCCCAGAGGGAAAGCCTTCATGAGGTTGGCTGGCTGGTTGTCACACCCCCAGTTTCAGCTTGTGCTCGTTTTCCCCATACACAGTAGAGCGAGGCACAGGGAGCCATGGCTTCTCTATTGAGGACGCTTGCCAGACCTTGAATCGGGTTCGGTGTAACGCCCTGAGTTCAGCCTCTCCCTTGCGATCAGAAGCACCGAGTAAACTGTCTGCCCCCTTCCCTGCTCTCACTTCTTTGGATGCTGCTTCACAGACTTTTTCTGCTAACCCTTAACTGTGATTGTTCCCCTTGAACCCTCTTCTCTTCTTACTGTGTATATTCCCATAGGTGTTCGCACCCACAATCATGCATTTGCCCTCCATCAATAATCATTCACACCGTCTTGATCTCTCCTTCTCTCTTCTTAGATCTATATATCCAACTATATCATCTATCTCTGCCAGGTAGCCCTTTGCCACTTAAACTCCATAGGTTTCAAACTAAACTTACTATCACCCTCTAATGCTCCACTTCTGGGGAAATCTTTTTGAGAGTTCTGAAGCTCCAATACTTTGGCCACCTGATGCGAAGAGCTGACTTATTGGAAAACACCATGATGCTGGGAAAGATTGAAAGCAGGAAGAGAAGGGGGTGACAGAGGATGAGATGATTGGATGGCATCACTGACTCAATGGACACGAATTTGAGCCAACTCCAGGAGACAGTGAAGGACAGGGAAGTCTGGAGTGCTGCAGTCCATGGGGTCACAAAGAGTTGGATAGAACTTAGTGACTGAACAATAACAACAATTACAATGCTCCCCTTGCTCCCTCCATGCTCCAACCTGTTCTACCTCTAAATCTTATCTTGTGTTCTACCTCTAAGTCTTTTCTTGGGAAAGGAATCTCCATCATGTTACCTGAGCATGGAGACCTGAGAGCCTGATGCTGATTCTCTTCTCTTTGTCCCTCCATGTTTCAGTTATCACTGTTAATTATTAATGTCAAACTTAGTGACTTAGTGATGATTTGTTCATATGGCTGGCAAGATAGTGCTGGTTGTCAGTAGGGAGTTCACCCAGGGAGCCTCAGTTCCTCTCCATTTGGGTCTCTCCCTGAGGCTCCTTAGGCTTCCCCATAGCATGATGACTGAGTTCCAAGGGATAAGAAGTGGAATACACAGGTCTCTTAAGGCCAGGTCTCTGCTGTATTATATACTGGTCAAGCCGGGCTTCCCTCATAGCTCAGTTGGTAAAGAATCCACCTGCAATGCAGGAGACCCCTGTTCAATTTCTGGGTTTGAAAGATCTGCTGCAGAAGGGATAGGCTACCCACTCCAGTATTCTTGGGCTTCCCTGTGGCTCAGCTGGTAAAGAATCTGGCTGCAATGTGGAAGATCTGGGTTCTATCCCTGGGTTGGAAAGATCCTCTGGAGAAGGGAAAGGCTACCCACTCCAGTATTCTGGCCTGGAGAATTCCGTGGTCTGTATAGTCCATGGGGTTGCAAAGAATCAGACACTACTGAGCGGCTTTCACTTTCAAGCAGAAGAGCCCACCCAGATTCTTGGGGGGAGTATCAGAGAATTCAAGGCTCTCTTTAATCTATTACACTCTATGTTCAATCTTCCTCTTGCGGTCGTCTCCCTGCATCCCTTCCTTTTCACATGCTGTTCCTTTGGTCTTGAAAGCTTTCTTCACCTTGTCCTATTCTTTCTTCAAGATTGTGCTTAAGAGTTATAGTATCTCCCCAAACCCTTCTTAACCCCACTCTCTCCAGGTGTAATGCAAAACACTGTGTCAGCATTTGTTATTCTATATTATCACTGTTTGTATCACTTTCCCATAAGACTGTGAGTGTCGTGAAGACAGCGACTGTCTTATTCTTTTTTGTGTCTCCAGAACCAAGTATTGAGCTGGGCAGAGTAAAGGACCTCAGCAAACATTTGTTGGATGGGTAAATATTACCTTATTTTAACCTCTCAATGATCATGTAAAGTGGCAGAAATTGAGTATTATTTCTGTGTTATTGCCTGACTTCCTTATCTTAGATTAAAACAAACAAACAAACATGGCAAAGAATAATGGCATGACGCAAGGTCACACAGCCAGGAAGATAATTCAGTATAGTTGATAGGAATTCAGTTCCCCAAAGTAAGTTGAAATCATAGACCCAGGGACAAGGTTGGGAAGGTGAAGAAAGAACTCTGCCATGAATGGACTCAGTTGTAGCAGAAAATACCCCAGAGGTTTCCCGCTCTATTCTATGTCTCCAAGGGACTGCAAAAGACCTGACTTGGCCAGGAAACTGAAAATACCAAAAGAGATAGAAGATAGCCTCAGAATCTTAAAAAAGAGAGAATGGACATTGTTCAGTGCTTTGTGCAAATTGGAAAGGTAGATTTAATGTAGATTCTCAAAATAATGGTGGAGAGTGAGAGTTTGCTAGTAATTCTCAAGTGACTCTTCAGAACACATAGAGAGACAGCTATTATCAGAAAGAGAGGCTGTGTCTGACCCCAAGTGTTAGGGTCAATTGGATAATTCATGGGAATTAAAACCTCAGCTAAGATAAAACATTCCTCAAGGGCATCTGACTTTCTGTGCTCCGATTTCATGCTTAACATGTCTTTGTTCACTAATTTGGCTTATTACTTATTTTTTTTCAATTAGGAAAATATCCTCTTGATAGCAGATACTGATATTCCAGTCACTAGAAAGAAACCTTCTTCCTTGTAAATACGCACATTGGTATTGCAACTTTCAAGCCCTTGAATCAGTTTCTTAAAGTTAAAAAAAAATTCCATGTATACAATGGGTTTTTTAAAAATAGCACAAATAATTCATATATACTTTCTTATTGTAAGAGATTCAAACAATTGAAATAAATATACATGAAAGCCCCTTTCACCACCAGGCACCCATCCCACTTCCAGTCTCAGAGATGATCATTATTAGGAGTCCAATATGCAGCCTTCAGTCCCTTTTCTATACATTTATACAGAGATGTGCGTGTGTGTTCTTTTGATTTCTATAGAAATTAGATCATACTATACATTTCCCTGGAGAAGGCAATGGCAACCCACTCCAGTACTCTTGCCTGGCCAATCCCATGGACAGAGGAGCCTGGTAGGCTGCAGTCCATGGGGTCGCTAGGAGTCAGACACGACTGAGTGACTTCACTTTCACTTTTCACTTTCATGCATTGGAGAAGGAAATGGCAACCCACTCCAGTGTTCTTGCCTTGAGGATCCCAGGGACGGCGGAGCCTGGTGGACACGACTGACGAGACTTAGCAGCAGCAACATACATTTCCCTAGGGCTTCTCAAGTGGTGCTACGCTAGTAGTAAAGAACCCACCTGCCAATGCAGGAGACATAAGAGACACGGGTTTGATCCCTCAGTCAGGAAGATCCCCTGGAGGAGGGCATGGCAACCCACTCCAGTACTTTTGCCTGGAGAATCCCGTGTACAGAGGAGCCTGGTGGGCTACAGTCCATAGGGTTGCAAAGACTTGGACACGTCTGAAGCCACTTAGCACGGCATGCGTACACTTCCCTATTTCACATAACTCTACCACGTGAGTATGCTTTGTCCTTGGTCCACAAAGCTCTGTCTTCTTGTTTCTGATGGCCACACATTTTTATAGGGTGTATTAGTGTCCTCCAGAGAAACAGAACCAATAGGGTGTATATATTAGAAAGAGAGAAAGAGAGACATTTGCTCTAGGAAATCAGTTCATGTCATCATGAAGGCTGACAAGTCCTGAAGCGTTTAGGCTGAGTCACAGCCAGAGGCCCAGGGAAGCCATTGGTTTAGTTCTAACCTGAAGGCCTAGAGGCTCAAGACTCAAGAAGAGCTGATGTTTCAGTTTGAGTCCAGAGGTAGGAAAAATCAAGACGCCAGTCAGAAGGCCATCAGGCAAGAAGAATTCTCTCTTACCAAAGGGAGTGATGGCCTACTTATTTTACTCAAGCCTTCAGCTGATCAGATGAGGTCCACCCATGTCTGGAAGGGTAACCTGCTTAGTCAGTCTACTAATTCAAATATTAATTGCATCCAAAAACACTCTTACAGTGACACCTAGAAAAATGTTAGATCAAATACTTGGGTATCTCATGACTCAGGCAAATGGACATATTAATTAACCATTACATGGAATTACGTAATTATTCTACTTTTCCTGGGCCCTGGGAATACATATTTAAAATTTGATGAATAATAAAAATGGCTTTCACCCAGAATAGCATTTTCAATTGGCAATTCTATCACCAGTGTAAGAGAAAGCTCATTTCCTAATACTTTTACCATCACTAAATTTTATCAGCCTTTTGTATTTTTAGTAGTTTAATTGTATGAAAAATTATTATTATTTTGTTGAGATTGACATTCTTTTTATGTGCTTGCTTCCCTCTTAACAAATAGAGTATTTATCTTTTCTATTTTTAAACAAGGTTGATGATTTTTGTCCTTATTGACTCATATGTGCATTTTTTAGATATTATGGCTTTTAATCCTTTGCCTATTATCTATGTTTTAATATTTTCTCTCAATTCTTCACATCTATATTAACTCCAAAAATGGTATCTGGTCCTGTAGACAAACATTTCCTTCATGACTATGGGTTTTGTGTCTTGTTTAGGAAAAAGAGTTTCCTAACTTAACCAGAAAATTTGTCAAATGCCTGTCTGACCCAAGTAATAAATATCTTGAGTGACCTTGAGTCAGTCCAACACTCCTTTAGAGCATTAATTTTCTTATTAAAATAACAAATGTATTCATTCAAACATTATTTACTGTGAACCACTTTATGCCATGGGCTTCCCTGCTGGCTCAGACAGCAAAGAATCAACTTGCAATGCAGGAGACTTGGGTTCGATCACTGGGTTGGGAAGATGCCCTGGAGAAGGGAATGACTATTCACTCCAGTATTCTTGCCTGGATGATTCCATGGATAGAGGAGCCTGGCAGGCTACAGTCCATGGGGTCACAAAGAGTCGGACACGACGGAGTGACTAACATTTTCACTTTTTTGCCTTATGCTATGCTATGCCTAAATGCTAGAGCTGTGTGCTGTGCTTAGTCGCTTAGTCATCTGACTCTTTGCGAGCCTGTAGACTGTAGACCACCAGGCTTCTCTGTCCATGCGGATTCTCCAGGCAAGAATATTGGACTGTGTTGCCATGGCCTCCTCCAGGGGATCTTCCCAACCCAGTGATCAAACCCAGGTTTCCCACATTGCAGGCTGATTCTTTACCAACTGAGCCACCAGGGAAGCCCAAGTAAATGCAATATTTAAAACTATACAGTCTATCAGGAGAAATGGATGATAAAACAACCATCACAATAACGACAGAGAATAACATGGCCTGTCACCAAGATTTGTGTAGAATCCCATGGCAATCTGTGGGAGGAGCCCATATCCAGACCAGGAGGTTTTGTAGGGCTGGTCCACGTGAGGTAGGGGAAGATGCTGGGCAGGCAAAGCTGCAGGTGCAGAGGCTTGGGAGTGAGTGAGGGCATACAAACAGTTTACAGAATAAGGGTGAGGATGGTGATGAGTTGTGAGTCTGGAGAGTTAAGCAGAGACTATTGCTGCCAATGTCATTCAGTTTAGCCTTCTTTCTGCCTGAGGATACTAGGAGGCCTTTGAAGTGTGAAGCAGGGGAGTGTGATGTGGACCAGCCTTTATTTCTTTTGGTTTTTTAAACTTCAAAGTTTTTATTTTGTATTGGGGTGTAACCAATTAATGTTGTGGTAGTTTCAGGTGAACAGCAAAGGGACTCAGCCACACATACACATGTATCTGTTCTCCCTTAACCCCCTTCCCATCCAGGCTGCCACGTACAATGGAGCAGAGTGCCATGTACTATACAATAGGTCCCTGTGGGTCATCCATTTTAAATAGAGCAGTGTGTACATAACCTTCCCAAACCCCCTAACTATCCCTTTCCCCAAGTAACCATAAGTTGTTTTTTAAGTCTGTGAGTCCCTCTTTCTGTGTTGTAAGTTCATTTGAATAATTTCTTTTTAGATTCCACATATGAGGGATGTCATATGATATGATATTTCTCCTTCTCTGTCTCACTTACTTCACTCAGTGTGACACTGAGTCTCTAGTGGACCAGGCTTTAATAGAAACCGTTCTGGCTGTTCAGTGGAGACGGGGCTTAAAGGGTAGTGAGCAGGGGCAGGGAGGCCAATGAGGAAAGAGGCCATCGTTCCAGCCTTGGAAGGAGACAGCAAGGGTGAAAATGAGGTGGCGGCAGAGGATATGCACACGCTGGGCAGACTGAGAGATCTGGGTCCAACTTTTCCACCACGCATGCTAGTTACGGGTCAAGAATAATATATAGCATTTTTCCAAGTTGAAGTTCTTTGTAAACTAAAAAAAAGAAAACAGCTTAATAGTGGAACTATAGGCAATAGAGATATTTTGGAACAGAGAAGAGTCTACAGGGAGAAACAAAAGTCATTTAAAGTACCAAGTCATTATACATTATACATTATAATGTATACATTACACATTCGGACCATGCATATTTTTTCCTTCATATATTGTCTTCATGTGAGCATGAATGTATAACGCAAGCTCAGCCTGTCTGCCCTCCCCTCTTATTCTTTGCTGGTTATCTTCTTATGGATGGGTCAAGAAAGAAAAGGGCTATCTTTCCTGAGATTTCTACCACTCTCAGCCCTGCTATTGGAAACCATTCGCCTCTCTGCCATTCACTACCTAGAAATCCTGGACCCATGGATAAGGTTTGGCTTCCAGAAAGCCATGAAGGTGTGACTAGGGGAGGAAAAAAATTATCTGATATTTTCACATCCCTTTATTCTACATGATATCACTTCTCAAAATGATATACAGATTTCAAACTTTAGCAGTAGGCAAAGGCAATTACAGTAGAAGAGCAAAACTTTAAGCCTATAAACCAATGTTTACCCTGTTTTAAGGGACAAGAGTTTCCCTCCGCTCCACCCTCATCCCCAGCTCTGCTTGTTCCTCTTCCCAAGTAGGTGACCAGACAACATGGGGGACAGGACACATGTCCTGGGAGTAAGGCTTCCCTTAGCACACAGAGTTATTCTCCCAGCTCTTCATTTCCCTCAGAAATGGGGGAAAAAATATTGTACAGCATTTCCCAGCCTACTGCTGGCTAATAGCATCAACTGCTAATGTTTTATGAAATCCATCTCAGTCAGTGTATGCATTAAGCAGAACCCACTGGGTTAACACTTGCCCCCCTCCTGCTCTCTCCACATCGTTGGGCTTGTCCCGCTATGTGAAGAGGCTCTGCAGCATCCAAGGCTCTGTGTCTGCCTGGCAACGGTGATGGGAAATGAATGCCATCTTGAAGCTGCAAACTGCCCTTCAGGGCTGACGTCTGATGGGCCTTTCAAAGAAAGCTGAGCTTGCCGACACTGTGAGTTCGGTTATCACCCATTTTTCTAGGACAAAGGCCTGGGGCAGCCTCTAGTACCATTTGGCTGATATTAACTTCATCTATTTCTATTTCTCATGGTTAAAAACAGAAGCTGAGTCATTGGTGCTTTGGCATAAAGATGTCCAGTTTCACCCATGAGACATCTGGTCCTAATAAATGGCAACACGTAGAGGGTGGGGAGGGAGCCAACTGCAAATCCATTCAGAAACTTGTAAAAATAGCCATAATAAATTTACATGTGCTGTCTTAATGGATTCCTAAGTGAGGTGGGTATTTTAATCCTTATTTTAAAGATAAGAAAACAGAGGCTCAAAGACTTCAGAAGCTTGCCAAAGTCATACATCTTGCTGTATAGAGTCACATGATTCTAGGCCTAGATGGTCCAGGATCTTAGGCTGGATCCTGTTTTTTCCCCTCATCCAGGCCAATGGATGCCATAATCCAGGAGAGTCAGCGACCAGGTCCAGGTGAATACAAAACTTGTTTTTGAAAAAGGAGAGATGTGAGATTTTGCAAACAGGGAAGAGTGATATTTGTTTTGGGGATGGGGTGTGGCTTTATTAAATCCTGGGTACTAAATGCATCTGAGCTGGAGATAATATTAACACTAAAGCTCCTGCCAAGGGGGGAGGTCCTGCATCACCATTGTTCTCAGGGAACTTTCATGTTTCACCTGTGATCAGCTTAGCCTTGTAGACAGTCAACCTCAGGCTCTGAACATGGACACAGCCTCAAGTCCCATTGTCTCCAGTAATGTTAGGAACTGGGAGCTAAGGAAATCCAGGACTGAAATGGGCTGGATGATGGAAATCTGACCCTTCCTCTTAGAGCTTGAAAGAGTAGCCAATATCAAAACCAGGAGCCTCAGCTGGGCACCAAGGGGCTATTTGCAGCTTGACAGCCTCTGTTGAATTATTGATACCCTCGCTACCTCGGGACCTCCTCCTTGTTAACAAATCGCATTCTGTATGAAAATTTAAAGAGGCAAATGAGTGGAATCTCTTGTCGTATTATTGCCCTCTTCTTTTGCCATCTGAGCTCTAATTTTTAAGTCAATCAGCCTGAAAGGCATCTCTGGGGAGAAGGCACAGTGCACAGAGCCAAGCCCAGGACAGGAAAACTGAAGGCCATGATTGAGACCATGACCTGAGTCCTGAGTCATTTAATGGAGCCTAAGTGACTCTGGGCTGGGTGAGCACTGACCCTCTGAGTTATTGAAACACAATGGGGGAAAAAATCAGTTCCTTCCTAACTGGGACAACAATGTCTCCACCCCATTTGCCACATCTCTCAAATTTTCCTAAAGTAAAGGATAAAAACTTTTAAGTTAAAATTCAAATTTGCATTTGGGATACTTTGTTTGATCTGCAGGGTAGTAGTTATTTTTTTAAAAATGAAGATAGTTGTCAATATTTTTCAAAGTAGGAGGTTTACATAAATATGCAATTTTCTGACTTCTCTTGAGAAATCAGAGTACTTGGGCTTTCAATTGCTCATCGCAACACTTCCTGGGGCCTGTAGTAGCTGCTTCTTAAGTGAGGGCTGGCTTCTTTGCTTTGCCAAGGGTCCTACCACTTCGTTGAGGGCTTGTACCTGTGAAACTTGGTTTCAAGAAAGATGGCAAATGAATTTTCTATGTGCAGCCTCCAGCCTGCTAGTAGGACTGCCCGGAGGACCATGATGGTCTGACCAGTTATGGCAGAGTGCCTTGTTGGCAATTATCTATTTCCCCTTTCCTATAGGAGGGGCTTCCCTGGTGGCTCAGACGGTAAAGAATTTGCCGGCAATGCAGGATTTACAACCCCTGGATCAGGAAGACCCCTTGGAGAAGAAAAGAATGGCAACCTACTCGAGTATTCTTGCCTGTCCATGGAGAAGGCCATGGACAGAGGAGCCTGGCGGGCTACATTCCATGGGGTCACAAAAAGTCGGACAGGACTGAGCCACTAACACTTTCACTTTCCCTATAAGAGGATTATACACAACACCTCTGACCGCTGCCTTGAGGACTGTGTGCAGATCCTTCAAGCAGTGGCTAAGATGCATCGTGGATCATCACCAGCTCTCTGGCTCGTTCCCTCCACTGTGGGAATCGCACACCTCATGATCTTTCAGCCTGGATCCCAGCAGGACAAGATCGCATGGTGCAGACTAGCAGCTGGCTTCAGCTTGGAGAGGGTCACATACTGCAGCAGAGCTGCAGCCAGCCCTCAGCCTTCAGTCGTGTGAGCGAAAACCAATGTCACTGTCAGCCGCTGGGCGTCGGGCGCTATCTGTAACTGCTGGAGAACTGACCAATGCAGCAAGACTTGGCTTGCTATGAAAGGGTACTGTGGTGAAAAACAATGTTTTCCTATTTTCCGAGGAAAGGAAAAGGGGGCATTTAGGGAATTCTTAGATATTAATTTTAATTGTCTTTAATTTTAAAAATAACTTTATGGAGGGGTGGGAGGGAGGTTCAAGAGAGAGGGGATATATGTATACATATATCTGATTCACTTTGCTGTACAGTAGAAACTAATACATTATAAACCAATCATACTCCAATTGAAAAATTTTAAAAAGTTTAGAGGATTCTGGAAAGATCATGAATGCAGAAGTCGCTCAATCGTGTCCAAGTCTGCAACCCCGTGGACTCTACAGTCCATGAAATTCTCTAGGCCAGAATTCTAGAGTGGGTAGCCTTTCACTTCTCCAGGGAACCTTCCCAACCCAGGGGTCAAACCCAGGTCTCTTGCATTGCTGCTGCTGCTGCTGCTGCTAAGTCGATTCAGTTGTGTCCGACTCTGTGAGACCCCATAGATGGCAGCCCACCAGGCTCCGCCATCCCTGGGATTCTCCAGGCAAGAACACTGGAGTGGGTTGCCATTTCCTTCTCCAATGCATGTAAGTGAAAGGTGAAAATGAAGTCACTCAGTCGTGTCCGACTCTTAGCGACCCCATGGACTGCAGCCGACCAGGCTCCTCCACCCATGGGATTTTCCGGGCAAGAGTACTGGAGTGGGGTGCCATTGCCTTCTCTGCTCCCGAATTGTAGGTGGATTCTTTACCAGCTGAGCTATCAGGGAAGCCCTGGTAAGATCAGAGCAGTGACATAAGATTAACTGGGTTGACTCCCTGAACCCACATTTAATAACCATGCTAAAAATTTTTAACAATTTTCCTCTTATTATAGAGAATTATCTTTTAAAATCTACATATACTGAAGTTATATTTGCAGTTAAAGTTATATTTGTGATAGTAAGATGATATTCAAAATATTTCTTCTATAAAAAGTGCCTAGCTTCTGGTAAAGTTTAAACTACTCTTATTGTGAAGATCCAGAGAAGGCACTGGCGACCCGCTCCAGTACTCTTGCCTGGAAAATCCCATGGGTGGAGGAGCCTGGTAGGCTGCAGTCCATGGGGTCGCTAAGAGTCAGACACGACTGAATGACTTCGCTTTCACTTTTCATGTTCATGCATTGGAGAAGGAAATGGCAACCCACTCCAGTATTCTTGCCTGGAGAATCCCAGGGATGGCGGAGCCTGGTGGACTGCCATCTATGGGGTCTCACAGAGTCGGACATGACTGATGTGACTTAGTAGCAGCAGCAGCAGCAGCATTGTGAAGATCAAAGGGCCTAATCTGAAAATCCTTTGTCAGTATTGCATGATAACAAATTCTTGTTCTTACTAGGGTTCTGGTGATGTGACAGCTGTTTCTCATTTTCTCCATTAGGAGGCAGGTCAAGCATTACTATCCCCATTTGACAGATGTAAATACTGAGGCAGTAAGTAGGGAAGAGACTTGAGCTATTTAAGGGGAGAACTGAGGGAGACTCAGTTTATTGCCCATTCTCCAGTCTGCCAGGAATCTGTCCTGTGCCTTACACAAAATGGGGGTGAACCTAGGGCTTTTGAACAATGATGCTAATATACAGATTTCTACTCTAATGTCAATTCCAATGAGATTTGGTTGGGGCTGATCTCTTAGAAGTAGTGAAAATCTAGTTATTGTCAAGATACTTCCATATCTCCCTTCTGCCTCCTTATAACGTTGCTTTCCTTGACTTCAGCCACTTCCAGAGTAGGAAGGACTACCCACAGCTGGGGTCTGAGGAAGTGAAGGCACCCACTACTTTCAGCACCTGCCCAAGGCCTCGCTGCCAGGAAACAGCAGGGGTAGAAGATTGAAGGCAGGCCTTTCACCTTGATTCTTGCTTCCCTTACCTTCCAGCTTTCTCAGAACTGCGAAGTCCAGTCTCCTCTTCTGCTACAGGGACCATCCCTCCCAGTTCCTCCTGTTTTCCCTCCTCACCCATTCATTGGTTCCCCTACCAGCCCCTCCACCTCTGTGCAGCCTCAGACATGCCAAGAATCCTTCTATAGCTGTATCCTCTCCTTGCCCTAGACTTACAAAGTATATCTTTTAAAAATGCAGTTGCTTTTAGAGTCTTCTCTGATAGAGAATAAGGGAAGTGATGGCTTTCTGTCTCCCCTAATCCCTCAGCACAGATGCTTTAATTGTGTGACTTCTCATCCTCCAGACTTTTCAATGCCCTACCTTCTAAACTCAGACTCTTTAACCCAGCATGGAAGCCCTCCCTCCCAGCTTATTTCTGTTCTTTCTTCTCTTCCATATGAATCTTATTTTCTAGTCATTTTTATTTGCCCTGGGTCCCTCCTCTCAACTCTGAATCTTTTCTTTTCAGGGCTTAAAGGCCCACCTTTTTGCAGATGCCTCCCCTGCCCCTTTCTTCTTCAGGGCCAGAGCACTTGGTCTGTGCCACATATAAGACACCACATTCTGCGGTTATTTATTTGTGTGTGTGTGTGTGTGTGTGTGTGTGTGTGTGTGTGTAATGTATGCGTGAGCTCCACTACCAGTGAGGGAAGGAAGCCCACCTTGCACATCTTCGTGTCTTGCTTTACAGTGCTCCTTGCACAGAACATATGCTGGATAATTCCTGGCTAGGTGATTGAGGGAGTAAATCATATTCATGACCTTGCCTTTGGCTGCTGCTCTGGCTCCTGGCAACCTGTCAGCCTATCATATGGCTACAGCTCCCACTATGAGCAGAGCTCAAAGAACATCAGCCCAGTGCCTAGAGCTCCAGAAGGATTCCCTGTCTTTGTGTGTGTCTAGGGTGTGTGCGGCTGGTTGCAGAAACCACAGGTCCAGGTGGTCTCAGTTGTTCATAGATTATCCAGAAGGATACATAGAAGAAAGGTTTAAAACTTCTCTTTTGGTAGGGATTGTATTGAATCTGTAGATTGCCTTGGGTAGAATTGTCATTTAAACAATATTAACAATATTAGTTCTTCTAATCTAAGAACATGGTATATCTCTCCATCATTTTGTGTTATCTTCAATTTCTTTCATCGGGGTCTCATAGTTTTCTGAGTACAGGTCTTTTACCTCCTTGGGTAGGCTTTTTTTTCCTAGGCATATTATTCTTTTTGAAGTGATGGTAAGTGGGAAGAATATCTGAGTAGGTCCTCAGGAAATGCTACTATTAGTAGCTACTATAATGGTGAATAAGACTGTAAATATCATGACCAGAGATAAAGTTGGAAGTCCAAGCCAAAGTTAAAGAGAGGAAAACCTTTCTTCCCCGCCCCCTCTTTTAATCCCTTCTGCTAGAGGAAGGTAGGGGCAGGGGGGACCACATTGCTTGGAGAAGAAATGCAGAGAGGCTGAGGCACAGGTGGATAAACACGTACGGTAATTACCTCATTAATAACAAAACCAGTTGGGAACAGGCTCATTCCAGAGGGCAGGACTGAGCCAGCCTCCTTCCCGAGGCCCCCAGCTAGCGCTGCAGCTCCTCTGAGGCACAGAGCTGGCTTGCACCCTTTCTCCAGCTGCTGCAGCTGTGGAGGAGGAAGAGGCAAGACCACCTGAAAGCCCCCATCTAATCCCTCCTCCAGTCATCACCTTTCTCTAATCACCTTAGGTGCTGACTTAATAGAGCCTCATGTTAGCCTTAACAGCTGTTGCCCCATTTCAGGACCAGCAGACCTTTAGCCCTACCTTAGAAAGAAATGACTTAATATGGGAAATTATGTGATTTGCCAAAGCTTTTTTTTTTGCAATACAAGATAGTGAAAGGAAAAAAAGATGGAGGAGATCAAGCTTTCAGACATACATACTCTCCCTGGAGGAATTCAGAGTATACTTGGTTTATTTTGTGACTCTTCTTCACTGCCCTCCTCATCTCCTTATGTTCAGCCTTCAGGAAGTGTAGGTGTCCCCAGACCCCTAGGAGAGTGAGAGTCCTCTAGTAGGCCTGTGCCATTTCTTCCAGACCACACTGATTCTCTTCTGTTAGTAAAAACCCCTGTGTACCTCTTCTCATGCAGAACGGAGCAGAGACCCCCCTGGCTGCACGGAGTGACGCTCAAAGTCACCAAGGACATTGATGGCCAAATCAAGATTGATGTCAGAATTGCTGATTAGAGTCTGTCCAACCACAGGCCTGGATTGATGAGAATATTTTTAGAACATACTTCACTCTTTGGCTCCCTTGACAACTCCTCACCAATGTTTTCTTATTTAATTACTTTCCATGTAATCTGCTCCTGCAGACTTGCCCTCAGTATTGCCTGCATGAACAGCTTCCGTCTTGCATTTCCTAGAAAATACGCATGCTCTGTCATTTGGCAAGCACCTCCAGACGTAGGAGAGAGATCTCTGTTGTGTCAGTCTCCACTCCTATATCACTATTAGTTTTTCCAAATGAAATGGAAGTGCTGCTAAACATCCCCAAAACCACAGGCTGAAGACGTTGTTTTATCTTAAGAGCTGCTTTTCACTTGCTCAGTGCCAGGGCCCCTGAGGGCCAAGGAGCATTCAGTGGAGACCCAGGACTTCACTGTGACCTCTTGATTGACCTTCCAGTCATCTGATCTGGAAGGGCACAGGGCCAAGAGTTATGGGCAGAGGTGAGGGAGGGAGTGAAAGAAGGGGCTTTGGATAGGAAAGGTCAAGGGGTTTAATGGACATTGAATAGGATGTTACATAAATCATGTACCTTGACTATGTATGCATTAATTTATTCTTTGGTAAAATAAAGAGGGGGCTTCCCTGGTGGCTCAGTGGTAAAGAATCCACCTGCCAATGCAGGAGATGCAGGAGACACAAATTTGATCTCTGGATCCAGGAGAGCCCCTGGAGGAGGAATTGGCAACCCACTCCAGTATTCTTGCCCAGGAAATCCCATGGACAAAGCAGGAGAAGGCTAGGAAATTGGTTATCCATATGGAGAAGTATAAAAACATATCAGACACCAAAGAATCAGATCCAAGTGCATGATAAAGCTCTGTATAAAATCAAAAACTTAATTCTTTCTTTTTGAGAAAGAACCATAATTTATACAGCACTCTTTGTTTTGAACATTTTAATTACAACGTTTGTAAAAATACCATGGCGTAGTAGCTTGATCAGCTACTATAGTGTTAATCAGTGTAGCTTGATCTTTGCATAAATCTGGAATTATTTTTTTAGGATTAGTTCCTTGAAGTTTCATAGATGGTTCTAAACTAGCACCTGGCTTGATTCTTACTGATTGTCTACATATTCTTGGTAGTAAATACCACATTTTCTTTTTAAATTGCAATATAGTTGATTTACAATTTTCTGTTAATTTCTGCTGTACAGCAAAGTAATTTAGTTATATATATATATATATATATCTGGAGAAGGAAATGGCAACCCACTCTAATATTCTTGCCTGGGAAATCCCATGGACAGATGAGCCTGGCGGGTTGTAGTCCATGGGGTTGCAAAGAGTTGGACACAACTGAATGACGAACACTTTAGTATTGATGTTAACACTAACACTTTATTATATATATTCTTTACTTTTTCTTCTTTTCCAAATGATGATTTATCACAGAATAATGAATACAGCTCCCTGTGCTATGTGACAGAAACTTGTTTGTCCATTCTGCGTACAGTGGTTTGCATCTGCAAACTCCAAACTCATGCTCTGTCCCTCTCCCACCCCCCTCTCCCTTGGCAACCCCAAGTCTGTTCTCTATGTTTGTGAGCTTGTTTTTATTTATAAAAGGTCATTTGTGTCATATTTTAGATTCCACATATGAGTGATACTATATGGAATTTGTCTTTCTCTTTGTGACTCCAACTTAGTATGACAATCTCTAGGTCCATCGAAGTTGCTGCAAATGGCATTGTTTGGGGGTTTTTATGGTACGTAGTATCCCATTGTTTATATGTATCACATCTTCTTTATTCATTTATCTGTCAACGGGCATTTAGACTATTTCCATGTCTCGGCTATTGTGAACAGCGCTTCTATGAACATAGGGGTGAAGGCATATTTTTGAATTATATTTTTTTTGTCTGTATATATGCCCAGAAATGGGATTGCTAGACCATATGGAAACTCTATTTTTAGTTTTTTGAGGAACCTCCACATTGTTTTCCATAGTGGTTGCACCAATTTACCTTCCCACTAACAGTGTAGGAGGGTTCCCTTTTCTCCACACCTTCTTCAGCATTTGTTATTTGTAGGCTTCTTGTTTGTTTGTTTAAGTAAAACAGTTTTTTTAAATTAATTAATTTATTTTAATTGGAGGCTAGTTACTTTACAATATTGCAGTGGTGTTTGCCATACATTGACATGAATCAGCCATGGGTGTACATGTGTCCCCCATCCTGTAGCCCCTTCCCACCTCCCTCCCCATCCCATCCCTCAGGGTCATCCCAGTGCACTAGGCTTGAGCACCCTGTCTCATTTATAGGCATCTTAATGATGGCCATTCTGATCGGAGTGAAGTGCTACCTCATTGTAGTTTGGATTTGCATTTCTCCAATAATTAGCAATCTTGTATCTGTTGCTAAATATTAGCATGTGTGTGTTGGCCATCTGTATGTCTTCTTTGGAGAAATGCCTATTTAGGTCTTCAGCCCTTTTTCCAGTTGGGGTTATTTGTTTTTTTTTTTGTTGCTGTTAAGTTGTATGAGCTTTTCTATATTTTGGAAATTCAGTTCAGTTCAGTTCAGTTGCTCAGTCATGTCCGACTCTTTGAGACCCCATGAATTGCAGCACGCCAGGTCTCCCTGTCCATCACCAACTCCCGGAGTCTACCCAAACTCATGTCCATTGAGTCAGTGATGCCCTCCAGCCATCTCATCCTCTGTCATCCCCTTCTCCTCCTGCCCCTAATCTCTCCCAGCATGAGAGTCTTTTCCAATGAGTCAACTCTTCAATGAGGTGTCGAAAATATTGGAGTTTCAGCCTCAGCATCAGTCCTTCCAGTGAACACCCAGGACTGGTCTCCTTTAGGATGGACTGGTTGGATCTCCTTGCAGTCCAAGGGACTCTCAAGAGTCTTTTCCAACACCACAGTTCGAAAGCATTAAATCCTTGTCAATTGCTTCATTTGCAAATATTTTCTCCCAATCTGTATGTTATCTTTCCATTTTGTTTATGGTTTCCTTTGCTGTATAAAAGCTTGTAAGTCTGATTAGGTCCCACTTGTTTATTTTTGCTTTTATTTCTATTGCCTTGGGAGACTGACCTAAGAAAACATTGTTATGATTTATGTCAGAGAATGTTTTGCCTATGTTCTCTCCTAGGAGTTTTATGGTGTCATGTTTTACAAAAACATAATACTTCTAGAAGGAAATGTAGGGTTAGACATAAAATTTAAAAAAAACACAGTATAGGAATATAGTGACAAATTTGACCATATTAACATTAAATCTAGAACTTCTTTTTAATAAATAACACCATAAACATCTTTAAAGATTAAAGGTAAGCCTGAGACATGGAGAAAATATTGGAAACACAAATAGTTGTTAAAGGCCTAGTATTCAAAGTTTACAAATAGGTACAATAAGAAAAAAAGTAGAAAACAAGCAAAACATAAGATGATAGTCATTACTTGTGAATAAACACATGAAAAGATGCTCAAAGTTCCTCCTAACTAATAAACTACAAATTAAAACAACTCATATATACCATTACTCACTCAACAAGTTGACCAACATTTTAGAAGTCTTGTCATAAAAAGTGTAAGCATGGATAAATGGATAGATGAAAATTCTCCCCACACTGCTTTGTTTCTGGTTTCAATCACTTTGAGCTGGAGATTGCATACAATCTAAAGAAGCAGTAAAAGCACATAAAGAAATGGGAGATTTACAGAGGAGCATTGATGGCAACATTATTATAATAGAATAAAATAAGAGGAAACTACCTAAATGACCATCAACAGGGGATTAAGAAGTTATAGGATAAAATACAATAAAATATTACATAAAATTTAAAATGAATAGACTAGAATTACATGTATTAACCCGGGTACATCTCAAAGACATAATGTTGAATGAAAAAAAAACCCCCACAAATTACAGAATAGGTATGATAGGATACCATTTACATAAAGTTTGGAAGAATATAAAACAGTCCTACTTATTTGTAGATTCACATATGAGACACATATTGTAAAGCAGTATAAAACACAAATGGGAATGATAACCATCAAATTTATGATGATGGCCTCTTGTAGGGAAGGTTTCAATTATAGTTGTAATCTGTTATTTAAAAAAAAACTAAAGCAAATAACACAAGATTTGATAGAGGTAGATAGTGGGCAGACAAGTGTTCATTGTGTGATTTTCTCTCTGTACATCTTTACAAAATGGATGTAATCCATTTTGAGTGGTTTAAAACTGGCTTTTACTTCCAACAGGAAGGAAGATGGAAGTAGAACAGGCCGCTGTTGAGTGGTGATGTATGATCTGCCACATCCTTCCAACAGCCTAGGACAGCTGTTCCTAGTACCTAGCCCAGTGCCCGGCTCCAGAAGAGCAGGCAATAAACAAAGATGGAGAGAATGAGTGGCTGAATGGGCTCGTGTTTGGAAATGGAATATGCCCGGTCATATGCACGCTGTGCCCTCTCTGTCATTAAATCACACTCGGAGGATCGTTTCCTTCCCATCCATCTCACTCAGCCAGACTGGCCATCTAGTATAATAACTCAGGGGAATTACATTTAGGGACCATTTTTTTTTTTTGCAGGACAGCAAGGAGCTGCAATTCATTCAGTCCTGGCTGTGCTCTGAATTCATTAGTGTTTTTTTCGGCAACATGTGGTGCTCAGAAGTAGAATCCTCTCTCAAAGCAGGGCACCGCTGTCTTTCTCGTATTATAGTCATAATAATAACCAAAAACAAACCCGAGGAAGTAAAACCACCAGGGAGGCCTTCCTCTTTAATTAAGGCTTTCTAATGAGCCACAATCTCACCATGCATGGGACTCAGTTCTCCTTTATAAACAGAAGATTATCGATGTGGGGTGTGTTTTCTTTTGCAGCCCTTTTGCAGCTGCTCTTTCTTCTTCATTTCCTTCTCCTGGTGCGGCCGCTCCTCTCTTGGCATGCAGACGCACATGGGTGAAGGGTATGACATCAGGAGAACCCAAACCTCTTTATTCACTCAGCCAGCTTGCAATTCTAAGATTCTGTGGGTGTCATCCAAGGAAATGTAATGTGGACCAGGTAGCTTAATTGGTTGGTAATTAAGGTAAAGTCTTAGGTTCCAGCCCCCAAAAGACAGAATAATGAACTCTGTTCATCATTTGAGACAGAGCATCTCAAATACTGGCAAATGTATCATTGTTTATGTGAAGGGCGAGGGTCAGACAGGGCAGGATGACATGAATCATGACAAAGTACCACTACCAGTGGAACTCAAAACTAGCCCCAATCTGGTGGGTCTGTGGATTCCTTTTATGAGAAAATGAGAGTATCTTACATGGGTAAAAATTATTAGTCATGTCCTCCTAGCTGACTTACACATGTGGAACTGAGAAAGTGACCACGGTCAAGATTTCCATGTTTATTGCTAAAGAGTAGAAAATAGAGACTTGGTCTTTCTCACTGTCATTTTTGTGATTTTTTTTCTATGAATCTGAGGGTACATTATAAGGAAAAATGTGACAAACTCAAGCAAAGAGAAATTGGGGCTGCATCTCTGGGAAAAAGAAAATAATCATGGTGAGATCCATTAGACTGTGTAATAGTTTCCCAAGGGAAATGATATAAACCTCGGAGTCACAGTCATTTAAATTTGACCAAACCACGAATTTGCGAGCAGACCCCAGGGAACAATCCTGCATTGAAGAGGGGATGGGAAGGTGATAGGTCAGATGATCTAATAGATCTTTTTCAACTTAATTTCTAGGATTGTAGGATCCTAATTAAAATGAACTATATTGCCTATTATGAGCTTGTTACATTAATATTCTGTAAGGTCTCCAAACAGGTCAAGGGGGTTTCAGCCTTTTCTTCTTTCTGTGAAGCCAGTGTCCACTGACTCTCTTAACCATGTACCTGCCACTCACACACTGACTTCTTCCTAAAAATGCTTGACAAAGTCTTTAAAAGAAATTAGAGCATATATTATGAATTGAAAATTTTATTCATAGTAGTCCAGTGAAATGAGAAACACACTTTAATATCCTTGAGATGAGCTGTGACAACAAATATTTTTCTGGCAAATAGCACAGTGGTGAGCTGGTTCTGCAATAGTGGAGTTATTTCCACGTAGGTTCCAGGACTGGGCTTCCCCAGTGGCTCAGTGGTAAAGAATTTACCTGTAGTGCAGGAGATGGAAGAGATGATCCCAGAGCTTGATCCCTGGGTCCAGAAGATCCCCTAAAGAGGGCATGGCAACCCACTCTAGTACTCTTGCCTGGAGAATCCCATGAACAGAGGAGCCTGGTGTGTTACTGTCCATGGGGTCACAAAAAGTTGGACACCCCTTAAGTGACTGAGCATGCATGCATGCAAAATCCAAGACTAAAATCTGATTGCTCACTTATGGTCCTGACTTTTCCCTTTAGCTTTGACTGATGATTGAAAGGGGATGTTGGTCACTGGAGAAATCTTAGCAGAGGTCCTGCTGTCACAGACCAACCTAGTTTTCCACTAATGTTAGCCTCTCTTCCTTGACTATCCTTTCAAAACGGACTCCAGTGAGCAAGCTCAGACAAGACCATGGGTGGACTGGCCAGAACTGGTCTGAGAACCACCGCTGAAGGTGCACAGGTCACTGTAGCCCCCAAAGTAGTGACAGTTTAGGGCACCTGGAAGAGCCAGGTGGTTCCATTGCCCATGTGGTGTTTCAGAGGAATGTAGCTGCAGAATAAGAAGAGAGAGTGGTAACTTGATTCGTCCCGAGGATTCCCCCAAAAGGTTCTTTAAAAAAAAAAAAAAGGAGCATAATTGCTTTACCACGTTGTGTTCATTTCTGCTCTACAACAAAGTGACTCAGCTATACGTGTGCACATGTCCCCTCCCTCTTGAACCTCCCTCCCACCATCCCACTCCTCCAGGTCATCACAGAGCACGCAGCTGAGCTCCCGCTGCTATATCGCAGGTTCCCACTAGCTATCTATTTTACACATAGTAGTGCTCTTGCCTGGAAAATCCCATGGAAGAAGGAGCCTGGTAGGCTGCAGTCCATGGGGTGGCTAAGAGTCTGATATGACTGAGTGACTTCACTTTCACTTTTCACTTTCATGCATTGGAGAAGGAAATGGCAACCCACTCCAGTGTTCTTGCCTGGAGAATCCCAGGGACGGGGGAGCCTGGTGGGCTGCCGTCTATGGGGTCGCACAGTGTCGGACACGACTGAAGCGACTTAGCAGCAGCAGCAGCAGCAGCATATATATATATATATATATATATATATATGTCAGTGCTACTCTCCCAATTTATCCTACCCTTCCTTTCCCCTGCTATGTTCATATGTCCATTCTCGACGTCTGTGTCTCTATTCCTGCCCTGCAAATAGGTTCATTTCCTTTGTGGATGTCCCCAAAATGTTCCTGATAGACCACAGAACCCTAGACACTAGCATGCAGCAGAGAATATCAAGCTCTACCTGATTAAAATTCAGAAACTGGGCTTTTATTAGCCTGCAGACAGTTTCCGTGGAAATTGGAGAGATCACCTTGCAAGATCACAGGGGTGTGCCATCGGGTAGGTAGGAGGACTGGGAAGGCCCTGTTCCTTCAGGAATCAGCGGGTGTCATCTCACTATGCAGTTGTCCCTGGCTCCTTGAGGCAGATCCCGGGAGCTCCCATTTCCATTACAGTATTTCTAATACGTAATTGTCAGTGTGCATAGCAAAGCTTATAGGCAAGGAAGAGACCATTGCTTCATCTGTTTTCCCCCAGAGCATGGCTCAGTTCCTGATATAGAAGGCACTTGATGAAAACTTGTTAGGTTATTACAGTGCTATCTTAGAACCTTGGCTTCTAATATATAATACTACTAACTCAAATGGCTGTTCTCAGGATTAAATGTCAGACTAGATGAAGTACTTAGGACAGTAGCCAGCACTTAAATAACATAGCTCATCTCCGCCACTGTTTTGGGTGTGGGAAGGTTATTTCTGGTTCTGAGAGATAATAGGCAAAAAAACGTTTTTTAAAACAGTAAATAAACCAGAAATGTTGCACACTTGAATTTTGTGTTGCAGTTTTATCAGGGTTCCAGAATAAGTCAGCATTTGTACTCAGCGTGGTGGAGGTGATATCAGCTCCGGCAATAAGTTCCAACTCATTCAATCTTCTCTTCATCATATACCGTAAATAAATGAGGGAGATTTCTGAGCTGTTCAGACTTGATTCTGTTTCAGACATCCATGAGATAAACTTGGAGAGTGAGTAAGCACTTCTCATCAGTAATAATAAAAATGACTATTGGGAAGTGGCCCTTTTGATTGATTGATGGTCAGAATTTCATTTTTGTTGTCCTAGAATATCTTCAGGCCCTCCCTCTAAATGCCCCTAGAAGCATCTCCTTCTTTGCTTTATTTCTACAAAACAAAGAGTTCCTAGGGGGTGACTTGTCAAGGAGGTTTATGTGGTCGAAAAGTACCAGAGTGTGATGCTGGGTTTGCAAGGCCATCCATGGACTGACTGCTTGGCAGGAACTTGAATAAGGATGTCTGCTTCTAACCAAAGCCAAGTGGACCTTAGGAAGCATCACTATGAACAAAGCTAGTGGAGGTGATGGAATTCCAGATGAGCTCTTTCAAATCCTAAAAGATGATGCTGTGAAAGTGCTGCACTCAATATGCCAGCAAATTTGGAAAACTCAGCAGTGGCCACAGGACTGGCCACAGTTTTCATTCCAATCCCAAAGAAAGGCAATGCCAAAGAATGCTCAAACTACCACACAGTTGTACTCATCTCACACGCTAGTAAAGTAACGCTCAAAATTCTCCAAGCCAGGCTTCAGTAATACGTGAACTGTGAACTTCCAGATGTTCAAGCTGGTTTTAGAAAAGGCAAAGGAACCAGAGATCAAATTGCCAACATCCACTGGATCATCGAAAAAGCAAGAGAATTCCAGAAAAGCATCTAATTCTACTTTATTGACTATGCCAAAGCCTTTGACTGTGTAGATCACCACAAACTGTGGAAAATTCTGAAAGAGATGAGACTACCAGATCACCTGACCTGCCTCTTGAGAAATCTGTATGCAGGTCAGGAAGCAACAGTTAGAACAGGACATGGAACAACAGACTGGTTCCAAATCAGAAAAGGAGTATGTCAAGGTTGTATAATGTCACCCTGCTTGTTTAACTTAAATGCAGAGTACATCATGAGAAACACTGAGCTGGAAGAAGCCCAAGTTGGAATCAAGATTGCTGGGAGAAATATCAATAACCTCAGATTTTCAGATGACACCACCCTTATGGCAGAAAGTGAAGAAGACCTAAAAAGCCTCTTGATGAAAGTGAAAAAGGAGAGTGAAAAAGTTGGCTTAAAGCTCAACATTCAGAAAACTAAGATCATGGCATCTGGTCCCATCACTTCATGGCAAATAGATGTGGAAACAGTGGCTGACTTTATTTTTTTGGGCTCCAAAATCACTGCAGATGGTGATTGCAGCCATGAAATTAAAAGACGCTTACTCCTTGGAAGGAAAGTGATGACCAACCTAGACAGCATATTCAAAAGCAGAGACATTACTTTGCCAACAAAGTTCCGGCTAGTCAAGGCTATGGTTTTTCCTGTGGTCATGTATGGATGTGAGAGTTGGACTGTGAAGAAGGCTGAGTGCCGAAGAATTGATGCTTTTGAACTGTGGTGTTGGAGAAGACTCTTGAGAGTCCCTTGGTCTGCAAGAAGATCCAACCAGTCCATCCTAAAGGAGATCAGTCCTGGGTGTTATTTGGAAGGACTGATGCCGAAGTTGAAACTCCAGTCCTTTGGCCACCTGATGCGAAGAGCTGACTCATTTGAAAAGACCCTGATGCTGAGAAATATTGAAGGCAGGAGGAAGAGGGGACGACAGAAGATGAGACAGTTGGATGGCATTACCAACTTGATGGACATGAGTTTGGGTGGACTCTGGGAGTTGGTGATGGACAGGGAAGCCTAGCATGCTGTGGTCCATGGGGTCACGAAGAGTCGGACATAACTGAGCGACTGAACTGAACCAAAGCCAGGTTTCCACTTTCCCACCAGCTCTGCATTTTACCTGTTCCATCACTGCAGCCCCGCGGCTCAATCCTTGCAGCTGCCCTCTGATTGCTATACCAGGCAATGGAGCCGTAAGAAGCAAAGTGGAGGCCAAGAGGAGGAGAAGGTGAACATCACCAGCACTCAGTTGTCAGTTGAAGGCATTTCTGAGGCTGATCCCCTTCTGCTCTGCTGTAGGCCCAGTACCTGGCGACGGATCTGGCTCTCCACACCCAAGCCCCATGCCCGCCCTTGTCTATTATCCCTGGGTTTCACAGTTCTTCCACGGTCTCATCTCTCAACCATGTGAAATCTGTGTTGTCCTAGAGGCAGTGAGCTACTGCCTTCTCTTTTTCTTGCTTTTAACTCCAGGTGAACTCTGGACTTCTGATATTAAATCCTTATCATGGGAATTGCCTCCTCGAAGGGCAGGAATTCCCCTACTCCTGCTCTGTTGCCCCAGCTGCCCTCTGCTGGCCATCCATGGGTACTGTGGTCAACCCTTTGTCACCCCTGGCATGGAACAGGAAATCTGTCTTTGCCCTTTCCTCATTCTCATGCTTTCCTAACCTTCTTTTTAAAAAATTTGGTTGTACACTCTCAGAATTTTTCAAGCAACACTGAAACGCCTTGTATCCCCATGCTCCCAATGACTATCTCCTGGATCTGCCGTAAAGCATTCCCCACAGCATCCAACACTGGCCAGGCCCATGGTTGAGCTGATCCTTAGTGACCTTGCTGAAATGGTTATGGAGCACTGCCTGGGGCTGGTGGGCGTGGGCTTTAAAAATTGGAGGATTTTATGTTAGAGCAGGGTTTCTCCAAATTGCATCACTGACATTTGGGACCAGACCATTCTTGGTGGTGTGGCTCTCTCCCGTGCCTTGAGGGTTGTTTAGCGTCATCACTGGCCTCCACCTTCCAGATACCAAAGGTGCCTGTCCCAGGTTGGCTGACCTCCCAGACAACCAAAAAGTTCTGCTCCAGACACTGCCAAGTGTCCCCTGGGGAGCAAAATCCTCACTGCTGAGAATTGCTGCATTAGGGTGGGTAGAGCAGAAGGCCCGCCTTCCTCAGAGGGACTTCTAAATGCTGCTAGTGCAGGTCTAGTCTCTGGGCCATTCAGGGCGTTGCAGGACACCTGAGTCTTCTGCAGAGACGGACACTCAGCTGCTGAATGTGCTGTGGGGAGTGGGGTGGTCTCACCGAGAGTCTTTCTCATAAAGATTGTTGATGGATCCTCCTGGTTCTTGCCTCCTGTCCCACTCGAGCGCTCAACTCTCTCAGGCCTGAGCGCTACCTTCTGAGCCTTCCTGAGCCTCACCGCTCAGTCGTATCCTGCCTTCCTGTCCCTCTCTCAGCCGCCACCTCTGGGGCTCTGGGCAGCTGTGATCCCCAGCCTTCACACGTCTTCTCCATCCGCTTTCTCTCCACCGCTGATTGGACAAAAACCTCTTGTCTGAAGAAACTTCTCCCCTTTTCTACATCACTATGGGTTTATTACAAGAGAGTCCCTTACAACACTAGTTATAATCTCTTAAGAGAGGAGAAGTTAACCATGTGGTGCTGACCGGTTCATCTTTAACCGGAAGTCATTCCTCCCATTTGTCTTCTCCTCCCAGAAGCCCCTTTCCGTCTCCCTGGGCCCAAGCAGCACTCTGGACTTACAGCTCCACCACAGGTGCTTAGATTGTCTGTCTTTTGTCAGCCTTCCCGACTGGACAATAAGCTCTTTAATTCAAGCATCCTGTCTTTTTTCATCCTTAACATCTCCAGGGCTGAGGCCAGGGGTGCTCACAGTGCAGAGGACATGCTTAGCAAAGGTCATTGAATGCACAAATATCTTCAGCCTTGGGAAAAAAATCCCCTAATTGAAATTCAGCAGCAGTAGACTTTCTTGAACTTTAAGAAAGCTGAAGACAAAAGACTTTGGATTTTTTTTGTCTGTGTTTCTCCTCCTGTCTCTGCTTTAATTTGTCAGAAGCTGCATTCAGCCTCTGGGGTTGCGCAGAAGCTCAGACTGGAAATCTCCTGATGTTTGTGATCCGGTGCATTCTACATTGGGATGAAGTCCGCTCCTCTGACGACCCAGCTGGCATACCCTGCGATATTGCCACAGCGCTAATGCTGCAGATTAATGACACACCCTGACGGAGAGACACCTTTTTCCCAGTTGTGACTAATGTGATATTGATGGCGTCCCCTTAGACAGCCATCTAAATATAGATACAGCAGGATGAGCTAAGAGAAGAAAATGCAAATATCAGTTTCTTTGTGTAACAGTTCCATAATATTTTCTGGGAGCCAGCCCAACATTATGAAAATCACTGAGAAGAATCAGACAAGCTTTTCTTCCGAGGGCACTTTTATATTTGCAAAACCACCATCATTGTCAGCTTTGATTAATATTTATCAGTACGGATCAAGGTTCACTTTATTAACTCTTCCCCAGGACTATTAAACTCCAGAACAGTTATGTTACAATTGAGGAAGCAGAGGTCTAAAGAGGTTTGGCAACTTGCTTAAGGCCATGTGGTAAATCTGGTATCAGATTGAGACTGGGAGGCACAGATCTTTAGTATTCAGTTATGGGCGCTAGTGGTAAAGAATCTGCCTGCCAGTTCAGGTAGATGTAAGAGACACAGGTTTGATACCTGGGTTGGGAAGGTCCCCTGGAGGAGAAAATGGCAACCCACTCCAGTATTCTTCTGGAGAATCCCGTGGACAGAGGAGCCTGGCAGACTGCAGTCCAATAGGATTGCACAGAGTTGAATATGACTGAAGCAACTTAGCACACACGCACAGCTCTCTGAGAAGGGCTGCGGCTCTGGGTAAGCTCTGGGGATGGGGGGGTTGCCTCACCTTCGTTCACCCACCAGACAAAGTGATGCCGCCTGGTAGCTCTCCCAGACTCTCACAAGGAGCAAGCTTTTGAAATGAAGAGGAAGCCAGCTCTTTTTCCTGACATGCATCACGTCTCTCACTGAAGGAAGAGACCCTCTGCTGCCTGGATTGTGCACTGGGGCATGTCACAGTCTAGACAGCATATGAGAGACAAAAGGCTCACTTGTCATCCGCCTTTCACTGGATGGAGAGACAGCCTGAAAGCTCTGTGAGACGCCGCCCCACATATGAACTGAGAGGAGCATATGTAACAGTTCTAAGCCAGGGGCCATGTGTGGCTGTGGCACTAAAGGTGGGGCTAAATGGAGATTTGCTCAAGGTTTAGGAGACAGGTTCTAGGGTCAGATGCCAAGACTGAATCCATAAGATCATCTTGCCTGCCTCCATCCAGCCTGGTCCCCTTCTCCTTGGTGCTTCCCTTTGCAGCCTGGCTGGGTCCCTATCCCATCAGAAGCTTCCTGGGGGGAATTCAACTTCTTATCCTCTGCTCATAGCCCTTGAGACAGGCAGGGGAGGAAGCGCACCTGCCTCCTAGGGAGCAAGGACACATGTGCAGAGCAGTCTGGGATTGTGATGCACCCACCTGGAGACGCTGCTCAATGGTGAGACAAATCACACGCCTGTTTCGCATCCGTGCTTCTGCCTCCTCCTCCCTTCTATGGATATGGCTTTCTGTGAGTGCTCAGGAAAGAAAGTTATCCGTCCCAAAGCCAGGGACGGAAGTTGAAGCCTGCTTGCAACCTGCCCCTAGTTAGCTGTGTGACCTTAGGCAAGTTCCTTAACCTCTCTGAGTCTCTGAGTCCTCATTAAAATGAGAATGAGAGCACCCATCTCATCTATGATGCAGGGTCAAATGAGATACTGAACACTGTATAGAAAGGATGCTCCTCGAACATGAATGATGGTGATGATACCTTTACATCAGCTATGTCAGGTATAATACCCTTACTGTCTTAAGCTGAGGTTAAGAGACACAGAACCTCTTAGGCACCTCCCTTAGAAAAAGAGCTGGCTTCCTTTTCATTTCAAAAGCTTGCTTCTTGTGAGAGTCTGGGAGAGAGTCTGTGATTATGGATAATTATAACTATGAGGATTTGCTGCCCTTCTTGTATCATTATGCTCTGTCAGATAGAAAGACTAGGATGTGCCAATCTATCACCCTGGCAATAATTAAGCACTTACAACATTTAGGTAGAGCATAGAAAAACAGACCTCACACCATCCCTCCTCCTAAAGAATAAACTAGAAAAACAAGGCAAGAGTTGAAAATATAATATCTTCTGGGGCTAGCAGTATTCAATCTTTTAGAAATGCCATAGTCTCTTGGGCACCGAAGTGTCTAGAAAGTACATTTTATGTTGCTCTGCAGTGCTGCCCCCTGAATATCACCCCTTAACAAAGGCTCTCTTTTTTCCTTAACAGAAGTAAGGACCAAAAGCAAGCCTCTGATTTCTTTTAAGTCAAGAGACCTCCTGCCCTCTTGCTCAAAACTCTCCTTGTGGATCCTCCTTCAATCTTGAGGAGTCCTTTCTCTTCCTAAGCCCATGGTCCAGATGCTCGTGACACTCACTAGCTGTGGCTCCTGTCTCCGGCTCACTGGTCCCCTGTCCCCAACTCCTGAAGCCGGTGCCCCACAACACACGTGCACTTTCTCCACTCTGCTTCGTAGGTGGCCTGGTTGTTCTCTAGCCCTATTAATAGCTTTTGGCCTGCAAAAGCTGAGACCAATTCAAGATTTGCATAACAGTCCAAAGCAATAGAGGATTTGTCATAAGGCAGCGGGTGATTAATCGCCAAATGAACTGCACAGACAGCCTCCTTGTTACAGGAGCGGAGCCTCCTTGGGTCCTTTTGGGGAGAAAGCAGAGCATGCATCATAAAGCACAAATGAACAAGCTGACTCAGAGGAAAGAGGTCAGAATGGATAGAGGAAATCTGAGGAACTGGCCCCTGAGGGGTCAGTGACCAACTGTACCATACAGGCAGTATTGGGTCATGAAAAGTTACTGCCATTTTAATAAGTCAAAAGCAGTTGAATATTACTTCACATGATTAAATGTAAACATTTGGGGATTTAGTAAGCATTTTTATTGTATTTTTAATTGGAGGATAATTGCTTTACAATATTGTGTTAGTTTCTACTATACATCCACATGAATCAGCCATAGGTATACATGTGTCCCCTGCATCTGAACCTCCCTCTCACCCCCCACCCCATCTCACCACTCTAGCTTGTCACAGAGCCCTGGGTTTGAGCTCCCTACAGCAAATTCCCACTAGCTATCTATTCTACGTATGGTAATGCATACGCTTCCATGTCACTCTTTCAATGCATCTCTCCCTCTCCTTCTCCCATCGTGTCCAAGTCTGTTCTCTATGTCTGCATCTCCATTGCTGCCTTGCCTTGTTCCATGAAGAGTTAACATGGCTCTTTGTGTCAATTAGAAGATAAGTCTGGAGCATAGTTTAGCTTTCTTATTTGGCCTTTAGTACTGATAGCTAGCATTTGTCGCATCCTTTCTATGTACCTTACACACCACATGGTTTGCCTTATTTCAAACTCATGAAACCTGTCAATTAGGTCATTTCTATGGAACTGAGGCTCAGAAAGGTTAGTTAACTTGCCCAAAGTTATACAGTTGGAAAGTGGTGGAACTGAGAATGGGACTTGAGCCCAGGATTCTTCTAGCTCCAGAGTCCACGTCTTGAAGGTAATAGAGCTTCCCGAGGATACAGCATGGATGCTTTGTTGCTCAAACCTTTAGCTGCTCAATCAGCTTTCCTATTTATAGTTGATGTTCAAGAAACATTTACTGAATCAAACTAAACACACACATCCAAAGGTTCAGTCACTATATCTTCTTCCAAAGCACAGGTATATTAACTGCTTATGCAGCCCATCCAAAACATTTCCCTTTCCTGTACACAGTTACTAGGTATCTCTGAACCACATTTTCTCTTCCAGTAAATATTTAGTGAATATATACTATGTGAAAAGCCTCATTCTTTCTGCTCTCATGTCCTCAATTTCCTCAATTAAAAATATACACATGCACACACAGCCTTGCCAGCCTCTATACTCTGAAAGCACAGAGTTGAATTAATGAGGTCTCCTGCTTCCCATGAACTGAGTCAAGTAGAGGAAGTAAACCATAAACCTAAGCCAGTCACTGTCCAACAGTGTGAACTGGAGCAAAATAATAGAGGAATGGATGCGGTACACAGGGTAAGATGTCAGGAGACAGGATGAACCACAAGGGCATCCAGGGGACTTCACAGAGAGCAACGCTTGACAGCTCTACAAGCCCCGGATGCAGTGCCAGGCATGTAGTAGGCGTGCAGTACATTTTGATAAAAAGAATCACATTGACTAAACCTAAAGTTTGAGAGGGACGTGACATAGAATGTGGCTTGAGAGTTTATACTGTGGATTTTTCTCTGCTGAGCACTGGGGCTCTGAAGAAGTTTAAATAGAAGAGCTCAGGCTCAGATTTGCTGGGTATGTGGCCAGTATGGGTGACATAGAAGAAGAGGTGGAAGGAGATGAACGTGCTGAATGAGACCACTGCTTGTCACCCCAAAAGCAGGGACAGCGTGAGGAGGGGTGCATGTCTTGCAAGGGACGAGGAAAGAGAGGTTCCAGGGCCACTAGCCCATGGTATCTGGTGTTCTCTAGAACTTCTCTGATTGCTTTCTTTATTTCAGTGTTTATATTTATATCCTACTTTCTAAATTTGAGCTGGTTTGTAATACAAGAAACATGTATCATAAGTTTATTATTTTTGTTTTATTTTTAAATTAAATTTTATTTTTTTATTGAAGTATAGTTGGTTTATTACTGTTAGTTTCAGGTGTACAGAAAAGTTATTCGATTATACATATTTTTTTCAGATTCTTTTCCATTATAGATTATCACAAGATACTGAGAATAGTTTACTGTGCTATACAGTAAATCCTTGCTATTTGTTTTATATGTAGTAGTGTGTATCTGTTAGTCCCATATTCCTAATTTATCCCTCTCATCTCCCTTTCCCCTTTAGTAATCGTAAGTTTGTTTTTGATGTCTGTGAATCTGTTGCTGTTTTGTAAATAAAGTCATTTGTATTGTTTTTTAGACTCCATATATAAGTAATAACATGGTATTTGTCTTTCTCTTTCTGACTTACTTCTCTTAGTGTGATAATTTCTAGATCCATCTACATTGCTCCAAATGGCAATATTCCATTATTTTTATGGCTCAGTAAAATTCCATTGTGTGTGTATGTAGGTGAATATATATTGCTTCTTATAATAAATGTATTAAAATAGAAACAGGTTAGGTATATCTCAGAAAGATACATTGTATATTGTATATATGCATATAAAAGTAAGATATCAGAAAGAGAGAGAGAGAGTCTGAAACCATAGTCTAGGCCAACTCTCTACTATTACTGAGTATTAAGTTCGGTCCTAAGCTTCCAAGCAGCCAAAGCGAAAAGCACAGACTAGAGTTATTTAGTCTGTATTGCTTTTTAGGAGAGACAACGTTTTCCTTGGTACTAAATTCTGAAAGGGCTTCTCAAGCTGGACCTTATCCGCGGTGCTAACAACAGCAGGGCGTCCACATTTGCCTCCCACCTGTCCTCAGACGACGCCTCCTCTGAGGCCTGTCTGAATCTGCACCCTGCTTTCAAGCGCTGAAGGAAGTACAACCTCTGCTTGTGCACCGCATCTAGGTCTGCACAGTGTCAGCTTTGTCTTAGTTACAACTTAAGGTTACATTTTCAATTCCTGTCGGGAATGGGTACAGCACAGGGAACTCTGCTTAACGCGCTATGGTGACCTGAATGGGAAGGAAGCCCAACAGGGAGGGGATCCAAGGTCAGGTGTGGCTGATTCACTTTGCTGTACAGCACGAACTAACATAACCCGGGAAAGCAACTAGACTCCTATAAAAAAAAAAAACAAATGCGTATGGACGCTAACACATGAAAAGTCTTTCTGCATTTACTGGAAAACTAGACATTGTCAAGTCTTCATTCCCCAAGTACTTACCGAGAACCCACTCTTGGCAACACATATTTAGGCAAAGATTGTGCGCCAGGGAAACACACAGGTAAAGTTCTCGCCCTATGGAGGCTGTATTTTTGTGAGAGGGCAGACAACACATAAACAAATAAATATATTCCATCAGGTAGGGACAGGTACTGATTGGGAAGACACGGAGCAGGCTACAGGGACCGTGTGTGCTACTTTGGGGCTGGCTTGCTCAGGAAGCCTCCTTTACACGGCTCAGCTTTCATCCCATGACTTTCTATGAGACTACATCACCTTTTCCTTAGCAACAGAACACAGAATAAACATTACAGAATCAAATACCTTTCACCAAGTTGACCGCTAAGGATGGCAGGAAAATGTTCTGCTACTATTTGAGGCAGAGGTTTTTGCCAAACTGCTCATAACAAAAATAACCATTCATACCAGTCCGGTCATTTCAATGGTAAATCTAATCTGAACCTAAGCTGCTGAATCCACATTCTTTCTGAATTCCCTTCCAGGGTGCCAGAATAGAGTTATTTATGCACACTTATATGGGTCATGCCCTCAACATATGTTAGCTCATGGAAAGAGATTCTTAGTAATCATGAAAGGAAAGAGGCAATAGAGCAGATGGTTAAGAAGCTGGGTTTTAGGGCCAGATTGCCTGGGTCTACACCTGAACCCTAAGAATTCTTAGCTGGTGATGTTAGGCAAGTTATTTGACCTGAGATTGGTCTTCTTACTTTTAATAATAATAAATACCTCAGAAGGTTGTTGTGAGAAGAAAGTAGTTAACATATAGGTATATGACATTTAGAATATATCTGGCATAAAACCCTTAACAAATGTTTATGATTATAACTCCAATTCACAGATGGGAATATTGAGGCTCCAAGAGATTAAGTAACCTGAGTTCATACAGGTAATGAATG
Organism: Bos indicus; assembly: GCF_029378745.1. Taxonomy (NCBI): domain Eukaryota; kingdom Metazoa; phylum Chordata; class Mammalia; order Artiodactyla; family Bovidae; genus Bos; species Bos indicus. The sequence goes on from NC_091775.1 coordinate 66,074,196, forward strand.
GCAGATTTAGAAATTAAACCTAGGCTTTTCTGACTCTAAATTCATGCTCTCTCTGCTATGACTGTCTCTATCACCGTCAATGGGAATTAAAGTAATGTTTCCAATAAGAGATTTAGATCCAGATAACAGTAGCAAAACAGAGGCACTCATGAGAAGCTGAGGTCATGTTTTACTGGTGATGATCAACCAGCAATATTGATCAAGTGCTACTATGCCCCTAGGGCTCCCACTCAATAAACAGTGGTAACTCAAAGCAAATGGGTTTAGCCTTTGCCTGAGTTTTCCTCTTCATTCCTTCCTTTGTTTGTTGGTATAACATGCACTGAGCTGTGGGGGATTCACAGGAACAGATGGAATGGTCCCACTCTCAGTCTGGGGAAGAAAGGGCAGAAAACATACTAATGACAAACCAGCAGAGAAAATGGTCCAGTCACGACAGGACTGGAACGAGAAGGATGAGCACTTTGTCCCGGGTGGGTCTAGTCTCAAACAGTTTGGTCTAGCCCATGCAGGAAGTGCCCAACATAAACTAGCTTGGGTTCTCTGAAACAATCATGTCACATTTAAGTCCCAGAGAATGAAAGGATAGTGAATAAATTTACGGGTAAAAGCATTACAGATTCAGGGCATGTTTTAGAAATTAGGTTTTATGTGATTGACTCCACATTTGTAACATGTTTTTAATCCATCAGTGTTTGTATGGGAAAAAATCTGATTTAGAAACCTTCATGCTAAAAAAGCTCTTTGGTTCAGCAACTTTTATATCAGTCAGGGTGAGGTCAGAAAATTTTAACAGGATAAATTTAACAAAAAAGAGTTGTTAACCAGATACGTTGTTAACCAGGCAACTAAAGCTGTAAAAAGAAAACTCTACAGTATCACGGGGACTTCGCAGGTGGCACTAGTGGTAAAGAGTCCACTTGCCAATGCAGGAGACTTAAGAGACATGGGTTTGATCCCTAGCTTGGAAAGATGCCCTGGAGGAGGAAAATGACAACCCACTCCAATAGTCTTGCCTGGAGAATTCCATGGACAGAGGAGCCTGGTGGGCTACAGTCCATGGAGCTGCAGAGAGTCAGGCAAGACTGAGTGACTGAACACACAGCACAGCAGAGTAAAATGGAGGTAGGAACTGCAGGAAGGAGTTCCCACCTCTGTGGGGGCTGGGAGGGGACAAGGGAAGAGGTTGGAATTATTAAAACTTAGAAGCTGGGAATGGGGTTTTCTAGGTACTGGGACCCAGACCTCTGAGGAGAGGGTGCTGGCCCAGGCTGGCGTCTCCCTGGAGACACAAAGAGGCTGGTTCTGTAAGAGTTGGCAAAATTGCAAACTGGACTCAGCTGCCACTGTAGAAAAGTGAAGAAGCATTTCTGGACTGTTCCTCACCGGAATAGGAAGCAGACAAAGGCCAGGAAGCAGCAGATAGGAAGCAGCAAGTCCCTTCTCCCTCCTCCAGTTTTCTTCCACTTTCTAGCGCTCCCTTTGGTAGAGCCTAATGCAGAACTGATTGGCAGTATGAACAAGAACACAAGACAAGGGTGAACGTGGAGTCAGCCCTCGTTTCAGCCTAGAAGGGAAGACAGACACGGAAACCAGAAGGCACAATACGGTATATGTGATACCAGAAGGCTCTACAAGTCTGAAGGGAGCGTTGAATCAGAAATGATTCTTCTCAAGGGAGCAGACGGGAAAGGTTTCATGGTTAATTCCTGAACTGAGCCTTTAAAGGTGAGTCAGGCAGTACTGGTCACTCATGAGAGCATTCCATATAAGAGCAACCTGGACAAAGATATACGAGCAGGAAGGAGCGGGGTGCATTCAAAGTTCATGAAAATAATGCTGCCTGGCTGGACTGTGGGATAAGAAATGATGGATGTGGTAAGAGATACAGTTCATGCAGTAGGCAGGGGTCAGATCATGAAGACTTTCCTGTGCCGGCTGAATTGCTTGAACCCTGTTTTACAAGCAGTAAAAGATTTCAACGAGGGGAGGAATGTGAACGGAACTGTGTGTGAATGACAATGCTGATTTATTAGGATCATGGGAAGAGTTATAGGAGAGCAAAGGAGGACAGTGAGGAGACTGCTGTAATACTCCAGATGTGGAATGGTGAGAACCTTACCGACAGAAATAGCAGAAGGGATGGAGTGGAAGGGATGGACAGGAGAAATGCTGAGTGGGCAGAAATGAGAGCAGCAGGAACTGCAGGGGGAACACAACACCGGAGTCTGGGTTATTGGCTGAGGTCCCTGGATAAACGGCAGTGCTGTTCTCCAAAATGAGAGGTTAGTGGAGGTTGTGCTATGGGTGAGGGATGATGATGACTTAAGTGTTGTGCACATGGATATTTGAAATGATGAGGAGAGTGCCTTAAAAGGCAGGTGAGTTGATGCTGAACTCACCTTTAATAGGACTCTACAAACCGATGACATCAACTACTGCCTTCCTAAAAAAGTGTTGCTCATCAAGAGGATGGAAACCATTCAGTGATTCCAGAAAAGATCTCCAGGATCTTTGACACTTACAGAAGAAGTAGTCATCATTTCCCATATTATCATATTTTCCTTCTGTCCACATGATGATAGCAAGTTCTGTGTTAGCAATATGGCAGGTAACCACAAAGATTGACATGGGAATGGATTTGTCCTGGTGCTTAATGACTAAGTCCTTAATGTAACTTCTGAACTGAACCCTCCAAAGTAGATGTCCAGAAAATTCTTTTAACAATCTATTATCTTGTGCCTGAAGTGAATTCAAGTCTCAGGTGATGATGTTACTGCCATTTTTAAATTCTTGGAAGGAACTGCTATTAATGCTGCTTTAGTCAGCTACTATTATTATTAGATCTTACATTTTCATTTTTTCAAGTCTTCTGCATCGACATAGCAAAGATACACACAGAAGTCATTGAAAGACAGCCCTGCAATACAGTTGTTCTTTATAAGGATTTCTAGAAGACTGGCTCTTGGTCTTATTTTTATTTTCATTCAAATCATCTTTCTTTACATACAATATTGTCACTTGAAAGGAAGAGGAAGGAAACACTTGTGGACACTTAGAGGGGCCAGAGATGTCCCGGAATCAGCAGAGGCCACCTCATCTGTCTTGTCCCTTCACTTCTGTGACTTCTCTTAATACACATCTTTATTCACCATTCAGTCATACTCTGCAAAGCGCACTCAAAACCACCTCTTCAGGACTTCCCTGGTGGTCCAGTGGTTAAGACTTTGCCTTCCAATGCAGGGGGTGCAGGTTCGATCCCTGGTCAGGGAACTATGATCCCACATGCCTCTTGGACAAAACCCCAAAATATAACATAGAAGCGATAAGGTAACAGAATCAATAAAGACTTCACAAAATTGCTTTAAAACAAAACAAAAACCATCTCTTTCTCCCCAGCTACTCAAACCCACAGCAACTCTGAGTTCCTGCAACATCAGGACTGTAGAGCTTTGCTAGCCCTGAAGTGTCAGTATGGAGCATGCTATAGCAACTTTCCATGGACATAATCTGTCTTCCTAAATAGAGTACAAATCTCTGGAGGGCAGAGACTCTCTCAGTTACCCTGTTTATGTAACTTGTGCATACATTACTTCAATGATAGCCTTGACCCAAGGTCTCCTGGGCTAAGCCCTAGAGGTCACCAATATTTACTTAGTGGCTGATCTCTGTCCTCTGCTGTTTACACTCATGCCTCCTGTAACACAGCACACGAGTGTTGAGTAAGCTGCTTCCTTTCCTTAATCACCCCGTTTATCTTATTTATTCCTCCCCACAGGTGAGCCACTTTTTAAAATTTGCACCATATTTTATTAACTCTCCGTCTCCCAATAACATAAAACACATACCTCAAGATACACACCGTTTGATAAATGGAATATTCCACAGCGCTCGGAAGGAAATCAGCCGCCATAAAAGTTAATGTGTTTAGTTCATAAAGAAAAACTCTCCCCACGCACAAGGGTAGCTTGGAAATTGGCGTATTCACTTTATGACCTCGTTTATTAGCCGGAACGATGCCTTGTTTGGTCTCGGAAACTTGTTTAGGATCATTAGGAAAGGGCTGCTGGGTGTTCCTCACTGTCAATTTATACACTGGCCTTGCGCACAAACTCTGGAAATGAAGACTAAGGAAAATGCAGTTTTTATTTCTTCTAGGCTGTAATTTCTTCTCTCTGACCAGTTATAGTTACAGATATTCTGAGCATCTTTGCAAGACTGTGTTGGTTTATGATTCCCACTTTGGAAAGGGGAGCGTTTTTCCCAATAGTAGAAAGAGACTATTTAGGATACAATGGCTCCTTAGAAAAGTCAATATCAGGACTTTATATCAGTAGTTGTTCTTTGCCTTCCAGCACAGGGATGCAGTTTCAGTCCCTGGACAGGAAGCTAGGACCCCACATGCCTTCAATCAGAAAACCAAAACATAGAACAGAAGAAATTTTATAACAAATTCAATAAAGACTCTAAAAAACGGTCCACACTAAAAAGTCTTTTTTAAAAAAGAATTGAGCTCTAATATTACACTATCAAATATTATTTTCCTTTTTAAGTAGTTAGTTCCCTCTGCCCTGGAAATTTAGAAGTATACTACCTTCCTCCTCTGGTGAGACGCTGGCTGTCAGAAATAGAATTTGAAGGAGCACTTGAGAAAACATAAGAACTGCTTCTATCTCTTCAGGTGATTTATCTCTGTCACAGAGGGTGAGTGGGAGAAAAACACCCATATAACTTTTTACTTCAACTCTCCACCGCTGATGGCCACACTACCTCCTGTCCCCAAACCACCACTCTGCAAACACAAACATGTCATAGCTTACCTTTGCTTCTAACCTTAATTTTGTAGCAACGATATGTGTTGGATAAAATGAATTTTCCCCTCCATCCTGTATTTTAATTGAGTATTGTCTATGTACAAGAGGATATGATAGGAGAGCCTTTTCTAAGAAGTGGGTAAATTTGCAGTATTAACTCTGCTAGCAAGACTTTCTGGGCTACCCCAAACCCATTATCAGTTTGTGACTATTTACTAATAAGGCCAAATGTGCTGATTCTGGGGATTGTTTGAACTTCAGAGGAGACTGATCCAGTGGCTCTGTGTTGTCCTTGATGATCTGATTTTTCAGCCTTCCACGGGTAAGCACCATGTTTTCTCTCATGGCATCAACAAGGTTGCTGCGGTTCCAAGCTTCAAATCTAAAGCACACCATCTAGGAAAGAGTCCTTTTTTTTTTTCCCAATCATTTCAATAAAAGTCATGTGGCCATCTCTGAACCAGTGACTGTGGCTAGGGTTATGTGCTGCATTAGTCAGTTTCTGCTACGGAGAGCCCACCCCTGGAGCTGTGAGTCTGATCAGCTTCTCCTGAGATATTTACCTGTCTCTAGTACTCATCTCTTATTCAATCATATCCTATCATTCCAGGCCAGGCCTTCTCGTATCATGCCTGGTCACTTTCTGAGAATTTCCCAGCTGAATTCAGTGATATCTTTTCTCCATTCAGTTTATTTAGGTGTTGCTCAAACGTCTCTCATGTACTGTTACCTACTCTTCATTTTTGCTTCCTCTTCTTTGACATGTTCTAGGATTCTGTTTATTTCCCCCTACTCTTTGCAGTACCAATTAGACCTCTCTCCTCCTGGCAGGATTATTCCTCAGTCTCTCTTTTTTTCCAGCATGTTTTCCCCAGCTACCTGCTAATCCCTCCTCCCCTAGGACTCTCAAAACACACCCTTCCATTCTCAGAAGTAAAATCTCATGCCAGAACACAGACAAATGTCACCAACAGTAGATGTTCCATATTTTAGAGCTACATGTAAACTGTCTTTACACTTCCAAAATGGCTATGTTATGTTTCTTCTCCTTCATTACCTTTGCACCTAAAATTTAACCAGCACTGGCTCAGTATCTCTTTTCAACAAGTAAGCAAATCAATGAGAACCTTGATGCCCAAATCTTGAGTTCAGGACCCTGAACCAGAACCATAAATCTCACAATGAAATCTAGTCAGTAATAAGGGAATGCAACTTGGGATATGTAAATTACCTTGGTATTCAAATAACCCTCAAGAATTGAGATGCTTAACCTATTCTCAAGATGGAAAGTATCTTTCTTAAGGTCTTAGTCTCCTTCAAGATTTGATGATCAATGTTATTATCCCTCTGGTAATTGTGAGACAGATTTTGTACGTTTTCCAAAATCTATCAATATTATCTTTTAGGAAATGTTCTGTCCACATATTTCTTTAGTTTGTGGTCACTTCAGTTGGTGAATTTTCCTCATGAACTCTTCCCCATCATTCCAAAAGCAATTCTCTAGAAAACCTATTTTAGAGACATAGTTAGAAATGACAGGAATCAAGGAACCTGTCAGAAAAAACAGATGGTTACTTTGTGTGAGAAACAAATCCTTAAAAAAAAACTTCTTCTATTCAAAAAATTAACCAAGAGAGGCTGGCTCAACTCCAGTGGTTGTTGAGATCTCTGTCAGTTGTCTCTTTGTTAACACTGATGTCAAATCTTTAGGTTCACTGTAAAAAAAAAAAAAATTTTTTTTTATTAATCCATTAAGGTGCAGGGTTGTAAATAGGGGCTTGAATAAATACATGAGTGGATAGATGGATGGATATGTATGCCATAAACCAAATAACCTAAATTAAGAATGGTAAAATATAGATGATGGTTTTTTTTCTTAGTTTTCTGTTTTTTTTTTAATTTTATTTTATTTTTAAACTTTACAATATTATATTAGTTTTGCCAAATAGATGATGTTTTTACAGGTGTGCACTGTCTACTTTCAATTTTTCTATGTGATTTAAATTTTAAAATTGAAACGTGGAGAAACACGGGGCCTTGAACATTGAGATGAACCAGGTGAGAGAGCACACGGACAGACTGTTAGAAGCCTGTATCATTGGTTGGGATGAGGGATTGGTTGGCACAGGGATTATGGGGTAAGGGGTGGCAGTCACTAGGCAGGACAAGGGGAAGTAAACATCAAAGGTTCCTGCAAGAGATAATCAGAAGGCAGACAATAAAAAGAGCTAGTGGAGGATGTGAAGTGAAAGTCGTTCAGTCATGTCTGACTCCTTGTGACCCCCTTGTGAGCCCCACCAGGCTCCTTTGTCCCTGGAGTTCTCCAGGCAAGAATACTAGAGTGGGTAACCATTCCCTTCTTTAGGAGATCTTCCCAACCCAGGGATCAAACCCAGGTCTCACTCATTCCTGGCAGATTCTTTACCGACTGAGCCACCAAAATCCCCTCTAATATACTCTGCTTACTACCATAAATTCCTCTTTTCTGAATGCTCAGGCAGAATGGAAGAGAAAGCTCTACCCCTCTGTGTCAAGAGATCTGCCTAAATTATCTCCTTTACTTTTTGCTGCATGCATGAAAGTGGGTTTTATAGGGGGTTTCTTCATTTGCTTTTTTGCCTTCACAGCATCCCTTACCTCCTTTTCAAGTAAAACCACACTGATCTTCCTTGGGAGACCAACCCTTGAACACTGAGCAGAGACCTGGTGCCCTAGCTTATCTAGTTAAAGCTGTGGATGTATAAGACAAACAAGTGAGGTCAGGGAGGCTCCATCTCCAGGGAGTTTGAGTCTTAAGCACAGTCAACCATGAATGGAAGATGGTTGGAGCTGACAACACAGAAGCCTTGAACAATACATTCATCAGTTGCTGCTACCTGAATCCTTTAGAACTCTCTGGATTCCTTTCATTTTGTTTGGGTGGTGGTGTTTCTGTTGCTTGCAAACAAAGAACTCTAACTGACAGAGGCAGTGTCGTTTCCATTTCAGAAACAAGGAAACCTAAGATCAGAGAGATTAAGTGTTTTGGCTCAGGTCACCATGTGATATCTTTAGGCAAGTCTCTCTGACTTAAAAACCTGTCTTCTTTACTTATTTTGCTCTGTTCCCTCAAATGTTACGGACTGGGGTTAAATCTCATCTCGGCCACTTACTAGCTGGGTAAGTTTGGGAAAGCTATGTGATAATTGGTAAATGTCAATGTCCTGATCAAAGTAGTCATACAGCTCATATAGTTGTGATAAAGATAAAATAAGCAAATTCATGTATTAAGGTACCTGGGACATAAAAAGAGCTTGATCAGTGTTAACTACTATGATGTCACTGATGATAACAATGATGATGATGGTATCAGTCAGGGTTCAGGTAAGAAAAAGGGTATATTTGAAGAGAGGTAAATGAAGTGTCTATTTAGAAAAGTGAGGGCAGGGCAGATTTAAGGGAAATCAAAAAGGGTTAGGTGAAGGACCCCAGCAAGCCATAGAGGAGCTCTGCCTAAGATGGACTGGGATCTCTAGCTATGTTTCTAAAATAGTGGCTATGACAGACACAGTCAACTGTAGCCTCACAAGGAGGGAGCCAGGAAAATAAATACCTGCCCTTTCCCTCTCAGCTTACCCTCTAGTCTCTTGCCAGTGCCTCGAATTGGCAAAAGCCAGCTAGAAGCCAGAGGACGAGAGAGTCTGGTTGATGTGGTCCATAGAGGTCAATGTCTCCAGATATAAAGCAGGGTAGAAAAAGGTGGAGACACACTTCACCTTAGCATTCTTTTATCTGTGAGAAAAAACACATGTCCCCAACATGGAGCACCCCCAGCTACCGTACATGGTAAGTGATATAAATTCAGTCAAAATCCCCCTGATATCTAAAATGTTAGCCACCACCAGTGCCATTTATGAAGTTTAACATGGAAATAAAGTTGAAAAAAGAAATAATCAGTATGAAGCTTAGCTGCCCAGGCCTGTTTCTGAGGCTGAGGACTAAAGTGATAAACATAGCTTCCTTCATCTACAACCAACCTGTGTTCTCCAGCCCTTCTACTGGGTTGGGGTACTTATGTGCAAGAACGTTTTAAGAGAATTGCAGAGTTCAAAGTTCTTGGTCTTGCCTGTGTCTGTCAAACATTCCAATCCCACACCCCAAGTTTCCCTTTTCTGCTCCTTAGCAAATTAGACTTTGATGTTGCAATTCTTAGATTCTAGATTGATCAAACATAGGCTGAAGAGGGTAAGCAATGTTTTTCAAGCTGCCATAGAGATTTTATACTTAGCCCTGAGTGAACCTTAATAACTTTTCATTAGTACTTTTATCCATGCACATTATTTAAAACTGATAGAAACAGCCAGCTCACACCACTATCTTAATAGTTACCGTTGTCACCATAGCAACTAAGGAAGATTACTAATTGGTCTTGCAACACCTTACTCTCCACTTGCACTGCATCCTAAGCTTTGTTATTTGTAGTAATTTGAATAGCATACCATGGGTTATACATATTTCCTTTTCCTTCATCAAGAAGGTTTTCTGTTCTCAACAAATATGTTAGTAATCTGTGTTAGTTTCTTATTGCTGCTATAACAAATTACCACAAACTTACTGGCTTAAACAACACATTTATTATCTTACAACTCTGTAAGCCAAAAGTCTGATATGAGTCTCACTAGGCTAAAATCAAGGTGTCAGAAAGGCTACATGCTACCTGGAGACTCCAGGAGAGAGCTTGTTTCCTCGACTTTTCCATTTCTAGAGGCTCCATGCATTCTGTAGCCACATTTGAACATGTGGCCTCCATGTTCAAAGTCAGAAATGGTTGGTTTGTCTCTCTCACATCACACCACTCTGACACTGATCCTTCTGCCTTTCTCCTCTACTTTCCAGGGCCCTTGTGGTTACACTGGGCTGATTCAGATCCAATTCAGGATTACCTCCCGTCTTTAGGTCAGTTGATGAGCAAACTTAATTCCATCTTCAGCCTTAATTCTTTTTTCTCACATAACATAGCATATTCAAGGATTCCAGGGATCAAGGTGTGGACATTTTGGGGAAGCCACTCTTCTGCCTACCAGTCTGCTGCTGCTAAGTCGCTTCAGTCGTGTTCGACTCTGTGTGACCCCATAGACGGCAGCCCACCAGGCTCCCCCATCCCTGGGATTCTCCAGGCAAGAACACTGGAGTGGGTTGCCATTTCCTTCTCCGCTTACCAGTCAGTACAACCCTAATATACAATTTTAGAGGTCCATTTCCAGGAGGCCATTCATAGCAATATTACTGTATCATTCTGGGTCCTCTCAGAAAACAAACGGTGCATTCAAAAGGGATTATTGGACTCCTTTAATGGAAGGACAATTTACAATGTTGTGGGCAGGATTAAAGGAAATCAACAAAGGATGAGAAAGCACACTAAAGATAGTAACAGCAGAAAGGAGCAAAGATTGAGGGAAGCAGTTACCAGAACCAGGTGAGGGCCGTGATCTTAGGTAGAGAAAGACAGCCAGTGTCAAACCGGGTCCAGCAGGAAAGGAACCAGGAGAATAAACACCTTGACCTCTCTCTCCTCCCACACTTGGATCTCTCCCCTGTGCTTCCTGTTGGCCAAACCAGCCCAAGCCAGAAGGCAACAGACCTGGGTTGATTTGGCCAATAAAGTCAGCATCTCAGGACACAAAGCAGGTGAGAAGGTTGACTAACTGACGTTGCAGGGACAGACAGACTGCAATGCACATACTATAGTTACATAATTCTTACAGAAGGATGAATGGGACCTACCCTCCAGTGGTGCATTTGTGTTTTAAAATAGCCAGCTGCTGCTGCTGCCGCTAAGTCGCTTCTGTCGTGTTTGACTCTGTGAGACCCCATAGGCAGCAGCCCACCAGGCTCCCCCGTCCCTGGGATTTTCCAGGCAAGAACACTGGAGTGGGTTGCCATTTCCTTCTCCAATGCATGAAAGTGGAGTCACTCAGTTGCGTCCAACTCTTCTCGACCCCATGGACTGCAGCCCACCAGGCTCCTCCGTCCATGGGATTTTCCAGGCAAGAGTACTGGAGTGGGGTGCCATTGCCTTCTCTGAAAATAGCCATCTAAGCCCAAATTAATAAACAATTGAAATTATGGGGAAATGATTTTCTTTTATTTTATCAAATATAGTTGATTTACAATGTTGTATTAATTTCTAGTGTACAGCAAAGTGATTCAGTCACACACACACACACACACACACACATTCTTTTCCATTATGGTTTATCACAAGATATTGAATATAGTTCCCCGTGCCATCCAGTAGGACCTGACTGTTTATCCATCCTATATATAATAGTTTTCACCTGATAATCCTAAACTCTCAGTCCATCCCTCCCTCGTCCCCTCTCCCCACTGGCAACCACAAGTCTCTTCTCTATGTTGGTATGTTTCTGTTTCAAGAGAAGTTTATTTGTGTCATATTTTAGATTCCACACATAAGTAATTATCATACAGTATCTGTCTTTCTGACTTCACTTAGTATGATAATCTCTAGGGCTATCCATTTTGCTGCAAATAGCATTATTTCATTCTTTTTGTGGCTGAGTAATATTCCTTTGTATATATGCCATATCTTCTTTATGTATTCATCTATTGTCAGACATTTAGGTTGTTCACAAGTCTTGGCTGTTATAAATAGTGCTGCAATGAACATAAGGATGCATGTAACTTTTTGAATTAAAGTTTTGCCCAGATATATGCCCAGGAGTGGGATTGCTGGATCATATGACAACTCTATTCTTAGTCTTTTGAGCAAATTACATACTGTTTCCCATAGTAGCTGCACCAACTTGCATTCTATGGGGAAATATTTTTGAGCTGCAAGCATAAATGAGTCCTGCTTATTAAGCCACACTACATAATGTGTACATCTCCAACTAAAATAAAATAAATAAAATTTAAAAATATAAAATAAAAAAAATATAATAAAGAAGTACCATATAGACCACAGAAGTATATGAACCTGGGAGAATTCATTCCATCATAGTGATGACAGCAGTGATTCAAAGGGTGTAGCCATGAAGGAACCATAATTTTCCTGTCATTTCACCAGGCCTTTATAAATAAACATAAGAGTAGTCATCACATTCAGGACAAAACTCTAGTCTGTCAAAGCATACAAGTTATATATCACTATTTCATCTTCCTGTGGTTACCACAGACACATCAAGCCATATTTTCCAAAAACTACAACGCAAATACAGGTCCAAAAAGTAGGGAATGCAAGGAAATGAATGAGTGTTAGTCACTCACATGCTGTGTGCATAAAAACATTATAAACCCAAACCAAAAAGTACCAACTTGGATAAATACTGTGTAGCAAAAAGAGTTTTCTTCACAGTTGAAGTTTCCAGTGAGAGACAGACACCGTTGTCTGTCAGAGAGCATCTTGGTAAATGTAAAAATTTTCCAGGGAAAACTCAATGCAGAAGAAATTCATTTTCCTTCCTCAAACCACAGAGGTCTATAAATTCCTGCCTCCAAAGTATCTAGAAAGAGCAGCTGCTCTCTTATTCCAAGTGAAGTTCAGGAAAGAATCACGTTCCAAGGCTCTACACTGCATATATCTACAGAACAATTTTATTGGTGAAGATGTAGTGAGAGCATTTAGACATACAGTAACTAAGGTCTGGGTTCAATTCAGTTCAGTCGCTCAGTCGTGTCCGACTCTTTGCAACCCCATGAATTGCAGCACGCCAGGCCTCCCTGTCCATCACCAACTCCCGGAGTTCACCCAAACTCATGTCCATCGAGTCGGTGATGCCATCCAACCATCTCATTCTCTGTCGTCCCCTTCTCCTTCTGCCTTCAATCTTTCCCAGCATCAGGGTCTTTTCCAATGAGTCAGCTCTTTGCATCAGATGGCCAAAGTAGTGGAGTTTCAGCTTCAACATCAGTCCTTCCAATGAACACCCAGGACTAATCTCCTTTAGAATGGACTGGTTGGATCTCCTTGCAGACCAAGGGACTCTCAAGAGTCTTCTCCAACAACACAGTTCAAAAGCATCAATTCTTCGGCACTCAGTTTTCTTTACAGTCCAACTCTTACATCCATACATGACCACAGGAAAAACCATAGCCTTGACTAGATGGACCTTTGTTGGCAAATTAATGTCTCTGTTTTCTAATATGCTGTCTAGGTTGGTCATAACTTTCCTTCCAAGGAGTAAGCGTCTTTTAATTTCATGGCTGCAATCACCATCTGTAGTGATTTTGGAGCCCAGAAAAATAAAGTCAGCCACTGTTTCCCCATCTATTTGCCATGAAGTGGTGGGACCAGATGCCATGATCTTAGTTTTATGAATGTTGAGCTTTAAGCCAACGTTTTCACTCTCCTCTTTCACCTTCATCAAGAGGGTCTTTAGTTCTTCTTCACTTTCTGCCATAAGGGTGGTGTCATCTGCATATCTGAGGTTATTGATATTTCTCCCAGTCTGGGTAACTGAAGCCAAAGTAACCTCCTACTTTTGATTTTCTTAAAAAATGTTAAGAAAGATGTGTGCTTACTCTAAGACATTTAAGCAGTATGTGTATGTGTGTGTGAGTTTCTCAGTTGTTTCTGACTCTTTGCAAACCCATGGACTGTAGCCCACCAGGCTCCTCTGTCCATGGGATTTCTCAGGCAAGAAGACTGGAGTGCATTGCCATTTTCTTCTCCAGGGGATCTGCCCAACCCAGGGATAGAACCCAGGTCTTCTACATCGCAGGCAGATTCTTTACCATCTGAGCCACCAAGGAATTCTGGTATAAGAAAAATACAAATTTTTCTTATATATATAAATAAAGCAGTATGGAAAAATATAAATTTCCAAGTGAAAGTTTCCTTCTTTTCTTTCTTTTTCCTCTTTCTCTCCCTCCATCTCTCCCTTCTAGTCTCTCTCTCTCTCCATATTAATATTTATCAATATCTATCTCTATGTGTGCATATACACATATGTATATATACACACAAAGAGACACCTACACACACACTTTGAAAGACACCTAACAGTCTGCCTAATTAACTTCAGCAAAAAAAAAAAAAAAGGAATTTATAGAAGGATATAGGTTAGCCTGAATGATTTTTAGGAGGGCCTGAGAGCCAGGAATAGAAAATAAGCAACACTTAAGGATTCCCAGACTGCTGTGAACCCTCAGAAACAGTCCAGTGAAGATACTGCTGCTGGTGCCACCAGGATACTTGCTGTAAGCTGTCTGAATGTGCTGTAACTGGACACTTACTGCTCTCATTGCATCTTCTAGGCCACTGCTGTTGTACAAACCACTGCTACTCTTTCTGCATCTTCACATGACAGCATTCATATCTGAAAGGTAAGTAGGAAAGTCGGATTGATGAGATTCAGTCTGATTGGCTGAGTCCTAGCTTCCAGAAGGTAAGGAGAGAGAATGTTTGGCTACTAGAGTGAGTGACAGGACCCTGCTTCCTGCTGAGGGTCCCACAATAGAGATCTCAAATTGGAAGAAGGTTTTTAGCCGCTGAGCAGCCCAAGAGAGACAAACACCTACTAGCTACACTCTGTCCTTTCGGTGGGCAAGGTGTCTGTCAAGAGACCCAGTTCATATCTTTACAGTTAGCAACCCGAACCGAAAGAGAATATCTCTCTAAAAATACTCATTTGTTAAGCCCAGGGAAGACTCTGACTGACACTGTTGGATGCTCATTCCTGCACCAATCACTGAGGTCATTAGCGTGGAGCATTTTGGGTTTTTGTTCGTTTGTTTTCATTTGAATTTATTTGGCCGCACTGGGTCTTAGTCGTGGCATGTGAGGTCTTCCATCTTCATTGTGGCACATGGCATCTTTAGTTGCAGCAAGTGAAGCCTTGGTTGCTGCGTGTGGGATCTAGTGCCTGATCAGAAATTGAACACAGGCCCCTGGCATTGGGAGCATGGAGTCTTAGCCCCTGGACCTCAAGGGAAGTCCCAGCAGGGAGCATCTTGATTGGCTCTGCCTGGGCAAACATGCCTACATGTGTGACTGGGAGTGGCTGGGCAGGCACTGTAATTGAAAGTCATTTATAACCCAGAAAGTGGGAAGAGGTTGATTGGCCCAAGGAAGATAAACTGGAAAACAAACACATAATGTACATTTTAGAAGGTCTATATTTTGACTCACATTTTCTTTTTTTTTAATTTAGTTATTATACCGTCCTTTTCAGTCACCTGACTATCACCATAAACACTCAGATGTCAGTATTAATGGATCCCAGATTTCATTCAGTGTTTCTTCAAAACTGTAGATAAAACTTCAGCCAAGATAGACTGACTGGTACGGATTTAACCCTCCTTCCATAAATAGGTATAAAACTGTGTAAAATGCATGAAGCAACTGTTTTCAGACACTGAACAATGTCACATGAGATTGTGATCCATGAGAAAAGAAAACTCACAAGATGATTCCCACAGCTGTCATCTCTCTCTGCTTGGGGCCAACTTCAGAGTTTGGAGATTTTGAAGAGGTTAGAACCTTTAGGGCAAAGAAGACTCAAAAGTCTGGGTGAGGGTTTTTCGTGAGACCTTGTCTAAGGACTCGGCTCTGTATGTTCCAGGTGAGACCATGTGCTAGGTGTTCCAGAGAGTGGCTACTATGGGGTTGAGAGGAAAAAGGGATAATAGAGATCAAGCAGTCCTGGGAAATATTAGAGGTCTGGCCCAGCCAGAGGGTAGAGACCTGACTAATACTACAGAAAGGCCAAGCTTTAGGAATATGGACCATGCTACAGAAAGGCCTACAATAGAGCTACCCTGATGCTGCTGCTGCTAAGTCGCTTCAGTCGTGTCCGACTCTGTGCAACCCCAGTGACGGCAGCCCACCAGGCTCCCCCATCCCTGGGATCTCCAGGCAAGAACACTGGAGTGGGTTGCCATTTCCTTCTCCAATGCATGAAAGCGAAAAGTGAAAGTGAAGTCACTCAGTCGTGTCCGACTCCTAGTGACCCCATGGACTGCAGCCTACCAGGTTCCTCTGTCCATAGGATTTTCCAGGCAAGAGTATGGGAGTGGGGTGCCATCGCCTTCTCTAGACCTACCCTAACAGAACCTAAAAATAAAACTTAAAAAAAAAAAAGATCGGTAGGGGCATCAGAGTTTGGAAGCTGACTCTACCCAGGTTAGAGAGTCTTAGAAAAACCTCACATTTTCCTCATATCTGCCATAAAAAAGTGTAAAACAAGTCCATTTAGGTTCCAGGTGTTCAGCCAATAATTAAACTACCTCCTGGAACAAAAATCAACAGTCTTCAGAAGGCTATTATGGAATCCCAAGAGCCTGTAATACATTACTCACAATGTCTATTATACAATTAAAAATTACTAAAAATTTAACAAAACAGGAAAATGTAATTTATAGTCAAGAAAAAAAGCAGTCAATAAAAACTGATTACAGTGTGATTCAAATATTTGATTTGTAGCAAAGACCTAAAGCAGCAATCATAAATATTTTCAAAGATTTGAAATAAACTATCGACGCAATGAGTGATCAATTAGGGACTCTAAACAGAAAAGTGAAAACTAATTAGAAAAGATAAAAACTCTAGACCTAAAGTGTACAATACCTGAAATAAAAGGTTCATTGGAAAAGATTCATAACTGATTGGAGATGGCAGAAGAATTACTCAGTGAACTTGAAGACATATTAAGAGCAATTATCAAATATTAAGAATACTAAGTGAAATATTAAAAAAATCTAGTCTTAGGTGTATGTGCTACTGCTAAGTCACTTCAGTCGTGTCCGACTCTGTGCAACCCCATAGACGGCAGCCCACCAGGCTCCCCCGTCCATGGGATTCTCCAGGCAAGAACACTGGAGTGAGTTGCCATTTTCTTCTCCAATGCATGAAAGTGAAAAGTGAAAGTGAAGTCGCTCAGTCGTGTCAGATTCTTAGGGATCCCATGGACTGCAGCCTGCCAGGCTCCTCCGTCCATGGGGTTTTCCAAGCAAGAGTACTGGAGTGGGGTGCCATTGCCTTCTAGGATAATTTAAAACAGTTTGACATGTGTGTCATTGAAATTGCAGAAGGAGAAGAAAGTGAGAAACGTGCATAAAAAATAATTTGTAGAAGTTATGGTCTGAATTTTCCCAGATTTGATGACTAACATTAACTTATATATCCCAGAAGCACAATCAATTCCAAGCAGGATGACTATAAAGAAAACCAAACTTTAACACATCATGATCAAGCCATTGGGTATGATATGTGAAAAAAAAATCCAATGAATAGTGTTAGAAAACAGATCAATGCTTCCCTGGAGCTGAGAGTGGTGGGAGAAGACTGAATGGAAAGGATTACAAAGGAACTTTTGTAACAATAGAAATGCTTGCATTTGTCAAAACTCACTTGAAATGTGTATATTTTATTTTATGGAAATTATTTCCATATAAAGTTAACTCACAACACCAGGGATAATATTAATACTTTTTTTTTGATAACACTTCAAACACTTTTACTTATTATTTTCTGTCTTATTTTCATGGCTTTTGTCTATATTTTTGTTCATTTAATTATAGATTTTGTTGTTTTCTGTAAAAAAAAAAAAAAAGAACTGAACCACAAATAAAAATTGTCAACACTCAGATGACTGACATATGTTATTCGCCATTTTCTCCTTATTAAGTAGCAGGCCTCGGCCTATTCAAGTTTACTCACCCCAAATCCACTTGTCACTGAATACCGAATCTCTTAATAGGATGCCTCAGTTTCTGCATGTGCTCATTTGGACATTATATATTACTGTTACTATATGCTAAAATGCAGATTAAATAAAATTTCACTTTTAAAATAGTCATACATTATAAATGAATGTGAAAGTGCAATAAAAACAGCATGTGTTTATAATTTGCCATTTTATTTCTCATGGAATTATTTTAAAAATTAAAACCAGTATTTTGAATGTGATGTAATCTTTCATCTTATTTTTTAAATGTGTGCTAAGAATTTTATCCAATGTAGATAAATTTAAGATAATTCATGTGGGAGTAAAATGTTTTAAATTATTCAACAGTCATGATTGTTTGGAATTAGTTCTTCCTTTCCAAAGGAATGGTTTAGTTATAGATGAAGGCAAACTCTGGTTGAGGTTCTGCAATATTAAATTAATGATTAGCAATATGCTAGAAAAAAACAGAGGAGATACAGTCTCAATACATAAAACAACGATAGCAAATATGCCTGTGAAGCTATTTTGGTCAGTTCTACTAAAATTTCTTTGAGAGGATGAAACTATAGGAATAAAACAAGGTAATATAAATAGAGAAAAATAGTACATTTGATAAAGTATCAGCTGAGGTAGAGATATTTTATGTTAAATAATACAGAGCAGGAGAGGAATGATGATAAACTCAAGCTGCAAGGCTTACAGTAAACTGGATAGATGCTTTCAGAATTTGGAACCAGGCTGATAGGCTGTATGGACGTGAGAGTTGGACTGTGAAGAAGGCTGAGCACCAAAGAATTGATGCTTTTGAACTGTGGTGTTGGAGAAGACTCTTGAGAGTCCCTTGGACTGCAAGGAGATCCAACCAGTCCATTCTGAAGATCAGCCCTGGGATTTCTTTGGAAGGAATGATGCTAAAGCTGAAACTCTAGTACTTTGGCCACCTCATGTGAAGAGTTGACTCATTGGAAAAGACTATGATGCTGGGAGGGATTGGGGGCAGGAGGAGAAGGGGACAACAGAGGATGAGATGGCTGGATGGCATCACTGACTCGATGAACGTGAGTCTGAGTGAACTTTGGGAGTTGGTGATGGACAGGGAGGCCTGGAGTGCTGCGATTCATGGGGTCACAAACAGTTGGACACGACTGAGCGACTGAACTGAACTGAACTGAACTGATAGGCTTAAATCCAGTTTTTATTGCTTAATACCTATTTGACTTCTCTAAGTCGAAACATCTTGTTTGAAAAATAGATCTAATAATAGCTCTTGTCTCCTAGAATTATTGTGAAAATTAAAAGATGATAATACATTCAAATTGCCTAATGTAATGCATGGCACATAGATGTATCCCTCTAAACAGACTAAAAGAAAATGACCAGTATCCTTTTAATAGATTAACTCTTGGTACTGGGTGTGGCACAGGACTTTCTTTCTGGCTTCTATGGACTTATAAAACTCAAGATATATGGAAAAGATTTCTGTCATTGGGCTTATTAAGGTTCAAGAAGCCCAAATGTCCCAGAGGGAATCTTACATTCTAGATTTTCTAGGACCAAACCATTTATGCTATAAAAGGAAGGGGAAGCAATGTGAATTTCTTCTGAATAAGAGGAAAGCTGGTTTTATGTGCTATGATGATGGTAACAATGACAGCCATTTCCATAAGCAAGTTGACTATTAACTCAGAAGTGAGATTAAAAACTACACACTTTTTTCTCCTGAGTCCTGAAAACCTTGAAGTGAGGACTAAGGAAAGGAATGGGCTTGAGACATGAATGTCTACAGAATGCTCTTCTAATTGTTATGTCGCTACAAACTTAATGCTCACAATGTGTGCACATTTTTATTTCAGACTTGAAATAATAATTTATTGATTTAATTATGGTAGGCAATGAAAAATGGTGACTACCATTTTCTATTCAGAAATCTGAATTGACCAGCTGCTAGTAAGGAGATTGAATCTGCAATCAACAACTTCCCAACAAACAAAAACCCAGTAAAATGGTAAATTTACTTTTACTGGTAAAATTCTTTACTTTACTGGTAAATTCTACCAACTATTCAAAGAATGTATAATATCAATCTTAAATTTTCCTAAAAAATAAGAGGAAGGAACTCCTGCAAACTCATTCTCTAAGGCCAGAAGTACCTTAATACCAAAACCACACTAGGACGCCATAAGCAAATAAAATTACAATCTAGTATCCCTGATGAACATAGATGCAAAATTGTCAACAAAATATTAGCAAACTGAATTCAACAATACATTAACAGTATCATACATCATGATCAGGTGGGAATCATTCTAAGGATGCAAAGATCTTCAACATCCACAAAGATCTTCAACATCCACAACATTTATACACCACAGTAACAAAACGAAGGATGAAAATCACATGATCATCTCAACAGATGCACAAGTAGCATCTGACAAAATTCAATATCCAGTTATGATAAAAACTCAATGAAGCAGGTATAGAAGGAACATAACATAATAAAGGCCATATACAACAAGACCACAGCTAATGTCATTCTCAACAGTGAAAAACTGAAAATTTTTCCTCTAAGATCAGAAACAAGACAAAGATATTTTGCCTACTCTCTCCAATTTTACTGAACATGGTATTGGAAATCCTATTTGGAGCAACTGACCTCCCTGGTTATTACTTTACTTTAAAATTGAATTTTTAAAGTAATAAACCAAGGAGAATAAAAAGAAAAAAATAAACAACACATGTAGTACAACGATATAAAAAAACACACACATGGAAATACGCAACAGTGGTAAAGATAGTTACCTAGCTAAATATGAGAATCAGTATAACACACTGTCTAATATAACTTCATATTGTATAATAGTGTGTAGAATAATAACGGGCTTTCCTGATGGCTCAGATGGTAAAGAATCTGCCTGCAATGCTGGCAGGCATTAATCCCTGGGTCGGGAACATCCTCTGGAGAAGGGAATGGCTACCCAATCCAATATTCTTGTTGTGCCCGTCATTTTAGTACTATATGATTTTTTTTACAACATGCATAACATATATAATCTAGTTTAATAAATACAAAATGTATAAATATGCAATTAAGGCAATAACAACATGAAGGAGGTGAGAAGCTCTAAATGTGCTGAGATTTAGCATCGAATTTAAATTAAGTTGGAATGTGAAAAAAGTGGTGACTACTATATTTGTGTCTCCTTAAGAAACTTGCCAGTTTTCTTATCCATTCTGGCATATTGTGTATGTGTGTGTGAGAGAGAAAGAACGAGACAGACAGATAGATTGAAAGAGAGAGAGACAGAGGAGGAGGGTGCAGCAGGGGAAGAACTGAACGTGAGTCAGGCAACCTTCTGCCACACTAAGGGGCCAGAGAACATAGAAGATCTTAAAATATACTCTTCTAGGAACTATATGTTTTAAAGTTTCCATAGCAACCCCTATTGCCTTAAACAATACAAGTTTAAGGCTTTTCTTTTGTTTTTAATTTTAACTCTTTTTTTATCAAAATAATACTGTGCTCGGTAAAAAAAATCAAATAATACAGAAAAACTCACAAGCACTGATTGTTTCCCAGCCAGCTCTGGATATATTGTAATTTCTTTTAATTGTTTCTGTACTTAGTTCTTTGGCCAGTAATTTCCACAAGTATCGTTACTATAATTATAACTATTTATCCTGATTATCATTTATATTTGTCAGTTAACTCATGAGAAATGAGAAGTTAACTCACATTAACTTCTTTCCCATCATCTTGCCAATATTTAGTATTTGCATTATTTTAAATTCTTCTATTAGTCACTTTTGTAATATTAAATAATACAATTACATATTTGTTTCCATCAACTTTCGACGGTGTCATTCCAACTTGGAAAATGAGTCTACCCATCCTCTACATACTTCCCCTAACCCCACAGGCCACCTTCCACCAGGTACATATTATTTTACATCATCAAATGTTTTTTGACAATTACATGTTGTCCTAAAATTTCACCAATATTCCTCCTGTGTCCTTGAATTGACTCAAATTTGAAAATTAAAAAAATAATGTTTATATTAGTTTAACAATGCAAATATTGTTTACTGCTTGGCTAGGTAATATATTAGGATTGCTTCTCTATAGGTTCTGTAGTTCCAGGGTTGAGCCACTATCAAGAGGCTGTCCCTAGCGTCAAAGCCAAATAGCTTTTCCTTTTTTCTCTAGGTCATTTGCTTAAATTGACACCATATTTGGTTTGCCTCTTATTTCACCCCACTTTTCTTACAGTTTTTGTTTTTCTCAGAGTCCTTTCTGCCCCTCTTTTATCTGATAGGAAGGGGAATTTCAGTCTCTTATTATTCCTTGATTATTTCGATCACGTTTTATTTCAATGCCTCTTTTCTCCTGGTCTTGTCTGTTCTTCCAGTCAGGACTGCAGCTCTCTAGATCTGCTGCAAATATCCGGAAATTCCCATCTTGTTTTATTTGGTTGTATTGACTGTTTCTTGAATCCTCTATCTTCCCTTTTCTTTTTTATTCTAATTGTGCTGGAGTGCATCCTCCAGTAACTAAGACAAGTTGCTTACAAATTACATTTCCTGAGTGCTTTCATGGTTTAATCTTCTCCCATTATTGGCCAGATAGAGAGTTTTAGGATGAACATAAATTGTTTCAACATCCTCAAAGCACTGCAGCTTTTGTTTTCTAGCATCCAGCTGCTCTTTAGAAGCCTGATGACAGAGTGATTCTCATTCCTTTGCACACAAACCGTTGTATCTTTCTGAAAGCTTTGGGGAATCTTCTCTTTTTAGTGTTCAATGATTTTACGAGGATGTATCCAGGCGTAGGTCTTTTAAAATTCATTGTGCTGAACACGCTACCCAGTTTTCAGTTCCAGGAATTTCTCCTCTCTTTATAATATAATTTCCTTCCTTATCTCTCCTCCTCTTTTCTGAAGTTCTTATTAACAGGCCAATGGCTTTCTTGGATTGCTCTTCTAATGTCTCACTTTAAAATTTCGTATATTTTATATCTCTTTGACTTATTCTACATTTTAAGATACTTTCTCAATTTTGTGGATCCTTCAGTTGAATGTCAGTCCCTTTTAATATCTGAGGGTTCTTTCTTCTCTGATTGTTCCATTTTGTAGACCATCTGTGTCAACTATAGAGGTGCCCTGTTCAAATCTCCTTTCAAGAAGAATCTGCTGGAAAGAGTGCCGTTTACTAAGAGCCTCCGGGTACAGTACTGATGGAATCCACTGTAGTATTCGGCCCCAGCCCCCCTTCCTGGGAAGCTCCCAGGCAATGCCGAGCACTCTCACCCCACTGTGGTGAGTGAGACCTTCTTAGATTGCACTGCAGTCTGGAAAAGGAACTCTTTCTCTCCAATCCTCTATTCTCCCCCCTTTCCTTTCAAAGCTGGTAAAGGTTCTACATCACAGACTAAAGGTTCTCTCACCTTACTCCCTCTCCCCTTTATCTTTCATAGGTGTTACCTCCACTACATCTTTTATATCAATATTTCTTACTTCATCTTGGCTTCTGCTTCCCTGAGGACTGAGGTTGGCAGAGTATCCTATTCTTGCTTTATGGATATACTATCTTCTCACAACTCTCTGAATATATTTTACTTGTTCTTACAATGTCCAATACAGCTAACAGAATGCATTTTAGCTAGTAGGCTCAAATCATATGTAGTAAACTGAAATTAGGAAAAAAGAAGCCATTAACACATCAAAAAAGTAAAGAAGGGGGTTAGGTGCACACACACCCCAAGTTTCCAGAGGAGGCAAAATTTTTAATAAGTCTAAGAGATGAAATAAAATAGCAATAGTATGTGAAAGTATGATCCTGGTTCATCTGCTACTACAACAATTTCCAGATTTTGTGGCATGATATGCTGATACCTCATTCAGATAATTTTCAGCAGGAATCACGCAGTGCCTTGCACTTCTAGTTATCGCAGTCCTTGCCCATGTCTTGTCTTGCCACTGAATTCTAGAATTGCTGAAGGCAGGGACCTTGTCTCCTCTTCAGTGCCCTGTAATACTAGAAGTGGTTATTGTGGCTCTTAATTGTCTGCTAACCATATGCCAGGTAAGGCGGTAATACTTCACAGCCATTGTTTCAGTAAGTCTGTGCAAATATCCAAATTTGCATGAGAGAAACACTAAATCTCAGACAGGTTATGTAAATGGACCACATCACACAAGTCAGGAGGAGACACACACCTGCTCCCCGGGCCTTTGCTCTCAGTCACATCCATGCAGTGAGTCTGTCTGGGCCCAGCACGTAGAGGACACTCAATAGCTTCGCACATACATACAAACAGGTCATCAAAACCTCACTGAAAGCCCAGAAATAAACCCGCACACCTATGGGTACCTTATTTTTTGACAAAGGAGGCAAGAGTATACAATGGGGCAAAGACAGCCTCTTCAATAAATGGTGCTGGGAAAAGGGGACAGCTACATGTAAAAGAATGAAATTAGAACAATTCCTAACACCATGCACAAAGATAAACTCAAAATGGATTCAAGGCCTAAATGTAAGGCCAGAAACTGTAAAACTCTTAGAGGAAAACACAGGCAGAACACTTGACGACTTAAGTTAAAGCAAGATCCTCTATGACCATCCTCCTAGAGTAACAGAAATAAAAACAAAAGTAAACAAGTGGGACCTGATTAAACTTAAAAGCTTTGGCACAGCAAAGGAAACTATAAGCAAGGTGAAAAGACAACCCTCTGAATGGGAGAAAATAATAGCAAATGAAACAACTGACAAAGGATTAATTTCCAAAATATACAAGCAGCTCATACAACTCAATACCAGAAAAACAAACAACCCAATCAAGAAGTGGGAAAAAGACCTAAACAGATATTTCTCCAAAGAAGACATACAGATGGCTAACAAACACATGAAAAGATGCTCAAGATAATGAAAAGATTTCATTATCAGAGAAATGCAAATCAAAACTACAATGAAATATCACCTCACTCCAGTCAAAATGGCCATCATCAAAAAGTCTACAAACAATAAATGCTGGAAAGGGTGTGGAGAAGAAGGAACACTCTTGCTCTATTGGTGGGAATGTAAATTGACACAGCCACTATGGAAGACAGTATAGAGACTCTTTAAAAAACTGGGAATAAAACCATCATATGACCCAGCAATCTCACTCCTAGGCATATACCCTGAGGAAACCAAAACTGAAAGAGACACATGTATCCCATTGTTCATTGCAGCACTATTTACAACAGCTAGAACATGGAAGCAACCTAGATGTCCATCAACAGATGAAGGGATAAAGAAGCTGTGGTACGTGTACACAAAGAAATATTCAGTTCAGTTCAGTTCAGTCGCTCAGTCGTGTCCGACTCTTTGCGACCCCATGAATCGCAGCACGCCAGGCCTCCCTGTCCATCACCAACTCCCAGAGTTCACTCAGACTCACGTCCATCAAGTCAGTGATGCCATCCAGCCATCTCATCGTCTGTCGTCCCCTTCTCCTCCTGCCCCCAATTCCTCCCAGCATCAGAGTCTTTTCCAATGAGTCAACTCTTCGCATGAGGTGGCCAAAGTACTGGAGTTTCAGCTTTAGCATCATTCCTTCCAAAGAAATCCCAGGCCTGATCTCCTTCAGAATGGACTGGTTGGATCTCCTTGCAGTCCAAGGGACTCTCAAGAGTCTTCTCCAACACCACAGTTCAAAAGCATCAATTCTTCAGCCCTCAGCCTTCTTCACAGTCCAACTCTCACATCCATACATGACCACTGGAAAAACCATAGCCTTGACTAGAGGGACCCTTGTTGGCAGAGTAATGTCTCTGCTTTTGAATATGCTATCTAGGTTGGTCATCACTTTCCTTCCAAGGAGTAAGTGTCTTTTAATTTCATGGCTGCAGTCACCATCTACAGTGATTTTGGAATCCAAAAAAATAAAGTCTGACACTGTTTCCACTGTTTCCCCATCTATTTCCCATGAAGTGATGGGACCGGATGCCATGATCTTCGTTTTCTGAATGTTGAGCTTTAAGCCAACTTTTTCACTCTCCACTTTCACTTTCATCAAGAGGCTTTTGAGTTCCTCTTCACTTTCTGCCATAAGGGTGGTGTCATCTGCATATCTGAGGTTATTGATATTTCTCCCGGCAATCTTGATTCCAGCTTGTGTTTCTGCCAGTCCAGCATTTCTCATGATGTACTCTGCATATCAGCCATAAAAAAGGAACACATTTGAATCAGTTCTAATGAAGTGGATGAACATAGAACCTATTATACAAAGTGAAGTGAGTCAGAAAAAGAAAGATAAATACTGTATTCTAACACATATATACGGAATCTAGAAAAATGATTGGAGAAGGCAATGGCACCCCACTCCAGTACTCTTGCCTGGAAAATCCCATAGACGGAGGAGCCTGGTGGGCTGCAGTCCATGGGGTCGCTAAGAGTCGGACACAACTGAGCGACTTCACTTTCACTTTTCACTGTCATGCATTGGAGAAGGAAATGGCAACCCACTCCAGTGTTCTTGCCTGGAGAATCCCAGGGACGGGGCATCCTAGTGGGCTGCCGTCTATGGGGTCGCACAGAGTCGGACACGACTGAAGTAACTCAGCAGCAGCAGAAAAATGATACTGAAGAATTTACTTACAGGGCAACAGTGGAGAAACAGACATAGAGAATAGACTTATGGACATGGGGCAGGGGAGGAGAGGGTGAGATGTATGGAGAGAGTAACATGGAATTACCATATGTAAAATAGATAGCCACGGGAATTTGCTGTATGGCTCAGGAAACTCAAACAGGGGCTCTGGATCAACCTAGAGGGATAGGATGGGGAGGGAAATGGGAGGGAGCTTCAAAGGGAGGGGCTATATGTATACCTATGGCTGATTCATGTTGAGATTCGACAGAAAACAGCAAAATTCTGTAAAGCAATTATCTTCAATAAAAAATAAATAAATTTTTAGGAAAAAACCTCATTGAATGTCAAGTAACACATCCTCAATAGATTTGTGATGGGGTGGGAATACATGAGTAGGGCTAAGGAAGCCACATACATTTTGAAATGATCTTCCTAAGAAGCACACTGTTCATCAATATCGAATCTTATCTCATTTGAAGTTTTCTGACCCTGTGGAGCTTGAATAATGAGTCACTTTTTAATCTTTGAAATGCAGATGCAGATTAGATGGCAGAACATAACAAGTCTTTTATTTTCCCTCTTCTGTCGTGTAGGGCCTTGGTGAGAGAGGACGTAATATGTTAACATTCACATAACATATTCTCTTATAGAAAACCATCTCTTTATTTATCTGAGCTTCTCCCCATGCCCCTGGAGAAGTAATTAGACCAAATCATTAACCTCTTCTGGAGCTGTTAATGAGTCAGTTTTCTTTATATGAAAGAAAGGTTTGGGGAAAAAGAAAATGTCACTGGTTCAGAATCAGAATAAATAAGTTCATAAAGAAAATATGCACAGGAGATTTGGCAGCAACTTTTGTGATCTTTTCCCCCAATATTCGCAAGTATGAGCATTTATAAAAATAAATGTTCTCCTTTTTGTTTTTGGAATTCCTTTATGCATCATACATAGCTCATCAAGCATTGCTTGTCATGACAGTTACAACTTTGCATCTGCTGTTTATTAAAAGTTAGGATTTGCCTAGGAATTGAATATGTGTCTCCTCTCTCCTGGAGTTGTATAGTTATTTGGAGGCAAAATTGCTTTTGTTTTTCCTCCTAATCTTTGTTACTACCAGCCCATAGTACCATAACGTGTGTATTCAGCTCCCTTAACTCATCCCTTCAGAAGTTATCAGAGATTAGTAGTCATAACCCCAGAATATGAAGTGGTGATTTCAATCTTTAGGATTGAGCCGTGACTTGGACAAGGGACTGTATGCAAGGAATGCTTGGAAACTAAGGCAGGGTGGTGCCAGGGTACTATTTCAGTTGTGACCTACCTAAGGGTCCATGAAAAACATATATATTAATGCTCTCTTGACTCCAATTGCTGATGTTTAGCTTGTCTGTTTGAAAGTATCACATGCCTAATACGGAGCCAATCAAGGCTGCTTTTTCCCAAAACTGATTTAATGCCAACAAAACTTTCAAAATTTAAAACATTTAAAAAAATTATTTCTTTATTTTATTTTTGGCTGCGCTGGGTCTTTGTTGCTGGGTGGGCTTTTCTCCAGTTGTGGTGAGTGGGGGCTACTCTGGTTGTGGTGCACGGGCTGCTCATCGCGTGGCTTCTCTTGTTGCAGAGCACAGGCTAGGCACGCCGGCTTCAGGAGCTGCAGCACACGGGCTTAGTAGTTGCCGTGTTTGGGCTCTATGGCGCACAAGCTTCAGTAGCTGTGGCAATACAGACTCAGGTATGGCTCATGGGTTTATTTGCTCCATGGCATATGGAATCTTCCCGGACAAGGGATCAAAACTGTATCTCCTGCATTGGCTACAGACTGGGAGAAAATATTTGCAAAAGACACATCTGATAAAGGACTATTATCCAAAATATACAAGGAACTTTAAAAAACCAGCAGTAAGAAAATGAGCAGTTCAATCAAAAATGGGCAAAAGATCTGAATAAACAATATTACCAACATAGATAATACAGATGGCAACTTAGCCTACGAAAAGATTTTCAATGTCATCAGATTGTTTTATTTGCAAATTAAAACGATAATTAACAGAATCACATAAAAGGTAGAGATGCTAAAGGTAAAAGGAGTATTAATAGACTTCTACAAGGAGAAGCAAGATTTTGTAGGACACAACATATTTTGAGATATGCTGTAAATATATTCCCCATAGGAGTCCTTTCTCTTTGCTGTTCTCCCTAGGCATCTGACTAATTAAAGTGTAAATAAATCAATAAAACAATAATGAGATACCACTACACACCTATTAGAATGGCTAAAACCTGAAACACTGGCAACACCAAATGTTGGCAAGGATATGGAGCAATAACAATCTTCATCCTGGTGGGAATACTAAAATGGAGCAGCTACTTTGGAACTTTGGAAGGTAATTTGGCAGCTTCTTTCAAAGCTAGGCATACTCTCACAATATGACCCAACAATTTCTCTCTTTGGCGACTTACCCAAGTGAGTTGAAAACTAATGTCCATACAAAAATCTGCATACAGATGTTTATAGCAGCTTATCATAATTACCAAAAGATGAAAGCAACCAAGATGTCTTTCAGTAGGTGAATATATAAATAAACGTGTGGTATATCCAGACATTGGAATGTTATTCAGCACTAAAAATAAATGAGGGCTTCCCTGGTGGCTCAGATGGTAAAGAATCTGCTTGCAATGCAAGAGACACAGGTTCGATCCCTGGGTCTGGAAGATCCCCTGGAGAAGGAAATGGCAACCCACTCTGGTATTCTTGCCTGGGAAATCCCATGGACAGAGGAGCCTGGCAGGCTACAGTCCATGGGGTCACAAAGAGTTGGACACAACTTAGTGACTTAACAACAAAATAAATAATAAATGAGCTCTCAAGCCATGAAAAAAAATGGAGAAAAAAGCCAGTATGAAAAGGCTGCATACCATATGATCCCAAAGATATGAAATCCTAGAATAAGGGAAACTACAGAGATGCTAAAAATATCATTTATAAATGGACATTTAAGTTGTTCCCACATGTTCCTATTACAAATAGCATTAATGCTGCAATGAAAATGAGAATGCAAATATTTGCACTTGATGTCAAGATCCTGATTTCAATTATTTTAGATAAATATTTAGAAATGCGACTGCTGGATCATATGGCACTTTTACTTTTTTAAGGGGCGTCCATACTGTCTTCCATAGGGACTGCACCATTTCACAGTCCCACCAACAACTACAAGGATTAACTTTTCTCAACATACTCATCAATACTTGTTACCTCATTTTCAAAACACACTAAGTTGCTTCAGTCGTGTCCAGCTCTTTGCAACCCTATGGAT
Source organism: Bos indicus (assembly GCF_029378745.1). NCBI lineage: Eukaryota > Metazoa > Chordata > Mammalia > Artiodactyla > Bovidae > Bos > Bos indicus. The sequence continues at coordinate 66,103,627 of NC_091775.1, forward strand.
TGTAGCCTGCCGGGCTCCGCTGTCCATGGGATTCTCCAGGCTAGAACACTGGAGTGGGTTGCCATGGCCCCCTCCAGGGGATCTTCCTGACCCAGGGATCCAACTGCATCTCTTAAGTCTCCTGCCTTGGGAGGCGTGTTCTTGACCACTAGCACCACCTGGGAAGCCCCATTTTTAAACCAGGGTTGCTTTTATGCCTTTGAATGGAAGAACCTCCTTGTGTATTTTGGATCACAACCGTTTATCAGATATATGGCTTGTATACATATTCTCCCATTCCATAGGTTGCCTTGTCATTTTGTTGTTTCGTGTGTTATACAGAACCGTTTTAATCTGATGTAGTCTCACTTGACTATTTTTGCTTTTATTGTCTATGCTTTCGGTGTCATGTCCAAGAAATCATTCCCAGGAGCATTGTTCAACTTTTTCCCCATATATTTTCTTCGAAGAGTAACTTTTTCAGGAGTTCTGTTTGTCTTTAAGCAATTTGTATAATGTTCAATAAGTGTCTTTATTAAACAACTACCAACTGTCCATTCTCTATCTTAAACACTGCCCTGTTTCTGTGGCAGTGAAACCTCTGCTCTGATTCTGGCCTTTTTAGATATCCTGACTCACTTTACACCCTTTTTCCTTGATTCACTCTTGTTCCCATATAAATCCTACTCCTGGCTTCAGGATCCTAACTTCAACCCTACCTCTGACCTTTTGGACGAATGTTTGCATTTGTTTACTATTTGAATTTTATGGTACTTAAATTTGAGTATGAATCCCACCCTAGCTTTGTCCCAGGAAATCACCCCTAACAAAGTACACTTGCCTGTCACAAGGGCTATACCAACACTGGCTATCCCATAAATCAGGGGAGGGAGTAGCAGGTAGGAAGTTAAGATGATGCACATTTTATGCAGAAAATATATTTATTGGCACAATAAGAGATTGGCATCTGGGCATGATTTCCAACCAAAGTATGGAATTTATAAAAGAGCCATTTGACTTTCTAATGTGACATGATAAGCATGTCTCCTTGTAAAAGCATTTTACAGGAAAACAGAATGGCACAACACCAGGATGACAGTAAAGACAGTTCTGTCAATAACCACTGGAGCTGTTCCATGCAGCATTTAAGAGCTGCTTGGTTCACACATGCTGATTATATATATCCATATCTAGATATAGATATAGATATGGATGCAAAAGCCATACAATTGGTTGGAACACTGAGGAAAGAAGGGCATTAGGGGTGCATTTCCAGCCTAAGGGGCACATGGATTTGACAACCAGAAGTAACTCGTCCTGATGTTTGGTCCTATCCAAGGTTTCTGCATTCTGTGCATTCTCAGCGTTTCCAACAGGCAGGGAAAATGAGGTGTCATTACTGTGTTTTATATTAACAGGCAGAATTTGTGCACCCAGACATGCTTAGCATTCGAAATAATTCACTGTACATTGACGTAGGAAAGAGAAAAGAAAAGGTTTTTAAAAAGTGAGCATGTCTCCTAACTTGAAAACTCTATAACCTGGCATTTCTAGCCATTTGCATGGAAACATGTACCTTTGTATCCCTCAATATCATAGTTCTGCTTATTATTCTAGAAAATGCTTAACTTTAGACTGGTATTGTAATGTTCTTTTCTTACAAGTATATTTCCCCCTGGAATATATGTAAACCCATATACTATGAAAGTAACAAATATTTTTATTTCTTTTCCTCCTCCTCTTCTTCCTCCTACTTCTTCTTTCTAATGAGTTGTAGAAAAATCAGTAGAAAGTGTGCTTAATATAGAGAATCAAGATCAACAGAATACAAAGTCACACAAATTCAGTTTTGATACTCAGCTAATGATCGTAGTCGGAGAAGGCAATGGCACCCCACTCCAGTACTCTTGCCTGGAAAATCCCACGGACAGACGAGCCTGGTAGGCTGCAGTCCATGGGGTCGCTAAGAGTTGGACATGACTGAGCGACTTCCCTTTCTCTTTTCACTTTCATGCATTGGAGAAGAAAATGGCAACCCACTCCAGTGTTCTTGCCTGGAGAATCCCAGGGACGGGGAAGCCTGGTGGGCTGCCATCTATGGGGTCACACAGAGTCGGACACGACTGAAGTGACTTAGCATAGCATAGCAATGATCGTAGTAATAATTAATCAACAGTTTCAAAATGCCCTGTGTTGGGGATTAACATAGGCCATTGCCCTATGTTACTCTTAAACGTGGACTGGGTAATTTATTTTGCTTCACAGCTATGTCTTAAGGGTCCTCCAAGGAGCAATAGCAAAAGCCACAAAAGAAAAGATGAAAGGAAATAACATTTACAAAGTACTTATATATACCAGCCCTGTGCTAGATGTGTTATATACCTTAACTCTTACTCTTCTCAGGGCCTTATGAGCACTAGTGTCCCAGTGATGATGAAAGTCATGACAATGACCGTGGTGGTGATGATGGAGACAGTTATTAAGACTGTCTTTGTGACAGGCACTGAACTATCTTCACTGGACTCATTTATTCGGTGCCCACATTGTGTGCCAGGTACTGTTTTAGGCACTTGAGATACATCAACATACAAAACACACAAAAGTCCTGCCCGTTATGAAGGTATACTTGGGGGACAGAGTGACACTGGAGATGTCCAGGCAAGACACATCTACATAGGGAAGTAGAGAATATGTTAGAAGGGGAAAGTGCTTTGGAAAAATAATAGATCAGAGTACAGTGGGCCAAGATTGTGAGTGTGGGGTTCAAGGTGCAATTTTAAATCAGATGTTGGTTGTGGTGGTAGGCTTACTGAGACCATGACACTTGAAGCAGCTGAAGAGGCTGGCCACGTGAGTAAAAGAGAACTCCATGCAGAGGAACAGCTGGTGGAAAGGGTGTTGGGACCGTCCAGTGAACTGCAAGGAGGCTAGTCTGTCTGGGAAGAGAAGAGCAGTCCCATAGGCTAGATTCTGTAGGGCCTTGCAGGCCAGCAGGAGGAATTTGACTTTTACTATGAATGAACTGATACATCACTGGAAATATCTGAGCAGACAAGTGACGTGGCCAAATATAAATTTTGACAGAATCGTTAAAGTTGTCATGCTGAGAATAATACTCCACTTTACAATAGTGCTCTGAGGTTTCTAGAATTCCCACTTTACAAATGCTAAGTTGAGAAGTGGAAAAATCAAGTAACCTTTAAGTGAGTGATAGAGCCAAGGATCAAATCCAAACCAAGCATTGGCTGTCTTCCAGTCCTGGGCTCAGTTTAGGACCACCCTGAAAGAAGAGCTTCTAGGTTCATGTCAGTTCAAGTTCATGATGACTGAAATACAGGCTTCAGGTATAGGAAGAGGCTGTCTGATCTATCTGGCCTGATAGACTGAAGGCAAAAAAATAAATAAATAAAAGTATTATTTCAGCAAATGACTACTGAGTTCCTATGTTTTAGTCACCATGTGAAGGATTGGAGGCACAGACTTAGCCCTTAGGTAGATTTTGGTCTGAAAGGGGAGAGATGGACATTAACAAATACATGCAACAAAGTATTAGAGGAATCATTTAAAAAGAATCTACAAGCTGCAGCTGAGACCAAGGTGGCAGACTAAAACTAGGTGGGTAGGCATAGTGTGCAGCTCTTGGCAGTTGTCAAAACCCTTTCTCATATTTAATGTTTTGTATTGTCTCATTGTCCACTGGCTCTGAGTTTGGTTTGAATAGCTTGAGAAGAAAGATTTCTTTTCTCTTGGGGGACTTTCCAGGAAAAAAAAGTGGAGATTTTCTCATTTAAAGCTTCCTCTCTGGGTGCTGCCACTTACTAGGTTTTCAATTTCAGTCTATTGAATTCTTCTGCCTGGGATACATTGCAGACTGCTGGAAATCGAGAAAACAGAAGGGACCAGAAGGCTGTCTGAGCCTTTGATGTCAGTGAACTCTACTTCATGGTGTGTGACTGTGTGTCTGTTTCATGAGGGGTGTGTGTGTGTGTGTGTGTGTGTGCATGCACATACATCTCAGATTCTTAGAGAGTCTGCCAGGGCCGAGCAGTCCATCCATGGGACTCTCCGAGGAAATTTTTTGGTTTAAGAAGCTTAATTGGTGTTACATCACCATGTTGGAGCTGGTGCTCTGTTGGGTAAAGCATTCATGTTACCTTTCCAATTACCTCCGAGTGAATTCTTGACTCTCTGCTGCTTTTCCATCCTGCTGCCTTGGTGATGCCTTCAGACATAATTCTTCCAAGATTCCCAGCCAAGGAAGCACCGTGAAATGGAAACAGGATGGCTTGTGGACCCCTGGTCTATGCTGGGGTAGAACTCCTGATCGTGGAATTTATTAAATTTGGTGACAGTGAAACCCATTCTCATCTGTAATTCAGACATGAAAGTGCCTACTTCACAGGGTGGTCTTGAATAAGATAACCCATGCAGTGGGCCTGGCTCAGTGAGTGTTAGCTAGTTGTAGGATCATTTCAGGGATGATGTCTTCTCACGTATGAACTGGCGGCAATTCTGAGCACTGGATCATACATAGCCTTGGCTGACAATAATAATAAGCCGTCCCCCTGTGCAGGACTTCCAGAAGGCTGGTCACTGGCTTGACCTGCCAGAAGGGAGTGGGTAGAAGGCGGAGGAACCGCAAGCCCCTGCTGAGGTTTCACCTCGGCTGCTTCCATCAGTAGCTTCACCCCAGGGATTGTGGAAATATTTTTGTGTTCCCGGAACCTCGTTCTGGGCACCATCCCAAGACAGCTCAGTGTCTAGAATGCTGTAGAGCTCAGACATTACAAGGCAAGAGAACTGCACAGTGGACGGGAGCCTTCCTTGGAGAGTTTCTAGGGAGGGTGTGAGGAGATCATGGCCACAATCACTGACACACACTGACTGAATGTGTCCTTTCTCTGTGTCAGTTTACTGGGGGTCTTCCCGTCCTTGGAGTTAGCTTAGTGCTTACTTATTCCCTGCTCCACTCGCGGTAACAGTTGCTTAGACAGCATCCCTTTGACATGAGACATCAAAGACAGATGTCAACCCCAAATGTCTGCAATGGCTGCTCCCTGGAAGAATCAATCACCGATTCATGGGCTTGAGGATGAAGCAGAATCCAAACTCCTCAGCAGAACTCACAAGCTCCATACAGGGAGTGCTTTCTGTCTTCCTAGGATGCACCCTCGGGAAAGCAGAGTCGAGGCACCCAGAGGTGGGGGTGGGGACCCGCAGAGGGGGCTCTCTGGAGCATGCATTCATTCCACAAACAAGCATAAAGTGGACCATCCCCATTTCCTGCAAGCTATGGAACTTCTAGCCTGGAGCCTGGAGTGGGGAGGAGGAGGACAGCAGGTGAGACGGGTAACTGGGTACAAGACAGTGAGATACACACAGCACCGATAAATAAGATGCTCAGGGAACACAGTGGAGGGCCTTATAGGAAAGTAGCTTGATAGGATCTAGAAAATAAACAGGTTCCCCCGCTGATTTAAAAATTGCTGACTCACAAACTCCTGCAAGGGCAAGGCTCAAGCATCCTGAATTTGCTTCGTATCTTATCTGCTGTGGAGTTGAAAGCATGTGAGCAATGAATGTGAAGGAATTGCCTCGACAGTGAAGAAGGAGGCATTGGCTGGCAGTTGTGAGCCGAGCAGGGGAGGGGTACCCTAAGTATGGAGTGATTGACTTGGTGCCGACTAGGGATAAAGTGCCCTCTCTGCCCTCCAAAATAATTTTCATCCATCTTCATAGATGATTCAGGCTAACTCAATTTAACTTTGAATTTTAATCTCTCTAACCACAGAGTTGGAATTTGGCAGCCTCCCCTCCCCTCCAGAATCATCAAGGAGGCTTAGAATGGTTCTTAGAAAGGTGCTTTGTGTTTCCAGAAACAAAGATGTTTTGAGCATCTGACGTGTTATCCTCTGCAAGGCATGCTCACTAAAGGCATCATTACACTTGGGTAAGAAAATCAGACCTGAGACACGTGAGTCAGGAAAGCGGGTTCCAGCATGTCAGAAATAGCCCAGAAGGTCATCCTCAGAAATAAACCCCTGGAGCAGCGGAGCACTGGAATGGATACCTAGAATGTGGGAACGCTAAAGCAATCTTCTGTTTATGCTCAGATAACATCAGACCTCTCTAGGGTCATGTGTCTAATCCCAGGAACTTCAGAGAAAGGGCAGCAGAAATTGGATGGGCTTCAGAGCAAGGTTGTCAAGATGATTGAAGGGCTGGAAAAGAAGACTTACCAAAAAGGTTAAAGGGGGTAGATCTGGTACCAACCAGCTGTGCCACTTCAAAGTCACTTCAGTTCCGAGGAGATCCGTTCCCTCTTCTGTGAAATGAGGACGGTGGACTGGCTGAGCGCTCAGGACCTCCTAGGTTTCACAATACTTTTGTAGTCCGAAAGGAGAGAGAGAGAACCAGGCAGTAACTTTACCATTCATCTGAATTGTGTGCTGCCTGTTACACATCTCTGTCTTCCTTATAGAAACCAAGTGAGAGAACAAAGTCTGAGAGGGCAGGAAGAGAGATGCAAACATAGGGAACAAACTTGTGGACACACGGCAGGAAGCAGGGGGTGAGACAAGCTGAAAAAGTGTCAGTGATGCATATACATTACCATGCTTCAAACAGCTAGTGGGAAGCTGCTGATACTACAGGGAACTCAGCTTGGTGTTCTGTGATGACCTAGAGGGGTGAGAGGGCGGTTCAAGAGGAAGGGGATACATGTGTACATACAGCTGACTCATGTTGTGGTACAGCCGAAACTTACACAATATTACAAAGCAATTATACTCCAATTAAATAAATGAATATTTTTAAAAGATACTTTGTTGAAACAAAAGCAACTGCAGTAGAGGGCTTTTCCCAAACGTAGCAGAATTCAGAAAAATGAATGGAGCTAACCTTTGAAGTTTTTGTTTAAAATAACCTTTCAGTTCTCACGTCTTCAGAAATTATAAGCCAATTTTCTCACATGGAGCCCTTTCCCCTTGCCCTAACCATGCTGCCATGACAGCTTCCAGGTACCTCCGCATGGGTCAGGTGAGACAGGAATCAATCTTTTATTTATTCCCAAACAGATGCCAGTCTTCTGTGCCCACAGGCAGAGACCACAGGTCACCTTAGGGCAGGAAATCCGTGTAAAAGCGAGAGGGGAAAAGCTCCTACAGGAAAGCCTTGCCCTTCCTTTAATGGTGCTCCCACAGTCAGAGGCCTCCTGCTCACTGCAGTCAGCATGCCTCATGGCACTAGCCTTAGAATTCTACCCGCAATCTCTACCCCTAATATCTCCTTCTCTCTGGAGGAGCCGTGGATTGGGAGGGAGAGCAGGAGACATGAGGAAAAATCTGAGACTCCATGGAAAACTAAACTCTAGGGCCTACGGTTCCTGCTCATCACTGCCTTGGGTGAGTGACTCAACCTGATGCAAAGGCCCAGGGTCATGTTGTCTGGAGGGTGGAGCCCAGGCCGTGCTGACTGGGGCCAACACCCTGGGTCCCACTGTCCACCTCCTGGTCGTGCTCCAGGTCAGAACAGTGTTCAACCTTGGCTGCATTCTGCAATCAGCTGAGGAGCTTTTAAAAAATACTGATGCCCAGGCCTATTCGGAGAGGAATCAAATCAGGATCTCTTGGATTCCAGGAGGAATTGCCTTACACTATAGACTGGACCATGAACCACTATATGCTTCCTGTGGCAAATGAACTTAAAACACACAAAACATCAGAAGAATTACAAAGGAATAGAAAATCCCCAGTTTATAATATCTTGTTTCTAACATATATGTGTGTGAAGTCACTCAGTTGTGTCTGACTCTTTGCGACCCCGTGGACTGTAGCCTGCCAGGCTCCTCTTTCCATGGGATTCTCCAGGCAAGAATACTGGAGTGGATTGCCATTTCCTTCTCCAGGGGATCTTTCCAACCCAGGGATCCAACCTGGGTCTCCTGCATTGCAGGCAGATGCTTTATCCTCTGAGCCACCAGGGAAGCCAACATATATGTAACACTCCTTTAAAAATCCTCTTCTGGAGAGGTTATGGAGAAAAGGGAACCTTCTTGCACTGTTGGTGGGAATGTAAATTGATACAGCAACTATGGAGAACAGTGGAGGACAGAGATTCCTTAAAAAACTAGGAATAAGACTACCATAGGACACAGCAATCCCACTACCGGGCATATACTCTGAGAAAACCATAATTTTAAATGACACATGTACTTCAGTGTTCAATGCAGCACTATTTACAATAGCCAGGACAGGGAAGCAACCTAAATGTCCATCAAAGAAGATGTGCTGCATATATACACTGGTATATTAGTCAGTAGTAAAAAAGAATGAAATTGGATCATTTGTAGTGGTGTGGATGGACCTAGAGTCTATCATACAGAGTGAAGTAAGTCAGAAAGAGAAAAACAAATATCATATATTAATGCATATATATGGAATCTAGAAAAATGGTGCTATGAGCCTATTTGCAGGACAGAAATAGCGATGCAAATGTAGAGAACAGACTTTTGGACACAGAGAAGAATAGAGAGGAGGGGAATTGAGACGGTAGATATGCATACCCTGTGTGAAATAGACAGCCAGTGAGAAGCTGCTGTACAACACAGGGAGCCCAGCTCAGTGCTCTGTGATAACCTAGAGGGGTGGGGTGGAGTAGGGCGTGGGAGGGAGGGGATATGTGTATACATATACTTGATTCACATTTCTGTATAGCAGAAACTAATACAAGAGTGTAAAACAATTATCCTCCAATTAAAAAGCCTCTTCTTGTGGAGATGCTATATTTGTTACGCCTATGACGAACATGCTTTTACACAGTATCTTTTTATTAGCTTTGATTATCTGATGTACCTGAGGAACACATGCTCTCAATGAATTGTCTGCAAAAATAATTGGTTGCAGACCAGTCTTGATAGCCACTAACTCTGTTGATTTCTCCCAACGAATTTGATTTCGACATAGAGCCTGGCACTTAGTAGGAACTTAGTATGTTCTTGATAACTGATGAGCAGTTTTTGAACTTGCCTCTGAAAATCTCAGCTCTCTAGATGCTTATATGCTATTAGGGTAATGTATTCAGAACTTCAATATTTCATATCCATAGGGGCTACTGGCTGTAGTGTAGATTTACAGAATTTCATTTCCATCTACAGTTTTCCTGCCCTATCTCATCTATCAGACGAAGGGTTTGCATTTGTATTCTCACTGCAGGATGCTTTCACCTTGTCTGTATATGCGTCATTAAACAGTTCAAGATCAATTGCAGAAGAGGTAAATAGCAATCTTTCTCGCTGTTTATGGCAAATTTCAGAGCTGCAGTCTTTGAGTCCACCTAAACCTGGTTTTTGTTGTTGTTGTTATTAAGCATTCCTTTTCAGCTCTCCTATAGGTGCTAGATGATGGATGGAGCCAGAGTACCATCTATCAAAGCATCCTGCTGGCATACAGATTGCAAAACCTATTACGCCCATCATTGGTACCCACGTGGAACACTTGTTTCTCAGCTCTGTTCATCTTTGTTCAAGCTTCTATCTCTTGAAAGGCTTCATTCACAACCACCCTCTTTGCCCCACCATCTCCTGATCATTCATCTTGGTACCTCCTTTCAGAAAGCCTTCCTTAGGAGGTTTTATCCTGGTAATATGCTCTGTTGCTCCCTAGGACCAACCTACCACTGAATTTGAACTCATTGAGGACAGAAATTGCACTTATTCACTGCTGAATTCACAGCACTTAGCAGATTCTAGACATTTGATAAGTGTTCAGTTAAGATATGTACCCCATATATAATTGTTCAGCCATTGTGCAAAAATACTATCTTCTGAGAAAAAAACATTTTCTATCTCCTAAAGATAGAAACAAGTCACTATTCTTTGCGATGAAAGTCCCCAGGCTGAAATGGTGGTTCCTCTCTGACTCCCTTCTCTTCCCATAGTGAGTCCATCCTTCTTTTGGAATGCCTAGGAGTTGTCCCCAACTCACCACACAATTCCCCACCAGCCTAGCCTCACCTTCCTCTTACAGCTCTGTTCAGGATTAACTTCCTCACTTGCCTTCACTGTTGGTTGTCTCTCTCACCACCCAATTTTGCAGCCAGCTTTCAGCTAATCTTCCCAAAGGAAAAGGCTTGCTTTTGCTTCACACTTGCTTAGGAACCTATAATGGCTCCCAGTTTGTGTTTGTTTTTCTCTAGAATTCTTTTATTCATTGTCTGATTTCGTTCAAACCACTTATCCTAAATCTGTGTGCTCCTCTCCCCCTTGCTTCTCCCACCCAACACAGACCATCTACTGTCCACTCCCGTTCAGTGGGTTGTCCTCTATCCCTCCCATCAGCAGGCCCTCCACTCACTCTGACTTGCATCCTGTGAGGCTGTGTTCAGCTCCTCCCTCAACGTGCCATGGCCTCACCTCTGCTGTGTGCCTGGGAGCCCACCTACCTTGAAGGCTCATCCCAAGTCCATCTCTTACAGGATACCTACCCTCACCACTCCAGTCTCCACTCATCTCCTCTTCCCCTGGTTTCCTTTTGCATTATTAGGTGGTACCATGGCTGTTTAGGTTCCCTAAATATTACACAGGTTTTAGTATCTTTCCCTCCATCGCACTGTAAACTTCTGAGATCATGTATAACATTTCTTTCGTGTTCTTCGATTTGCCTGTCATAGTGGATCCGGCAAACTTGTTGATGCTTATCATCTCTTGGTCAGTGTGATCAATGGGAATTTTTGGAGAGATCAAGCTGAAAAGGTATCAAACACCAAGAAACAAACTCTGAATTTGTGTGGGGAAAATGAAATTGGTCCATGTAGGTTATTTTTTATATAATTTAGATACTTATTAGGCCAATTATTTTGATGATGCTAATCGTCATCCTAGAAGCCAAAGTTTCAATACTTTGGCCACCTGATGCGAAGAACTTACTCATTGGAAAAGACCCTGATGCTGGGAAAGATTGAGGGCAGGAGGAAAAGGGGACGACAGAGGATGAGATGGTTGGATGGCATTACCGACTCTACAGACATGAGTTTGAGTAAGCTCCAAGAGTTGGTGATAGACAAGGAAGCCTGGTGTGCTGCAGTCCACGGCATCACAAAGAGTTGAACACAACTGAGTGACTGAACTGAGTAAGCTGTAACCATTATTTCAATTTAATTGAACACACATGACAACATCATTTAATGAGAATATACCATGTGCCAGCCTTGTAGTGGGGTAGAGCTAGAGGATCCCCAAATGAATAAGCTGTAGGCAGATAACAAGAACACTGGGTAAACTGTGGGTAAAATTATAATAGGGGGAAATAAAAGTTTAAACATATTTTGGCTTATAGTTTATGGAAAAACTCAAAGACTTAGGACATGGATATAGGATGTAGGAATTTTAAGGGAAGAGGGTAACATAGTGGGGACTGAGGGAGGAGCAAACTGCATAGAATTTGACATTTCAGGATACTTTTAGAAAATCGTTGGTTAAATGCCATTTTGTTGGAGCATAAAGTATTGGAAAAGAGATGGAGTGGCAGAAAATTTGAAGAGTAAAAATGTTCATTGGTACCAGGTTGCATGGTCTTCAAGGATTTGGACTTTTCGTGTAAGAAAAAAAGAAGCCACTGAAAGATTTTGAGCAAAGTCCTGATTGCAAATTCTTATAGAATTCTGCGGCATGATCCCTTTAGGATGCTGGAGAAGCAAAAGCTTGGCCTAAGGCAATGAATTTCCTTTTTACTTGAAATGCTAGACTTGAGAGAAATATGTCATATGAAGCTGGAAACTGTCGAACATCTCAGACAGCCAGGAGTTTGCTCTCTAATGTGTGGGATTTTGCTAAATGTATAATATTTGCATGTTTCCAGGGTTGTCATAGAAGCAAATGGCATGTTTTTGAGAATGTTGCTCTCCTGTGGTGTTTCCTGGCTCAGACAGGATGTACTTTCACTTGGAGGGTTGGATATCTGGAGCCCAAACTGGAGTGGACTTTTACCTTCCAGAGTTGAAGTGATTGAGTTGAAAGGCAGCCACCATCTCCAACATGAACCATTCTTTCAATCTTTAGCAAGAGGGCCCCACTAATGGAAAAGTACATCAGGGAAGCTGAAGTCAAAAGGACTTCATTTTCACCAGCAATTTTGTTTGGATTCATTTGTTCAGAATTAATATTTGCTGGAAGTGGAAACTTGTGCTCATTTTCTTTGGATCGTTAAAATGTGCTCATCTGAGCCATAAACAAAGCCAGCCGTGCCCAGATATCAACTAGAACAACTCGATTAGTGATAATTGCTTCACAGCTCTCCTGTGTATGTCACGGAGGCTCGTTTGACTACAGTTACTAAACACAGTCTTGGCGGGTGGAGGGGGTGAGACAAGTAGTTTCCACCTTCAGACAGATTTGACCCGGAAAGGGTGCAGCCGTACAACTGCTCTCCCTCAAAAGCATTTCAATACCTCTGCTAGGCTGATAAGCAGAATACAGTATTAGTTTAATCATGGTAAATTTTTAAAATTTGCATTTTAGCTATTGTTTAGGGAAATACCCCATAATAAAGATCAGAGCCTTTGAGAAAAGACACAAAATTTTGAGGAAAGAGGTAGGATGCTGTGGAGTATCGGGGAATGCAGAAAATGGTGGAGTAGATTAATAATGTCATGACTCAAGGAGCAAATGACATGGGATTTGAAAGCATAGGATCAAATAAGCAAACAGAAAATATATAGTTATTGTCCAACTTTAAGCATGAACACTTTAAACAGGGAACTGGTGTCACCAATCGGAGCCCCATGAATTGTATTGTGAGAGCCATTTCTCATGTAACTGATACACAAAAACCAAATTGGAGGAATCTAATAAGCCAAGGAGAGGTGAAAGGATGGGTGAGAGATGACCCATGGGCTCGTTTTGGAGAGAACTAGCCCAAAGAGTCTGGGCGCTTGGCATTTCTTGGAATGGAGCACTGTTGATCTTGACTTTCATATTCTGGGCTGTAGATACTGAGACATACTGTCTTTCTGTGTGATCACTGAACCCTTCAAGGTCATGCACTTAGCATGTACTCAAAGATCCTTTGCTCAACCAATCCCCACAGACACTTCAACCTCACCCATTTAAGTGAATCTGACTGAAGGCAGGAGGAGAAGGGGATGACACAAGATGAGATGATTGGATGGCATCACTGACTCGATGGACTGGACATGAGTTTGAGCAAGCTCTGGAAGTTGGTGATGGACAGGAAAGTCTGGAGTGATGCAGTCCATGGGGTCACAAAAAGTGGGACTCGACTGAGCGACTGAACTGAACCTTAGTGAAGTGCTCTCCCTGTCTGCTTAGGGTCCCTGCTCTGTTTTCAAAAGGCACAAATGGTGAATTTCTCTCTCTGTTGATTTGTTCATAGTCGTTATCTATTTTTTGAATGTTTGTTTTCCCATGTTTTTGATAAAGCTGAATGGATTGCAAAGGTAAGATAAGAACTTCCTTTCCCCAGGGCTATATTCATTCTTCCCAATTGAGCTGGAAAACACTATTATTAGTTTTACCAACCCTTGAAAGAACTTCTCCCTAATATATTGTTTCTAGGAGACACTGGGAAATTCTTAAGCCAGGGTAACCACTATGAAAGATCTGGAAAGAATCAAGAATAATGAGAATGTCTGAAAGAATTTGGTCTCTTGAGCAAACTAGCCTATTTCTAATAATTTCATTATTTTTACTAACATGATTTTTTTGAACTTCTAAAATAAATTTGTAGCATAGTCACCTTCTCTCCTTGGAGCTTTAGAAGTAATATCCACCATTTATGGAACATTCATTATGTTCTGGTCACTCAGTTCAGTTCAATTCAGTCGCTCAGTCGTGTCCGACTCTTTGCGACCCCATGAATTGCAGCACGCCAGGCCTCCCTGTCCATCACCAACTCCCGGAGTTCACCCAAACTCATGTCCATCGAGTCGGTGATGCCATCCAGCCATCTCATCCTCTGTCGTCCCCTTCTCTTCCTGCCCCCAATCCCTCCCAGCATCAGAGTCTTTTCCAATGAGTCAACTCTTCACATGAGGTGGCCAAAGTATTGGAGTTTCAGCTTTAGCATCAATCCTTCCAAAGAACACCCAGGACTAATCTCCTTCAGAATGGACTGGTTGGATCTCCTTGCAGTCCAAGGGACTCTCAAGAGTCTTCTCCAACACCACAGTGCAAAAGCATCAATTCTTCAATGCTCAGCTTTCTTCACAGTCCAACTTTCACATCCATACATGACCACTGGAAAAACCATAGCCTTGACTAGATGGACCTTTGTTGGCAAAGTAATGTCTCTGCTTTTCAATATGCTATCTAGGTTGGTCATAACTTTCCTTCCAAGGAGTAAGTGTCTTTTAATTTCATGGCTGCAATCACCATCTGCAGTGATTTTGGAGCCCCCCAAAAATAAAATCTGACAATGTTTCCACTGTTTCCCCATCTATTTCCCATGAAGTGATGGGACCAGATGCCAACTCAACACAGACCTAATTTGATCTTTACTATAATCCTATGAGAAACCTGCCAGAAACTGAGGATCAGAAAAATTAAATGATTTGGTCATATCTACTAACAGATGGATGGAGAAGGGATTTGAACTTAAGGCAAAATGAAGCTAAAGCTCATTTTCCCACCCTACTGGGCTACTTCCCTAAGACATGAGTACACCGTTCTGTAGCCCAACAGAAATTGAACTCAGTTAAAAATAAGCACATAGGCCAAAGACTTATCTTTCCAAGGGTAGATTGCTCGGTGCCTCTCAGAAAATTTCAGCTTAACACCCTGAGATTAGTTAGCCTTGCATCTCTGATCCATGGAGGTCTGTTTAATTCAAGTCACATGTGGGCATTTTGACTCCAATTATAACGTCAGTTCTAAATCTGTTGGTATGTCATAGAGGAGCAAGTTAAAACCCAGGAAAGAACTTGAGCCGTTACTGTTCCCAAGCAGAAACATCCTTGGAAGCTTATCTGAACAGAAGGCCTATCTGAAACCTTGGAGGTTTGCCCAGCCTTGGTTTCCTGTCTAACTGAAAGCAGA
Organism: Bos indicus; assembly: GCF_029378745.1. Lineage (NCBI taxonomy): Eukaryota > Metazoa > Chordata > Mammalia > Artiodactyla > Bovidae > Bos > Bos indicus. Next base: position 66,118,655 of record NC_091775.1, read on the forward strand.
GAGACCCAGACTTGGAGCCAAGAAGTTTGCACTTGTGGGATCAGCAACCTAAATTTGAGGATCTGGACTCGTAAGGCCAGATGCAGCCTGCAGCCATTACCTTGCCAGCATCACCATTGCAGTGCACCCAACAGTAAGAGGAAAAACTTGCAGAAGAAGATGTCATAAATGAAGTAACAATACAGCAATGCGAACCAACCTCCCAACTGGCAGAGGGGAAAACACATCCCCCCGCCCGGGATTATATTTATAGTTTATTCCGCTGTCCTTGGCATCCAGAAAACATCTTTTGCTATCTGTGATCATGCTGGGAACTAACATGTACTGAGCACTCGCCATGTTTGTGATGCTCTACTTAGCACCTTGCACATATCATTTTAGTGGTGAGGGATTAGAAAGAAAGTGGCTGAAAAGCCAAGTGTCAAGTGCAAGGGTTTCTACAGAGGGTATGTTTTTGGCACTATCTTTGCTAAAAAGGAGCCAGCTCTGTTTTTAGTGCTGAACCACCTCACCTGCCTGCACTGTCTTCTAGACCCCAGCCAAAGGTCACCTTGAGTCAATACGCTTCGTTGTCGGGCCATGGCCATGACTGCAGGAATGACCCCATCACCTACTTTGGGAAGCAGCACCTCTGAGGCATCCAAGGTCCTTCAACAGACGTTTCCGGCCGCCTCCCAGTGATGCTTCCTGCTTTGGCTACACTTAACCCCACAATCAAACCGTATCTCTTCCCTGCTGAATACCTTCCCTTGGACTAGAGGAGACGTGGCAACATCTGTGGGAGAAAAGGGAACCTTTCCTCTTGTATTGTTTTCTTAAGGAGGAGGAAATTTCCTGGATATTTCACAGGAGACTTCCTGTCTCAATGACCAGAATTTATCATGACCTATTTCTAAATCCAGCCTTCACAGGAATGGGATTATCTTAGACTCATTGGGATCTACCAATGAGCTGGGGATGGGGGTGACGTCTCCAGAGTCATGTGAGCAGAGGTAAACACCACAATAAGTGGAGGTTGGGAAGGGAAAGCCAAAGGGACAAGACCCTGTGGAGCAGCCACCTGCGTCCTACACAGGCCTCCATATTTCACACCTGGGACTGTCCTTCCCACCTCTGCCCCAGACAAAGTCTTACATTCCTTCAAGTATCACCACTCCAGAGCTGGGTCTCGCTATTCTTTTTTGTTTTTTCCACTGAAGTATAATCACTTTACAATGTTGTGTTAGTTTCTGTTGTACAACAAAGTGAATCAGTTAATGTGTATACACACAGACGCCAACAAACACATGAAAAGATGCTCAACACCTCTAATTGTTAAAGAAATGCAAATCAAAACCACAGCAAGGTATCACCTCACACAGGTCAGAATGGTCATCATCAAAAAAAATCTACAAACAACAAATGCTGGAGAGGTCATGGGAAAAAGCCAACTGTCTTGCACTATTGGTGGGAATGTAAACTGGTACAGCTCCTATAGAGAACGGTAGGGAGATTCCTTAAAAGACTAAGAATAGAGTTATCGTATGATCCAGCAATCCCCGTACTGGGCATATACCCTAAGAAAACCATGTTCCCACTGTTTTCAAGGAACAGAATCTGTCCCTGTTTATATTTCCATGCCACTCTGTACCCTCGTGGGTTTTCCTCATGGCTCAGCTGGTAAAGAATCCGCCCACAATGCGGGAGACCTGAGTTCGATCCCTGGGTTGGGAAGATCCCCTGGAGAAGCGAAAGGCTACCCACTCCAACATTCTGGCCTGGAGAATTCCATGGACTGTAAAGGCCATGAGGGTCCCAAAGAGTCGGACAAGACTGAGCGACACTCACTTTCAGGCTACCCACCTCTATCACAGCACTTACATCTTCTTCTTTTTTATAGATAACCTTCTTCTTCTCCACTCATTCATTTTTTTAAAAAATTTATTTATTCTTAATTGAAGGATAATTGCTGTACAGTATTGTATTGCTTTCTACCAAACAGCAACAAGAATCACCCATGTCCCCTCCCACTTGAACATGCCTCCCACTTCCCTCCCCAACCCACCCTTCTAGGTTATTACCAAGCCCCAGTTTGAGTTCCCGAGTCATACAGCAGTTTCTTATTAGCCAGATACCTTCTTTTTACACGTATCTCTTCCAGATGGGCTAGGAGCTCTCTGATCAAAAAAGCCATATATTAGTCAACGTTGTATTTCCAGCATCTAGTTGAAATAAAATAGGTGCTCAATAAATGTTGGCTTGAAAAGATTTCTGAAACTTCTCTGTGAAAGTCTATTTTATCATTACTTAGAATGGAGGGTGGGGGTGCAGGTTTGGTTTAAAAAGTGGAAGAGAATAAAGAATGACTCTGTTATTGGTTTGTTTGAAATAATTTTTAACCTGCTTAATTAAAAAAAAAAAAAAAGAGGTGAGGGAGCAGGGGTGCCAGGTATTATGTATCGTGCCTTGTGTCACTGCGCCTGTATCCCCCACAGCACACAGGAGAGGGTGGGCTGCAGCAATTCAGGCCTCATCCGTCTATGCTCAGATTCAAAGACTGACACATTTCCTAACTTGCCCAAGGCCCTGGCAGGGAAAACTCGGCTCCCCAAACTCAGGTCATTCTAGTGCAGCAATAACCAGCTGGGTTTTCAGCAACTTGGATGGAGCCATCTGTTTTCCCAGCCCACATAAAAATATGCACAAGAAAGGTGCAAATCAGCAAATCTACAGCTTCCAGGGGACCCAGCTGGGATGCGCCCTCCCTTTGGGGACCGCTGTAAGGTAAATCCGGTGCTGGAAGACAGAGGGCCAGCAGCAAGGGTAAGGGGGCTAAGCCAATCCAGACTCCAGGGTCGTCCCTTTCCTGCCCATGCCTAGAATAGAGCCCATCTGGCTCCCTGGCCACGTGGCCATTGTGCCTGTGTGAGGGGCACCGCTGAGCTTGCTGAGAGCCCGGAAAATTACCAGCGGCCTCACGCAGTTCCCACCAGGCCACCGGGAACCAGCCACAGAGGAACTCCCTTCTCTGACACTCCTGGGTCCTCTGACTGTCTGGTCAACCCTCGGATTCCCACATAACCAGCGTGGTGAGCCCAGGTGGTCGGGAACAGAGGGGCTTTCTGTGTCCTGGTCTTAGAGAAGAAAGCATCTTAGCTTTTCCCATGTATCTCCCTTCCATGGCTGCGGCTTCTCCTTTCTGACCACGCCACATCACAGAAGGGGATTTAGAGCTGTCTTGGCTCCCTGGCAAAGCCACAGAGAACAGTAGATTCCACATGAAAAACGGAATAAAATGGGGGTGCTGTTAGCCAGCCACCCAGGTGCAGGCAGCTTTTGGCAGCCCAGGACCCAGCAGTGATTTAGAAGGGTCTTTCTCCAAGTCATTACAGTTAATTGTCACCGAGCTATAGATTCATCAGCAGGAAAAGAGCCAGCTCCAAATCCCCAGGGAATTTCAGATGGATTAATAAGCAAAGTGGCATGCATGTAAGGCATCTGATCCTCTATAAAGAAATGATTTCATTATTTCTTTATGCCTCACTCCAGGATCCCGTGCTTATTATATTGCTCTCCTCCACATCGTGGACGGCATCTGTCCAGCAAGGCTCCGGGTCAGGGGAAATTACTGTGCTCCTTGTTTCTAATTTAGCAACACACTTTCACCACAGGATTTAGTGCGCTTTTCACGACTCCTGACTCATCTCAGAAAGATGCATTTCAACCTGATCACCTTGTAGACTCAGTGGTATTTTGTTGTTGAACCAAAATTCTGCATAGAGACACTGATGCAGTCGTAACAGATAGCATGAATGGCATCACCACAGTTTGTGTATAGAAAGCCGTGTGCGCAGTTGGGAGCCAAAACAGTAGTTTAATTGACATCATACACAGAAACAGGGGATTTGTTAATTAGAGCTGGTGCTGAACAAAAAAGACATGTACTGAGCTTTGAACATAACTTCCTCTTACAGTTTCTTTTTCTTTGATTTTTGTGCTAAGGTCTCTATCATTACTCCTGAGAAGAAGAAATCTCAGAATTATCCAGAAAGTATACTGCTGTTTGGCATCAACTCCTCCTGGCTCACTCTGCCCCACAAACCCTGCTAGTCCAGAGGTGAGGGAGAGAGTCGCGTTTTGGCTAAATTGCACTTCATGGCAAATGATCGGTGCCTGGACTCGTCTTTCTTTGCTGCTTGTGAATTTTCACTCTAAGCCTTCTCTCTGTCACATTAACCCAAGAAGCACAAGTTAATGAAAAAATGAAGAGCTTTACTTTATAAATGAAACATTCTCTAAAAAAGCAGAAACAAAGAGAACTAATATCTGTACTGGAAAAAGAAAAGTTTGTCTGAATTGTTTAAGAGTGATGGTTGAATGACTGTGTTGCTACTTGAAGATATTCATCTTTTGCTTATTATTGCCACTTCCTATTTAAATTTTTCAGTGTGACTGAGGAGTCTATCATACCAAGCCCAAGCTTCCAGTATTTAAAAATTGCATGATAATAATGCAAGTAGATAATAATCTACTTGTTCCCAGCTCATAAACTAGTCAGGCAAGACTGGTGGACTAATACTTCATGGCAGGAGTTGGCAGACTTTTTCCATATAGAGGGCCAGAGAGTAAATATTGTATGCTCCATGGGCTACGCAGGTTCTGTTTCGGGCTGTTCCACTCTGTCCTTGTTAATACAGAAGCAGAGATACCCAATACATGAATGAATGAATGTGTCTGTGTTGCAATAAAACTTGTATAAAAACAAACCACAGACCAGATTTAGCTCCTAGGTCATAGTTCACCAACCTCTGCTTCATAATGAGGCCCTAATATATTTTCTTCTTTGGCTAAACAATGAGTGGGAGCTTGCAAAATCAAAACCATTCTGAGGGGATAACACATCCGCACATGAGACGGTAGCCAGCACACGACAGAAAACTGGATTTCTTCCTCCTACTTTCTAACGATAATAATAACTGACAATTTAGCAGCTGCTTTCAGCTTAGAAAGTACATATTATCTACTTGAAATGCAGTTTCTGTGAGATATTAGTAGTATCATCATGAGATATTAGTAGTATCATTGTAATGCAGATTGGTTATTGTCTTGGACTTCCGGTTTCTGGGCCTAGCAGGTAGGTTAGCTAAACCAATTATCCTATGGAAAAAAACTATGGAAATGCTGACTATAATACAAAAAACATCAATCTAAAAGCATCCAAGAGCTAACAAGGTAGGAAGCAGCTACCAGGCCTAAATGGAGACAAAATATTAAACTAATGCGAAAGCCACTTTTGCCCTAGTAATATTTGCTGATCCTGGCAACGTTGAACTTGCCTTTTGGTGACTTTATCAGATGATCAGGACAGAAATCAAAGCCTATGTCCCATAAAGCTAGAAAATCTACTGAGAAATCACCTCTACAGTAAACACGAACCTCAAAGGAATAATCCCTGGGGTAAGAGACCCAGAAGTGAAGCACCCTTCCTGAAAATTAACAGATTTCGCATCCCCAGGTAGATCAAAGACCCTGAAGCCGTGAACTTAGTTTAAGGTGATAGTTCCTCCAGCCATCTTTCCAAAGCAAATGTAAATTATATCTGGAAGAAGACACATATAATTTATCCTAGGCCTCAAATTACTCCAACAATTTTCCAAGTACCGGGATCTAGCATATGTCAAGAAAACTAGCTAATAGTTAAAGCGTCAGCACATCAACTAAAAATAGACTTGCCGATACTTCAGCTATGAGTTACCAGAGACAGTTTAGAGAGCAAGAGTATTCACTATTCTTAAAGGGAAAAAAAAGAGCAGGCTTGATAGCCGAAAACTATAAAAATGACAGGGTACATTTTTCTTTAAAAAACCAATTGAACATCTAAAAAGGGAGAGAGAAGTGACACTTAATAGAAGTTTTTAATAGTGGATTAGACATACTAAGAAAGAAAATCAGATGTTAGTAGCCTCATATTTGAAGGAGAGGTACCCCAATATCCCACAATTAGCAAGTGTTCAAAAGTGATGTTGATTTCTTTGGATCAGAAGTCCCACTAGCTTTCCAGTATGGCACCAACTTTGTTGTTATATGTATTTATATCACTAAGGGAGAGAGAAAAACTTACCTTCTTCTCTTGCCACCTTAAGCTGATAATTTTCAATCCAGCTTTGGAGCCCCATTCTGCCCCTTAACAACAAAGTCTCTGTCAGGTCACCAAGACATTGATCCTTTTGTCCTATCTAGGAATTTTGGTCTTGTGAGCAAATTCACTTGATCTACCACAATGGAATTCAAGTTCTTACCTTTAGTTTTAATTTGTTCTAAATAATGAAATGAAAAAAGAACAGCCTGCTTCTCATCAGAGGGCCCTTATGTCTAATAGTGTGCATGCTCAGTTGTGTCTGACTCTTTGCGACCCATCAGTCTCCCCTGTCCATGGGATTTCCTAGGCAAGAATACTGGATTGGGTTGCCATTTCTTCCTCCAGGGGATCTTCCTGACCCAGGGATCGAACCTACATCTCCTGTGGCTCCTGCATTGGCAGGCAGATTCTTTACCACTGAGCCACCTGGGAAGTCCACTTGTATTTAATAACCAAACATTTAAAAGTTGGGAATTGAGGAAAAAGCAATGAAAGAAATGTTAATAAAGTATTTCTTCCATGAAATTAAAAGACGCTTACTCCTTGGAAGGAAAGTTATGACCAATCTAGATAGCATATTCAAAAGCAGAGATATTACTTTGCCAACAAAGGTTCGTCTAGTCAAGGCTATGGTTTTTCCTGTGGTCATGTATGGATGTGAGAGTTGGACTGTGAAGAAGGCTGAGTGCCGAAGAATTGATGCCTTTGAACTGTGGTGTTGGAGAAGACTCTTGAGAGTCCCTTGGACTACAAGGAGATCCAACCAGTCCATTCTAAAGGAGATCAGCCCTGGGATTTCTTTGGAAGGAATGATGCTAAAGCTGAAACTCCAGTACTTTGGCCACCTGATGCAAAGAGTTGACTCATTGGAAAAGACTCTGATGCTGGGAGGGATTGGGGGCAGGAGGAGAAGGGAACGACAGAGGATGAGATGGCTGGATGGCATCACTGACTTGATGGATGTGAGTCTGGGTGAACTCCGGGAGTTGGTGATGGACAGGGAGGCCTGGAGTGCTACAATTTATGGGGTCACAAAGAGTCGGACACGACTGAGCGACTGAACTGAACTGAATTGAACTGAAAATTATTTAAAATTCTATCAATGAGAGTATTAGATCTACTGGTATTCCCATGGCCAAGAGAGAGGGCTTTGGAATCTTGTAGTCAAACAGCTCTTGACACTGCCCTTAGCCTGATGCTCCAAAGATACCTTGACTCCTTTTGTAACTAACTTTACTGTGACTGCACTCTGCCCAGATGACTTCACAGGGGTCACAAAGTCTCGGCCAAATCAATAAGACTGAGGTTTTTTTGGCTTCCAATAACAGATGATGGCTTCCCTGGTGGCTCAGAGGGTAAAGCATCTACCTGCAATGTGGGAGACCTGGGTTCGGTCCCCGGGTAGGAAAGATCTCCTGGAGAAGGAAATGGCAACCCACTCCAGTATTCTTGCCTGGAAAATCCCATGGATGGAGAAACCTGATAGGCTACAGTCCATGGGGTCGCCAAGAGTTGGACATGACTGAGCTACTTCACTTCACTTCATTTCAACAGATGATAGTCCAAACAATATCCCTACACTAATTTTGTGTTATAGTTTTCATGAATTTTAAGCCCCACTAAACTAACAATATGCATTGTATTTATTGTCTACTCTTTCTATTGGCCCTCATTCCTTTTGGGATTTCTGGGATAACTTTCCTGCTGTCCAAAGAGTTCCCTTTAGCATTTCTCTTAGTGTCGGTCTTCTGGTGGTAAATTCCATGTTTTTATTTGTCTAGGAAAACACTTATTTCACTTTCACATTTGAAAAGTATTTTCACTGGGTAATCAATTCCTGGTTGATATCTTTGTTTTTTCTTTTGCACTTTGGAGGCACATTGCATTGTATTCTGGCTTTTATTTCTCTTTTGAGAAAATAACTATCAGTCTGATTGATGCTTCTTTGAAGGTAATGAGTCAGTTTTTTCTGGATGCTCTTAAGACTTTCGTTTGCAGAAATTTTACAATCACAAGCCTAATTGATTGTGACTTCTTTTGTTCTTATCCAACTTGGAGTTTGTAGCACTTCTTTGATATATTTCATCAGTTTTGGAGGAGAGGGAAACCTTAGCTCTTATTTTTTTCATATATTGCTTCTGCACTGTCATCTCATTTCTTCTGTGACTCCAACTTTATGTACATTGAATCTTTTCTCCATGTTCTATGTATCTCTTATGTGACTTTGTGCATTCTTCAACCTTTTGTTCTCCTTCAATCTGAATACTTTATCATCTGATTAAATACTAAATCATCTGATAATTACTGATTTATCATCCAGTTAACAAGTACTCTTTTTCATGTTCAGTTCAGTTCAGTTCAGTCGCTCAGTCATGTCTGACTCTTTGCGACCCCATGAACCGCTGCATGCCAGGCCTCCCTGTCCATCACCAACTCCTGGAGTCCACCCAAACCCATGTCCATTGAGTCGGTGATGCCATCCAAACATCTTGTCCTCTGTCGTCCCCTTCTCCTCCTGCCCTCAATCTTTCCCAGCATCAAAGTCTTTTCCAATGAGTCAGCTCTTTGCATCAGGTGGCCAAAGTATTGGAGTTTCAGCGTCAACATCAGTCCTTCCAATGAACACCCAGGACTGATCTCCTTTAGGATGGACTGGCTGGATCTCCTTGCAGTCCAAGGGACTCTCAAGAGTCTTCTCCAACACCACAGTTCAAAAGCATCAATTCTTCAGCACTCAGGTTTCTTTATAGTTCAACTCTCACATCCATACATGACCACTGGAAAACTATAGCCTTGACTAGACGGACCTTTGTTGACAAAGTAATGTCTCTGCTTTTTAATATGCTGTCTAGTTTGGTCATCACTTTCCTTCCAAGGAGTAAGAGTCTTTTAATTTCATGGCTGCAGTCACTATCTGCAGTGATTTTGGAGCCCAGAAAAATAAAGTCAGCCACTGTTTCTGCTGTTTCTCCATCTATTTGCCATGAAGTGGTGGGACCAGATGCCATGATCTTCGTTTTCTGAATGTTGAGCTTTAGGCCAACTTTTTCATTCTCCTCTTTCACTTTCATCACGAGGCTCTTTAGTTCTTCTTCACTTTCTGCCATAGGGTGGTGTCATCTGCATACCTGAGGTTATTGATATTTCTCCTGGCAATCTTGATTCCAGCTTGTGCTTCCTCTATCCCAGTGTTTCTCATGATGTACTCTGCATAGAAGTTAAATAAGCAGGCTGACAATATACAGCCTTGACGTACTCCTTTTCCTATTTGGAACCAGTCTGTTGTTCCATGTCCAGTTCTGACTGTTGCTTCCTGACCTGCATACAGGTTTCTTAAGAGGCAGGTCAGGTGGTCTGGTATTCCCATCTCTTTCAGAATTTTCATGTTCAAATGTGATTAACTCTTCTATTTTCATCCTAATTTCAGTTACTACTTTTTTCAGTTGTAGACATTCCATTTGATGTTTTTATAGACTTTAGTCCTCTAGTGAAATTCTCCCTTTGATATCTATTTTTCTCAAATATATTACTCAAGTTTTTAAAAAAATCCATGTCTCATAATCTTGATAATTTAGGGGCCTCACTGGTGGCTCAGATGGTAAAGAATCTGTCTACAATACAGGAGACCTGGGTTGGACCCCTGTGTCAGGAAGATCCCCTGGAGAAGGGAATGGCAACCCATTTCAGTATTCATGCCTGGAGAATTCCATGGATAGAGGAGCCTGATTAATATATTAATCAGGTTTTAAAAAAAATACATGTCTCATCATCCTGATATCTACATTAACTATGGATCTATTTCGATTATGAGATTTTGTTTAGCATTCTGTTCCTTTGTATGGCTCAGTTCAGTTCAGTCGCTCAGTGGTGTCCAACTTTTTGCGACCCCATGAATCACAGCACACCAGGCCTCCCTGTCCATCACCAACTCCCGGAGTTCACCCAAACTCATGTCCATTGAGTCAGTGATGCCATCCAGCCATCTCATCCTCTGTCGTCCCCTTCTCCTCTGCCCCCAATCCCTCCCAGTATCAGGGTCTTTTCCAATGAGTCAACTCTTCGCATGAGGTGGCCAAAGTATGGGAGTTTCAGCTTCAGCATCAGTCCTTCCAATGAACACCCAGGACTGATCTCCTTTAGGATGGACTGGTTGGATCTCTTTGCAGTCCTAGTAATATTTTATTGACCATACAATGTTGTTTATGAAAAATTGCAGATTTTAGGATGATGTTATCTTTCTCCAAAAGTGATTTATCCTATCCTTTGGCAGACAGCCATAGTAAACAAGAAACTGGGCTGATTCACACAGCTTGTTGTCTCTATAAGTCTTTATATACCTCTGGCATGTAAACTGAGAATCTGGGGTATTTACTAGTGAAACCAACGGTAGTCATCAGTTGGATCGATTAAACTATTAACAATAATTAAGTTGTTATTAATAAATAACAAACTGTAACCTGCCTTCAATGATCAAGCTCACTGCAGTTGTTTTTGCAAAAAACATATCCTCCAAGTGTCATATAGTGTAAACAATAAGATGTTTGCCTGTTATTTTTCAAGAACTTGGCGTCAGCAGTGTCCAGGTCAAGCTCCAGCCTATAAAACTGGCTGGAACCACCAACCTACCACGTGGGCATGTGTGAGTGTCTGATTCATGACCTTTTGGTGTTGAGGGCCCAAAACTCCATCCTCAAGACATGCTAACGTACCATTTTCTGAATATGCATCCCACAAAGAAGCATGTATCTTAGCTATGTCTGCACGGAATGATTGCCTCATCTTTCTCTCACCTCCAATCACCTTTCCCTGCCACGCCTCAGACCACCCTGCTTCTTTATCCCAGAAATATCCCAAGCCCCTCACCGACCGAGAGATAGATTCAAGGTTGGTTCTCCTGTCTCCTCACTGGGATGCCGCGTGAATAAACCTTTTCTCTGCTGCAAACCTCAGCCTCTCAGCATTTGTTGTGCAGCACGCCAGGCAAACGAGCCTGGTTCTGGAACACAGGAAGTCTGCCCAAGCAGACCTTGACCTCCAGGTTTTATCTTCTCACCCTCCCAAAACTGCTCCAAACTCTGTTTTGCTTTTAACCTGCCTCTTGACTTTTTAGTCTCTTGCCGGTACCTCTTAAGAATTTAACAAATGCCTCTAGATGAACACCAGAGTACCCTTTACATCTCTCTTATCTCAGGAGATCTTGGCCTCAGGTCCCATCTTCCTAGGCAGTCCCGAACTCCAATTTTTGTCTGTGTGAGGCTGCTGGAAGCTCTGATGGATTCTCTGCCTCTTAGTATCTACCTTCTGCCCAATTCTCAGCTTTTCCTTCTATGCCCCAAATTGGTAGATTCCCTGAATGTGGCCAGAGAATATTGTGCATGTTAGTCACTCAGTCATGCCTGACTCTGCAACCCCATGGAGTGTAGCCCACCAGGCTTCTCCACCCATGGGACTTTCCAGGCAAGAATACAGGAGTGGGTTGCCATTTCCTTCTCCAGGGGACCTTCCTGACCCAGTGATCAAACCCAGGTCTCCTGCATTGCAGGTGGATTCTTTACCAGCTGAGCTACCAGGGAAGCTCAGAAAATATTGGATTTACTTAATAATTTCTCTCCTTCTGGGATCTTGACTTCTCAAGTCCTGGATATTTTGGTTGCTTTTGATGTCTTATAAAAAAATGTGTACTTTGTGTTTTTATATGGGTTTTCTAGGTCTTTTCAACAGGAGACTTGATCAGCTGTGAGTTACTCCATTATAGTCAGAAGTAGGATGAGCTTCCTGTAATAGAAACATAAAATTTTTCTCTCTCTGTTTCATCTTTCTGCTTATATCAGGTACAAGAAAATTAGGCTCTAGATCCCATTTCAGATATATTAGAATCTTCTTCCAACACCACTTAAATGTCTTATGGCCTCATTACTTAACTTACTTTACTTTACTTACTTACATTACTTACTTTAGGGCTAAGCCTACTCTTGAGAGTCTCTTGGACTGCAAGGAGATCCAACCAGTCCATTCTAAAGGAGATCAGCCCTGGGATTTCTTTGGAAGGAATGATGCTAAAGCTGAAACTCCAGTACTTTGGCCACCTCATGTGAAGAGTTGACTCATTGGAAAAGACTCTGATGCTGGGAGGGATTGGGGGCAGGAGGAGAAGGGGACGACAGAGGATGAGATGGCTGGATGGCATCACTGACTCGATGGACGTGAGTCTGAGTGAACTCCGGGAGTTGGTGATGGACAGGGAGGCCTGGTTTGCTGCGATTCATGGGGTCATAAAGAGTCAGACACAACTGAGCGACTGAACTGAACTGAACTGAAACCTACTCGGTTCATGCCTCTGAATACGCTCAGACCTTCAAGTAAGAGACTGAATCACTTGTTTCCTGAGGTGTAGGCTTCGAGTTCAACGTCAGGGCAGTCATAATTCTCTAATCTTTGTTTTCAAGCTTTAGGTTAATCTCTGCTAACTTCCAAATTTCTCTAATTTAATGAGGTTCTTCTTAATGTCTAGAGACGGGGTTTCCTTATTTGTTCTGCAAAAATGTACTTGGCCCTGATAACTTCTTGGTCCTTTGCTTGTTGAGCCTATACATTCATTACAGAATACCTCAAAAGGAGGAAAATATGAGGCAATTCTATGTAAATCTGTTCATATGCCCATTGCTATTCTTTCATTTCTTTTGTGACTCTTTTTTAAAAAATGTCTTTTAACTATATTTAGAATCCATCCAGTGAGGGTCATTTATTACAATCCCATTAGTCATTATTAAACCAATTAAAATATATCATTCAGTAGACATTGTATTGAGCCTCATTTTAAATGCATATGTTGGAACCATAACGGATCACTGTGTTGTCAGATATGGTGGGTTTTCATCTGTTGCTGATAAAGATGAAACTGTTTTTTGAAAAGTAAAAGCCATCTGCAGCTGCTTTGAAAGTCAACTGACATTTTGTTAATTAGCATTTATTTACAGTAGTTGAATAACAATATCAAACTACAATAAGAAATGAGCAGTTAACATTAAAAAGAAAAAAGCTGGTGACATTAAGTTTCATCATTTGGCATCAAGTTAAAAGCACAAATTCCTTCAGAGACTAAAAAGGGTGTTGCTGAAGTCTGTTTAAATGTAAAATAAACTAGAAAGGGAAGGGGAGATCTCACAGAGGTGGAGTTAAGGTGTAGCTCTTGGGTCTTAGAATTGAACAGATGAGCAAACCACAGGTTGAGTAGCCACTTAATCGAAGGGGGAGGATAAGAAGTAGACAAAATTATTTCCTTGTTTAGTGGCTTTTAAACACAAGCCAAATTATCACTAGAATTTTGGCTGAGAGCAGATTCCAAATGACTTGATGATCAAATTAAGATGTCACACTCTACTCAGGTCCTGAACTGTTACCATCAGCCTCCGGACTGAAGCAGTTAGAGAGTGAGAGGAAAAGAGAGGGGCTGGTTTTGTCAGGAACACTTTGACTTGTTAAAATTAGGCGTCAGGAAAAAAATGCCCGCAGTTTTTTTTACTTCTTGCTTGTTTTGTTCCCTCCGTACGACTCCTAGAGTATGGAAGTATGAAAGTCAAAACTGGAAGCAAGTAGACATTTCATAAGACATAGTCAGTGCTGTGTTACCAACAAACAAATCACAAACCAATATTCCATAGTGACAGACATTTGCCTCTTCTATAGTCCTCCCCATAACTGGCACCAATACTAAATGTTCATTGAAGAAGGAGAAAAAATATTCTGCTGCTTTATCTTTTAGGAATGTTAATGTACTTTCTAACACAGGTCCAAAGTGTCTAAACTTTTGTATTGATAAACAGGGCTGTTAGCTGCTTTCTCTTTCTTAAAAATGCTGGCTTTGCCTCACAATTTCAATACTCTGCAGCATTACTTTTTTTTCCCAGGAGGCCAACAAAATAAGGCCTATTTTCAGTTCATGATTTCTATGATTGTAAGCATGCAAATGGCTATGCATTTATGGATCTAGACATCCATCCTCTCCTATCTCTGCAAGTTTCGTATAATTTTGCTACCCAACCGTGATTCCAACTCCATGAAATAGGATGGATAATTAGTGATTTGGGACAGTGTCTGTCAGTACTGGGCAGAATCTGTGATTCTTCCCATTTTAATGGTCACGTACCAGTTAGGAACACCAATATAGAACATTTTAATAGAAAGAAAAAAGGCATCAACTTTTCCACTCCTCAGCTCATTCCAGCCAAGTGACACTGATGGATGAGCTCTGACCAGGAGTTCAAAACTAGTTTTTTAAACCACCCTCATTTACTGACAAGCAACTGATGAGAGACCATGAAGGCCAGTTACTCAGAGAATTTTCACACCATTGAAGGCAATAACTGTAGCTTAAAAACTTTAATTATTAATCTCACTTTCAGCAGATGTGTTCTAAATCTGGCCACCTACCTGCTGGCTTCAGCCAAGTGAATTATTTCCCGTTTTATGTGTGCAGAATGCTAGTAAATAAAATATTGGTACTATGAACTATTTCTCTTATAAATATGACTAGCTAAGATCCATTAGTTTTCCTAAAGATGTGAGGTAGGGAGATTAAAAAAAAAAAGCCTGAAGTGTGCTTTGACGACAGGGGCACCATCTTATTTCATTCACTGGTTCTCCATCTAGTATTAATATTATTCCTGTTACCTTTTCACTCCAAAACATGGAAAGATTTTTTTTTTTTATTCAACATTTCCCTTCCTTATCAGTAACTTTATTTGAGGTCTAGATAGCCCTGAACTTGCTGGCCCTTGTTGTTTCACAGGAAACCAGTTACATGAAAAATAAAGCATCTTGGGACTTCCCTAGTGGTCCAGTGGTTAAGAATTTGCTTTGCAGTGCAGAGGGTGTGCATTCAACGCCTGGTCAGGGAACTAAGATCTCTCCACATGCCACGGGGCAACTAAGCCTGTGCCCACTAGAACCCTCATGCCAACTAGAGAAAACCTGTGTGCCAAAATGATGAGGTGGCCAAAAATAAAAAAGCATCTTTTTTGTAGTGTATTACCAACAATTTCATATTAAATTAAAGTGTGCCATGCCAGGCACTCTAATATACACCTTCTTCTTTAATGTAATTCAGTTCTTCAATAATCTTATACAGTGGGCATTATTATTCCCATTTTATGTGTTAGGAAACTGAAGCTCAAAAATGTTAAGAGAGGAGTCCAAAGTGACACAATTGAAAGCAGCTAATGACAAATCAAACCTCATTCCAGGGCTTCATCTATCTTAGAACATTTGGCTCATTTTCATGAAGATGATCAGAAAGATAGCTGATGCTATTAAGATGATGCCCTTATCCTTCAGTTTTTAGCACAGTTTTGAGCTATCCTATCTTTATTTCAATTAGATCACTTTTGTATTAAAACTCAGAACTAATGCCAAATGCTCCATTATCATTAGAACGTCCAGAAAAGGCTGGCAGAAAAGGCTTCACCTTTTGCCAGTTTAGGAATAAATTAGGCATATCTGCTACTGAGCTTTCAAATTCAGAAGTCAAAGAAACCCAAAATGATCTATGGAAGTTAACAGAAACTTTCTTATCCTTGAGCTTCCCTGGTGGCTTAAATGGTAAAGAATCTGCCTGCAGTGTGGGAGGTCTGGGTCCAGTCCTTGGGTTGGGATGATCCCCTTGAGAAGGGAATGGCTACCCACTCCAGTATTCGTGCCTGGAGAATTCTATGGAGGAGCCTCATCGCCAGAGGAGCCTGGCGAGCTAAAGTCCATGGGGTCACAAAGAGTCAGACATGACAGAGTGACTAACACTTCACTTTCTTATCCTGTGCTAGCTCATCCATCTCTCTTTTTTGTTTTAGGGACCATTTCTTCCTGCTTTCTCTTCCCACAGCTGAGTAGTATCTGCTTTTTCTTAGATGTTCCTCTGTCTGGAGTTATGAGTATTTCAAACTCAGTGAAAACTGGCCCTTTAAAGAAAATATGGTGTAGAAGAGAAGATAGGCTTTGTCACAGACAGGCTTGGCATCAAGTTCTTTATGTCATGATGAAGAATAGACTGTAAGAATAGGCAAGATAGTGACCATTGAGCCTTGGTTTCCTGATGTTATTTGACCTACAGAGTTTTTGTGGAATGAGTCAACTTAATATCTGAGACAGCAGGAACCCTTTACTGTAAAAATTACTCCATTTCCCTGTGTTAGTTCATCTAAGGCAGCTTAGTTTTTCTAAAGCCATTTTCTCCATTGCTGCTCTTTCTGGCCAGGACAGGTAATTTTATTATTATCATTGTGGAGTTGGCAGTGGTGGTGGTAAAACACACATAACACATACGATTTTCTACTGGGACTTCCCTGGTAGTCCAGTGATTAAGACCCTGTGCTTCCACTGGAGAGGGGTGTGGGTTCAATCCCTGCTTGGGGAACTAAGATCCCACATACCACACAGCATGGCCCCCCAAAATTACTCTTTTAACAATTTTAAAGTCTACAGTTCCATGGTATTAAGTACATTCACATTGTTGTACAGTCATTGCCACCATCCACCTCCAAAACTTCTTTGTCTTCCCACACTGAACTTCTGTACCCACTAAACAGTAACTCCACGTTTCTTCCTCCCTGCAGCCACCGGTGGCCACCATTCTATCAATACTTTCTGTCTCAACGAGTCTGACTACTCTAGGTACCTCAGATAAGTGGAATGTCACAATATTTGTCCTTATTTCTCTCAGCACAGTGTCCTCAAGCTTCATTCATGTTGTAGCATGTGTGAGGATTTCTTTTTTTCTTAGGCTTAAATAATATTCTGTTGTATGTATAGACACATTCTCCATACACATTCATCTGGACTGCTAATTCCGATAGCATGGATGCCTGGACAGAGATGTGACGGAAACCATCTTCTTTCAGGAAGGACGTGTAGCTCATTCTGGGGTTGGAGAATTTGAGAGAGAAAGGACCCCCCAGAAAGACTAGCGTGAGGTGGGTTGTCCTCAGCACCTGCCCCCCTTTCTCCTCTTATTATTCAGCACTTTTTGCTTATTATCCTTCCCTGCCTCTGTATTTGCTGCATCATTTAAACAGCAATAGCCTAAATTAGGAGGATGAGATTAACATACACGCACTACTGAATATAAAATAGATAACCAACAAGGACCTACTGTATAGCACAGGGAACTCTACTCAAATTTTGTAATAACCTATATGGGGAAAGAGTCTGAAAAAAGAATATACATATATGTGTATGTATGTGTACATATATCATCTGTATCACTGTGCTGTACATCTGAAACTAGCATGACATTGTAAATCAACTATACTTCAATTAAAAAAAAAAAAGCCGTGGTCTAATCCAAGCCCTAAACCCATACTGTTGTTTCAACAATAAATTAAGAAGCCACCCATTGTGAGGACAAGGTAAATAATATTTTATTTGAGTTTGAAAATCTCCCAAAACAAAACTTGGATATCTATGACTCAGGATTTTTATAGCTGCGAGATTAGCAAAGAATCCATTTTCAAGCATCTCTTTCTCTGTCCCCCTTCTCTCCTTCCTCTCTATCTTTCTCTCCTTGAACCCTCTTTCATTTCCTTCAAGATATTTCTTTTGCTTTTGTGATACATTTGGGTCTATGTTCTTTCCCTGAAATGGCTGCAAAGAAACATAGTACTAGCCTAATTAAATATTTGTCTAGCTCAAGAAATTCTCCCTCTTTAGTTCATTTCATTTTGTATCTCTGGACCTCCAAATCACAGGAGGAAGAGAAAAGTGAAATGCTAAATATCACAGCACTATATTGAGTAGTTTAATGGGAATTTAAAATAAAGGAAAATCTGGTACAAATACAATTTGCTATATCAAACTTCCAGGTTTGTCCTCAAGACATTTATCTTTTAAAGAATTGTTTCTACCTCAAAACCTCTGTGAGTAAAAAGAGCACATGGAGCATCATCTTTCTCTTTAGAAAATGAAGAAATATAAATCAATCTTAGTTTCTTGCCTTCGGAACACTGTGAAAAATCACCGTGGGAGATGTGTGTCCTTCCCAACCTTTGCAGCTCTCTAATTCTCTCTTCTTTAAAGGGAAAGAGTGATTTTGATCAGAAGCTTTTTAAAGACCAATTTGCAAAGCAAAAATTTTCTAAATCAAACCATCTCTAGAAACACATCTACCACAAACACTGGATGGTTTGGTGCCACAAAAAGAGCTGTAGAATTTTAGAGTTGGTCCAAACCTCTAAATGGATGCTTCTTTTCTAGTCCACAAAGTGGAGGAGACAGCACCGTAAGAGTAGGTGACTCCTGGGACTCTTGGGACAAGGGACTATGGCTTGTGTGACCTGTGATCACTGTAGAATGCTGGAAGCAGATCAGTGTATTTGTGCAGCATGAAGGTGGAGGAAAGAAAGGAGAGAGGGGGAGGAAGGAGGGTAAAATCAGAGAAAACAAGGCAGGGAGGAAGGAAGCAGAGAAAGAGAGACAGCAGGGTCAGCAGGTAAGTAGTATTTATTACACACACATATACATACATATATATATTACACACATGTATTACATACATATGTGTGTGTGTGTGTAATATATATATATATATATATATATATATATATATATATATAATTTTTGACCAAGAGCTTTTACTGTTTAGATTAACTAACTGAATTATCTTAGCAAACCACTAACAAAGATATTAATATCCCACATTTAGTGTTGAAGAAGTTTAAGTTCAAAGAATGTAAATGCATATATTTCTAGCTCATTGCAGGAAGGAGACATTGATGAAAGAGGCAGAATTCCTCTTGAAAGGGACACACGGTGAGAGAAAGGCAGAGAAGGTGTGTGTGGTAGATCCATACTTATGAAATGCTTCCTTACGCGTCCCATAAATCCACACTTATGAAATAATACTCTAATGAAGAGATTGCGGCCATGCCCATGAGTTACAGAGACCCCGAATTAGTATTAATGGTGATTAATCTCCTCCTCCTCCTTTGTCAGATATGACAAAAGAAAAGGTGACAGTAGGCTTTGCACTGTTTTCCTTTCTTCAGTTTCTGCTGCTGCTGCTAAGTCACTTCAGTCGTGTCCGACTCTGCGACCCCAGAGACAGCAGCCCACCAGGCTCCACCACTAATGTCTCCATGAACCTCTTACCAATTGCAGTGCATGCATGGGTGCTCAGTTGCTCAGTCATGGCTGACTCTTTGCAACCCCATGGACTGTAGTCTGCCAGGTTCCTCTGTGCATGGGATTCTCCAGGCAAGAATACTGGAGTGGGTTGCCATTTCCTTCTCCAGGGGATCTTCCTGACCCAGGGATTGAACCCAAGGCTCTTTTGTATCCTGCATCGGCAGGTGGATTGTTTACCACTGTGCCACCTGGGAAGCCCACTTGTAGTGCATAGCACATTATAGACACCTAGGAGGAAATGGCCTAACACCAACATGTAATGCTAAAAAGGAGGAAAACATCACTTTGATCCAAGCAGTTTGTGCCCCAGATGTGGGTTTTGGTTATTCTGATTTCAGCTTCTAGAACAAAGGGTGCTACAACCTGCTGGGCTAATAACTCATTTCAGGAGTAGAGAGAAGACTCTTGAAGTGCACTGCATCTGATTCGTAAGCAGGCCTTTGCTGACGCGTTACTTAAATAATTTAGGGAAAGCATAGGGCTCTCAAATTCACCAGTGACTCCAGCCTCAAGGTACACAAATCTCTTTTCAGTGTCTTAAATGTAATGCTCTAAGGCTTCAGGCAGATTTCTCTGGCAATAATTAAACTTCCGTATGTCTCAGTTTCCTCCACAATAAAACAGGAAAAGAGAGGCTGGTCTCTAGGGCACATGCCAGCTTCGGCTTTCTGGACACCTGCGATTCCCTGCGCGTGGAGTGTTGTCTGTGTACAGAGTATTGGATTCACCCTTGAATATTCTGTACCAGTGGAAAGACTTAAACACAAATTTTCATCACCACCATTGTCATCCCAGTAATCTTCACAGAGTATGCTAAGAATTATTTCTATTTCTGATTCTTACTGTAAAATCCTTAAAATAGGCATTATTACCTGCAATATAATGATGAAGAAATTGTATTCACTCAAGAGTTATCCTATATTAGTGATTAATTTAAGCTTGCTGCAGAAGTGCTGTAGGATGTTTTCAAAGTTGACTTGTCAAACAGATTTCTGTTTGTTTCCTTTGCTTTGTTTATTTTGCTTAATTCTTTTTCTTTATTTAAGATTACTTCCTCAGGCTAGCCTCACAAGAGAAATAATTGTATTTTCAAAGGTACAAAGGTCAACTCCTCTTCAAGGCAGCAGAAATCTCACTCTATCAGATAGCTCTTGAATTTAACTAGCACAAGCCAAAAGGACCACCTCTTCCTTGATGTCCTTTCTGGACGCTGAACGTATTTCTGTCACAGAACCTGTAGCACTTTATCGAATTTAATCACTACAAGCCCATCTCTCCTTATCAGATTCTACCTGTGAGTCACTAAGCCGATTACTTTTATCCTCATTGGAAGAGAAATTTTTTATCTTCACTGTTCCATCAGTTCAGTAGTACCTGAGACATAATAAGCACATAAAAAATATTGACTGACGGAATGAAATGTTAATAAATTAGTGCCGGGGACCAGCCCCGGCTGATCCAGGGTATTCGAAGGAGAGACGGCGTAGGCGAGGATCAGGATATAATAGCTTCAATTAGATATTAATTAAAGATATAAAGAGTAATAGAATAAGGATAGCTCAGTAGGAAAATTCAGTGGAGAAAAGAGGCTGAGTAGCTTGGTTTACGCGGGAGACCAATAAAACTTCAAGACAAGAAGTTTGCACCACTTACGTAGGCCGCAGGCGTCCTTCCGTTCTCCCGAAGGAGAGGAGACACTGAGGCCTCCCCGGTCGGATCTTAGAAGCCCAGGCATAATTAGTAAGCATGGTGGGTTCCGCGCTCCAGATGGAGACTCAACCAGAGTGAGAGAGAGAGCGACATGGGGAGACCAGTATTTCGAGAAACTGATCCCAATTCTTTATTTTCCATGGTCTACTTTTATACACTGAGATGTTATGCAAAAGTCACGTGGGGACAGCAGTCCTGACTTTTATCAAAGTCAGGTGCTTCATACAAAGGTATACAGAGGTCTTAGGGGTGTTACATCATCTTCTGGCCAGGGGGGCCTGCTGACAATTTACGACCCTCTCCTTGTGACAGCGGTCAGTCAATCAGGACACTTATTTCTCCAGGGCTGATTATTCTCAAAACAGACGCCACCCAAGTAAAGTTACATTCCTACAGGGTGAGGGTGTAGTGGGTTTTAGCTAAGGAAAGAATTTACTTAGCCTAAGGTCTAACGTGATTAATATCAAAGGTTAATACTTATTTCTTCTATATATTCATTAATGTGTGTAAGGGCAGGGGATGTGGAGACTTAGCAACAAACATTGGCTCAACAAATGAAAAACCCTTCACCAATACAATTTCTAATCAGCCCGTTATACTTATACTAATAGTTTTCTAACTTCTCTAAAGAACCCGTTTTTAGAGGGTTTAAAGCATCTTGTGCCTCTCACGGTTGGGAGGCTGTGAGCAATCACATGTGGCCGGACGAGCCTGTCAGGCAGGCTAGAGAACCTTCAGAGGAGTTTGTAGGTTAAAACACTCTTATCACGCCCAGGAATTATT
This sequence comes from Bos indicus, assembly GCF_029378745.1. Lineage (NCBI taxonomy): Eukaryota > Metazoa > Chordata > Mammalia > Artiodactyla > Bovidae > Bos > Bos indicus. Next base: position 66,140,436 of record NC_091775.1, read on the forward strand.
ATAAACTGGAGCTCTAAGTTAACTCCTTCTCCAAAAGAGGTGGTGGGGGACAGCCCCCCGTAAAGTCAGAGGTGTAGGTGAGCACAAAGTAGTAAAGTAGGCAGGCTCTGGTTATGGGGGTAGATGCTCGAGGAGTTCCAGGGGGACTCCTGAGGCTCGATCCCGCCTTTGCGTATGTCGAGCCTCCTTCCTCATGACCTTTGTCACGGGTGGAGTACCTCACTCTGGCCCCCAACATCTCCCCCTTTTTTATTTCTTAAAACAACCAGATGCAGCTCAGTCGCGAGCTTCCGAATGCTCTGCCGAAGAATCCTGACAATACAAGGAAGAGTGATTATGAGAAGTAGAATTAGAGACTAGGGATATTAGACAGAATATTTTTTCCAGAAATAAAGTTAGAGAAGGTGTGAAAAAAGTCATTAGCTGCTCCAGTGGCGGTAAAATCCAGTCGAGAGTGTTCCAAGGTCTGTATTTGATTATGAAGTTTCCCTAAGTCCAGGCCAATATCAGAACTGTTCCAAACACCTGAGATATGATTTTTAATCTTTTCCCATTCATAATCTGTCTCGTTTACCTTCAAAGATGTCACGCATATCCACCTGTAATCAGCGTGGCACGTCAAAACCATCTTCACCTTTAAAGCCTGTAACTCAATCCCAATATGCATAATTGCTTCTTCTAAGGCGTCTACTCTCATCTCTAATTTCCTATCTATAGCTTCCTGTGTTGCTAGAGTTAAAGAAACAATTTTAGACATGGTATCAACATATTGGGCAGTATGCACTTGTTGAGTCAATGATATTGCTGCCGCAGTAACAGAAGTAATTGTTGCTATCAAAGCTGATATTCCTAGGATAAGCAAGACCACAAACCATCACGATCGCATTAAATCCTGCAGTTGTTGTAACACAGTAAGACCATAGCTATCATATAGGCACCATAAGATAGGATGGGCATTGTTAACACCACAAAGGAGCAAACATTACATTGAGGGTTTAAATAAGATGAAAGCATACATTGTTCACAAGTCACTACGTTAGGTCCACCTGAATAATTCATGCCTACATTAAGTTTGTTGGAGTCATTAGTAAAAAGGAAAACATAAGGCAAGGGTGGATAAGCTAAAACAGAATAAGTAGAATTATTTTCTGGTTGGAGTTCACGCTGCAGCTGCCCTGTCAGTCTCGCCGGGATCTCGATGTTTATCTTGTCTCCCCTGCCGGCGGGCTCCTCTTTTGTGATTGAAGCAATGGGGGAACTGGATGTCTGGGGGTCTGCAACATGGCGAATCAACCTGTCCTGGATCTAAATTGGAGAATTTGCATCCTGTGGAAAAATACAAGCACATCCTCGACCGCTAGTTAATAATGGGTCAGGACCCTTCCATTGTCCTGAGAGCAGGTCCTTCCATTTGACCAACGGCTTTGTATTTGTTGTTCCGGGCACCAATGGCGAAGCATTGCAGTAGTTCCGGCCGAATCGGCATTTAAAATATTTATTACAAAAAGAGCAAGTTGCAAGATTTGATGGGGAGAACTATACTTAAACTCCCCTTCTTTTAATTTTTGAATTTGAAGCTTTAATGTTTGATGTGCTCTTTCCACAATGGCTTGTCCCCGGGGATTATAAGGGATGCCTGTATTGTGTTTAATTTGAAACTGTAAACAAAATTCCTGAAAAGACTTAGAAATGTAAGCAGGAGCATTGTCAGTTTTCAGAGCTTTTGGTAGGCCCAAATATGAAAAACAAGTAAAGAGATGTTGTATAACATCTTTAACTGCCTCTCCGGTATAAGACGTTGCAATAATGACATGAGAAAAGGTATAACAAAGGACAGTTTTCCAAATGAAGAGACATGAGTTACATCCATCTGCCAGAGCACGTTAGGTTTGAGACCGCGAGGGTTAACTCCCATAGGTAGACTATTATAAACAGTGGGGCAGTGTAAGCAAGAGCGCACAATCTCCCTAGCAGTTTCTCTGGGAATTTGGAATTGATATCTTAAAGCGGTAGCATTTTGATGATGAAGTGAGTGAGAGGCTCTGGCTTCCTCAATCACCGTAGCCACTGCGTTTCTGGTTAACAAGTCAGCCAAGTCATTAAAGGCATTTAAAGGGCCAGGCAATCTGGAATGAGCCCGAATGTGTCCAATGAAAAATATTTTATTTCTTTTCCAAATTTGTTGCTGTAAATTACTTAACAAATGAAATATGGTAGTTTTATTTTCAGGCAAAACTGCAGTTTCAATGTGTGGAAACAACCTGACAATATACTGAGAATCAGAATAAAGGTTAAATTCTTCATCTGCAAACATAGCAAAAGCCTCTATGACTGCTGTTATTTCAGCTTTTTGAGCTGAAGTTTCCCGTGTTTCTAAAACCTTTTGGTGATTTTTAGTGACTATGGAGGCTTTACCGTTTGCTGACCCATCAGTAAAAACTATCTGAGCATTTGGAATAGGAGATTGTTTACATCTGACAGGGAAAATAACTGGATGTCTGGATATAAAATTCAGCAAAACATGCGAAGGTAAATGATGCAGAATTTGACCACAATAATTTCCTATGGCAATCTGCCAGTCCTCATCAAACATTAGAAGAGCATCAAGTTGTTCTTTATTATATGGAATTACAATTTCTGATGGCTCTTTACCAAATAATTTAATGCTCTGCTTTTTTCCTTTAATATCAAAGTAGCTATCAATCCCGGATAAGAAGCCGCTACCTTTTTAGCTTGGGCGGGGAGATGGACCCATTCTAGGGGGCCGTTTTGCCATAAAACCAATTTTTTGTCTGGCTACCCCAATTACACCTATGGGGGTTTTATGGTAAAAGAATTGTCAAGCAGTTGTCAATTTAATTTTTTAAATTTTTAAAATTTACATTTTAACAACATAAATTTAGAGATATGTTAATTTAGGTCTAATGTTTAGTTTGGGTCTCTGTATAAATTTAAACAATAAATGTATAACCTCCTTATCTCATTTTGGTAAACAAATATATCTAAATGCAAAATGTATTTATATATGTATTTATACATTTCAACAAGTATAAACTTATTGACATAATATACTTGAATTAATCTTTATAATTAATGTTAATTAATATATATTACAGCAATACAACACGTACACAGCTAATACCAGCCAACACAAACCAATGTACTGCAATAATACATGTCACACACATATAATTATACAGTATATAGAACATATATCATCACAGCACATCAATCCATACCAATTAATATCAGCCACACACATTATATTACTGCAATATATATTTGATTATACAGTATATATATAATATGCATATATACTATACATATTAATTATATACAAATTAATTAAGTATAGATCTATAAATAGAATTAGGTATACCTCTATTATATTTTATTTATACCCATACCTAATTAGGCGAACTGCAATTAGGCAAATATATTTATATTATGTATTTATAATAATATATATAGTATTATTAATTGTACTGCCTGTTGATAACTAAGAAATTGAGAAAATCCTTCTCTGAGTATCTCCTATTTGAGACAGCATGTCCCTCCCCCATAGGGTAAAGGGGAGCGTAGGAACTACGTAGGGTTGGAAAGTTCCACAGGTATCTTCAAACTGCCAATCTAACATTTTTGAACTTTTAACTACTGTGGGGGCTTGAGGGCAAATGAAGCAAAATTTGACCCCTGAAATCTATCAGGGCAACTTGCCAATCATCACTATTTTGTAAAAGACTTGCAGTTGATCCTTATTGAATGGAATTACTATATTTGCTACTTCTTTTCTAAAAAGTTCCACATTTCTTTTTTCCTCCTTTTATAATTAATTGTGCCACCAAGCTGGGATAAGATAAAACTACTTTTCTTGGGGTCACTGGTAGATGGAACCAATGGGCCTTTTTGTCACAAGCATCCTGTAGGTGTATGTTTTATGGCAAGAATAATTTAATCTCATCTTTTGGTAATATTAATCCTAATTAACTGACCATTTAAAGTCTCATACACTTCAACAAGAGCTAACTCTGTCTCATTAGTCAACTTTCTCTTAGAACTGGAATTAGGATCAATTTTTAAGCAATCAAATAAAGGCTTTAAATCTGCAGTAGTCAGTTTTAAATGAGGGCGTATCCAATTAATGTCCCCTAATAATTTTTGGAAATCATTTAAAGTTAGTAAACAATCTCTCCACAGCTTCAAAGGGGCATTATCAGTTTTTAAAACTTTTGGCACACCTAAATATGAGAAGCAAGTAAAGAGGTGTTGCACAACATGTTTATAAGCTTCTCCAGTTAGTTTTGTAAACCAAATCTGGTCTATAGCTTTTTAGATGACAAGTAACCATCTAATCTTTGCTTGGATACTTCCAACAACAGGAAACTCACTACTCTTCAAGGTTTTAAACTCTCCCTCACCCTTTTTTTTTTTTTTCTACAGCATTCTCACCCCGCATATCACTTTCTCTAATCCCACCAACTCATTTTTAGTAGTATGTGTGGGCCAGGAACTGGGCCAGTCTTTTCCAGCGATGTTAAGAGACATCTGTTCCTGTGTCTAATAGCCCTGACATTTTATTTTCTTGAATTAAAAGATCTTTTAAAGGCCTTGGAGCTGTAATTTTCTGCACCCAAAAGGCTAGATCACTAAATCCAAATGTTCTGTGGCTCCTAGCCTGAGAAGTCAAGGTTTTTTCTTGTCTGATAATAAGGTAAAAAGCAAAAGCTGTGTTACTCTTTGACCTTTATTAATTTGCACAGTTTTAGTAGGCGGTGAGAACAAAACTTTAATTTCTCAATATAATCAGAATCTACTACACCATGCACCACCGAAATTTTCTTTTTCTTTTTATTTATTTATTTACTCTTTTTCTTTCTTTCTTTTTTTTTTTTTTTTTTAGAAAGCGAGCTACGCCCTAGCACAAGTCCTACAATGCCCTCAGGTAGGGGGCCAGCCACTCCCGTTGGAATTGGAGTAACCTTGTCAAGGGTTAATATTGTTGCTAAATCCCCTTACCGTTTGGCTTTTCTCTTAGCCTGGGTGAGACCCCCCTGAGGGGGTTTTCTCCAAGGAGCACGCTCTGCATATTGTGCATGCAGTCTGTTTTAAAAGCTCCACTGTTTAAAAAACTTTTTATCTTTTTCAGGCTTAGGCAACACTTTGAGAGGCTTTGGGGGCAAAGTGGGGAACTCTTGGGCCCTGGAAGGCGCAAACGGAGGCGGCGGCTATCGCCCCAAATCAGAAAGTGGTGGATAAGTTTTAAAAGTTTGCGCAGAGGGGGAGGTAGCTCGCCAGGGCGTCTGGCCACAGTGTCCTGTAAGTCCTCTCCTCTCTCCTCTGCTGATTTTTTCTTCCTTCTTCTCTTTAAATCTTTCTCAAGTTTTCTTTCCCTCACTCTATCTTTTTTCCTTCCTCTTCTCTTCTCTTTTACTTTCTATCATTTCCTTCTTGTTTCCCTCTTTCATTCTCCCTTCTTCCTTCTTACTACCTTCTCTTTCTTTCGTTTCTTTTCCTTTACCCTCTTTCTCTCTAACTTTTTCTTTCCTCCTCCCTCTCTTTCTCTCTGTATCTCTTTTTCTAACTTCCTTTTTCCCTTTTTCTATCTTGCTGCATTCCCTGATTCCTTCCTCCTCCGTTCCTCTCTCCTTTTCACTCTTTAGTTCTTTTTCTATCTTTAGATCTTTCTCTATTTTCTTTCCTTTTTTCTTTTTCACTTTTTCCTTTTTTCTTTTTATTTTTCTCTCTCCTTTTTTTTTTTTTTTTTTTGCTTGGGTGAAGCCCCCCTGAGGGGGTTTTTCTGCAAGGAGTAGGCTCTGTATATTGTGTATTTTTTAAAAGCTCCTTTCTTTAAAAATAAAACTTTTTAATCTTTTTCAACCTTAGGCAATGCTCTGGGAGGCTTTGGATGTAAACTGGGGAATTTTTAGGCCCTGGGAGGTGCAAGCGGAGGTGGAGTAGTCGCCTTAAATCAGAAATTGTTGGATAAATTTTTAAAGGTTTGTGTAGAGGGGGAGGGGGCTCGCCAGGGCACCCGGCCGCAGCGTCCTGTAAGCCCTCTCACTCCTCGGGAGGTAGAGCACAGTGTCCCTCCTCTTCCTTGTCAATGGCAGAAAATATGATCTGCGCAGAAGGTGGAGACCCACTACCATCCACCGCTATAGCCTCTCCCATAGGTCATCCCACAGCCTCATGATGAGGATCCAGAACATTTTTAATCATATTTATAGGATAAGTGTTTAGTTGTTTTTTCACCTTCACCCAAGTATCTAAATTAACAGTAGCCTCTTTAACAGTTTCAGATTACTTGTATAAAGAGTTGCCATTCTTAGTTTCAGTGTTATCCATGTCAGAAAGTTAAGTATAGTAAAAGATTTTGCTTTAAGCTATCAAAAGATCAGGCTTTTCTTTGGCCTTTTAACTTCAGAAACCATTTTTTCTCTCTAACTCTAACTCTTTAACACTTTCAACACTTCCCACTCCTCTCGCCCTGTCTATCCTACAGGGGGGTCCGCGGCACCCTTGAGTGGGGTCCTAGCCGTCCCGAACATTGGAAGAACAATAGGGCTGATGGCCCAGATTGTTCCGGGGGGAGGAACAGTAGGCTGATGGCTCAAACTGTTCCGAGGGAGGAGCAGTAGGGCTGGTGACCCAAACTGCTCCGTGGGGGAACAAGAGGGCTGCTGACCCAGTTGTTCCGAGAACGGGGAGCAATAGAGCTGATGGCTCTGATTGCTTTGGGGAGCTTACCTTCGAAAGTCCCTGTCTCGGGCGCCACCTGCCGGGGACCAGCCCCGGCTGATCCAGGGTATTCGAAGGAGAGACGGCGTAGGCGAGGATCAGGATATAATAGCTTCAATTAGATATTAATTAAAGATATAAAGAGTAATAGAATAAGGATAGCTCAGTAGGAAAATTCAGTGGAGAAAAGAGGCTGAGTAGCTTGGTTTACGCGGGAGACCAATAAAACTTCAAGACAAGAAGTTTGCACCACTTACGTAGGCCGCAGGCGTCCTTCCGTTCTCCCGAAGGAGAGGAGACACTGAGGCCTCCCCGGTCGGATCTTAGAAGCCCAGGCATAATTAGTAAGCATGGTGGGTTCCGCGCTCCAGATGGAGACTCAACCAGAGTGAGAGAGAGAGCGACATGGGGAGACCAGTATTTCGAGAAACTGATCCCAATTCTTTATTTTCCATGGTCTACTTTTATACACTGAGATGTTATGCAAAAGTCACGTGGGGACAGCAGTCCTGACTTTTATCAAAGTCAGGTGCTTCATACAAAGGTATACAGAGGTCTTAGGGGTGTTACATCATCTTCTGGCCAGGGGGGCCTGCTGACAATTTACGACCCTCTCCTTGTGACAGCGGTCAGTCAATCAGGACACTTATTTCTCCAGGGCTGATTATTCTCAAAACAGACGCCACCCAAGTAAAGTTACATTCCTACAGGGTGAGGGTGTAGTGGGTTTTAGCTAAGGAAAGAATTTACTTAGCCTAAGGTCTAACGTGATTAATATCAAAGGTTAATACTTATTTCTTCTATATATTCATTAATGTGTGTAAGGGCAGGGGATGTGGAGACTTAGCAACAAACATTGGCTCAACAAATGAAAAACCCTTCACCAATACAATTTCTAATCAGCCCGTTATACTTATACTAATAGTTTTCTAACTTCTCTAAAGAACCCGTTTTTAGAGGGTTTAAAGCATCTTGTGCCTCTCACGGTTGGGAGGCTGTGAGCAATCACATGTGGCCGGACGAGCCTGTCAGGCAGGCTAGAGAACCTTCAGAGGAGTTTGTAGGTTAAAACACTCTTATCACGCCCAGGAATTATTATAAACTGGAGCTCTAAGTTAACTCCTTCTCCAAAAGAGGTGGTGGGGGACAGCCCCCCGTAAAGTCAGAGGTGTAGGTGAGCACAAAGTAGTAAAGTAGGCAGGCTCTGGTTATGGGGGTAGATGCTCGAGGAGTTCCAGGGGGACTCCTGAGGCTCGATCCCGCCTTTGCGTATGTCGAGCCTCCTTCCTCATGACCTTTGTCACGGGTGGAGTACCTCACTCTGGCCCCCAACAAATTAGCTTTCACAGTATTGTGTAAATTTAAAATACAAGCAACAAATGTCTGTGTTTTATCTTTTCTTTATTTGCATCAGTGTGGTGGGCGGGCAAGGAAAATGCTAAGGCGCTCTTTCCTTTCCTGAACCCCACCCTCTCTATAAAATTTTCTTGTAACTTCTCTCCCTTCTAGTTCAGAAACCTGGAAATTCTCTCCGATCTTCTTAACTTTAAACCAGACGACGTCCAGAGTTTCTGCTTCATCCCCGTCCTGTATCCTCCATCTTCACCTGTCACCTCACTATTGACAGCTAGTTGGATGGTTAAGCGTTGCTCTACAGTTTTTTCACTTATTTGTTTGTTTTTTAGAGTTTGCATTTTTTGACTTTTTGGTAATGTAGACCATTTTAAAGTCTTCATTGAATTTGTTACGGTATTGCCTCTGTTTTAGTTTTTTGGCAGATCTTAGCTCCCTGACCAGGGATTGAACCTTCACTCACCCACTGCAACAAACGGCCAAGTCTTAACCACTGGACTTCCAGGGATGATCCTGCTCTACAGTTTCCAGTTTGTCTGGTCTATGACAAGATCATAAACATTGAAGATGGAGATGGTTAACACGATTCTTTGATTTATACTGTTATTTCTTGATTGATCAACATTAGCAATAGATCAGTTATTGGCTTTCTGCTGAAGCAGGCCTACAATGTACCTCTTCTCCCTCCTTTTGGCTACATGCTTGTGATCGTTAATTTCACATTGTCCACTTGAGTGGGCCATGGGACATCCAGATATCTAATTAAACATTATTTCTGGGTTTGTCTTGGAGGGTGTTTCTGGAAGATATTAGCATTTGAGATGGTGGCTTCAGTAAGGCGGTTGGTCCTCCACAATGTGGGTGGCCATCAGTCGATTTGTTGAGCACGTAAACAGAACAAAAATGCAGAGGAAGGTTGAATTGCCCCTCCCCCAACCTGAGGGCTTGAGTTGAGGCATTGATTTTCTCCTGCTCTCAGGGTTCCTGGTTCTTAGGCCTTCAGACTACATCGCCAGCTTTCCTGGGTCTCCCACTTGCAGACAGCAGTTCATGGGACGTCTCAGTCTCCATAACCACATGAGCCAATACCTCACAATAAATCTCTCTCTAGGATATATATATATCCTGTTCATTCTGTTTCTCTGGGGAACCCTAGTACAGTACTTATTTTTATTTCCTCTATTGGATACATCTAAACTTATTTTTCCATCAGTACCCTTTCTTAGTTTATACCCTCAATCTGTTGAGGAGCACATCTTCAAGTAAATTCCTAAGAAGGGTGCATAGGATGTAGATGTTCATTATACTGATATATTTGAATATGTTTTATTATTGGAATGACCGTTTGGTTGAACAATCTGTTCTCAATTGAAAATAATTTCCCTCATACTTCAAAGATATTCTTTTAGCATCACTGTTATTGTTTAAAAAGTTTGATATCAGTCTGGATCTACCCATTTGTATGTGACCACTCTCCTACCCCTGTAGTCTTGCCCCCACTGGCTGGAAACTTCATGATCTCACATCCAGAGTCTCACACAGGTATGTCTAGGTATGTAATCATTCACTAACCTTTCTTGGCATCTAATACACTCTTTTTAAATAGGAAATTTATTATTCTCTAGGGTCTCAAATGTCACCATTTGACCACCCAACTCTTTTTGTCAATAGTACATATCAATCTCCAAAATATGGGATGACTCCCTTACCTTTTCCCCGCTTCTATCACTAGAATATAAGCACGAAGGAATTTTGGTCTTTTTTTTTTTTTATCACTGTTGCATCAAGAATTGTGCCCAGCATCTTGTGGGTATTTAATAAATACTTGCTAAATAAATCTTTGTTTCATATTTAAGAAAGAAGCAATGAAAGTTGCATCTGCCTACATAGGTCTTGTCAATAGGCAGACTTCACTTTAGATTGAGTGTATGGGCAGCTGTCCACCAGGAGAGCCAGCCATTGCACTGGAACTCTCAGGGAATAGATTGGAGAGGAATTTGTACTGGGGTGTAAACACCCGAGTTCTTTCCAGAGACTTAATTCTGAAAAGTAATTGTGATACAAAATTTTATTTGGAGTATTAAACAGATATCTTTAATAAGGATGGAGGCTGCAGAGAGAGAAAGAGAATAGAAATCAGAAGTAATTCCACTTAATAGATGGTAGGATTATTGACAATCATTTTTACCTCTGTATTTTCCAAAAATCTTTCAGTTTTTCCTATGTGTTAGAGAAATTAACAAAAATCAACACAATATGTTTACAAGATGCTCTAGCGAGGATTATCTGATTTCTGTATGATGTGAACTGTTCATGTGAGTGTCTATGCAGTACTTCCTCTTCATCCCAGGTTACCACCTGATTCTTCCCTTCAGTTTTTCCCACATCCTTTTAACTCTTTAACCATTTGGAAATATCACTTTAATTCAGGCACAGGTTTATTTAGAAATCTTCTATCTGATGGAGTTGTTAGCATTTCTGCTACGTAGGCAACAAAGCGTGGTTCTGTCACTAACATCTTTTCATTTTTAGCAAAGTCAAATCTTAAACTCTTCTAACCAACTTGTAGAAATCAAAGCCAAACTTAAATATACTCCTCTCTCTCTTAAAGAAAAAAATGGGGAGTCGAGATAAGTGTAAAGAACTGCATATATGACTGTATTTCTTGGAGAAAGCAGAATGAGTTTGGAAAGAGAGAGAAGGGTATATGTTTCAAAACAGAAGAAAAATACTTGTGGAAATATAAAAAAATCCACTTCTAATTTCCAAAGTGTGATTAATGTCTTAAAAAACATATCAAATGACTACCTTAAATACATAGACCCACATACACTATTCTTTTATTATGGAAGTGATGCATTTTATTATAGAAAAAAGGAAGTATTAAAAATGCAAGTAAAGATTCCAGTTGAAATACCCTACCCTAAATTCTAGAGCTAAGTTCTCGAGGACGCACTTTTGAATTCTATACTTTTATTTTAAAATTATGTTGTGAACATTTGCATGTCATTAAGTTCTTCAAAAATCAGAATTTTTCAGAACCCTCAATGTACGATAATCCACCACTCCAGTACAATTTTTCATTTAACTTAGTTCCAGTTTTTTGTATCATAAATAGAAAGTAAAGAACATCCCTGTGCAAAAAGTGTTGTCCACATCTCTTTCTAATTTCTAATGACAGAATTCTAGAAGAAGAATCCTTGGGCTAAATAACCAGAGGTTTTTAGCCTTCTGAAATATATAGCCAAATACCTCCCAGGAAGTGGTAATACTAAACATTCCTTCCAGGTTACTTGACAGGGTCCATCACCTGACCATCTCTCACCCTGAGCTGGCAATTAAATAAGTTTAAAATGATGTTTAATAAGATAGATAACTAATAAAGACCTACTGTATAGCACAGGGAGCTTTACCCTGCGATTACCTATATGGGAAAAGAATCTAGAAAAAAATGGATATATGTATATTTATAACTGATTCACTTTGCTGTAGACCTGAAACTAATACATTATAAATCAGCTATACTCCAATAAAATTTTCTAATAAAATAAAATGATATTTAGATTTGTGAGATTATCAGGAAAGCTGAACTTTCCCCCATTTTTGTTGAACATCTATAATTCCTCTTTCATGTGTCTTTTAATCCAGTTTTTTTCTATAGACATGTTTGTATTTTGCAGATTTATAAAAACTCTTAGAAAAAAATGTTACCTCTTTGCCTGTCATCAGTGGTAGACATTTTTCCAGCATTGTCATTTCAATGTGTCCCATGGTATTTTCTTTTTTGTTTAAGAAATGATAGTTTTAATATACAGTGTTTAAGACTTTACGTCACCAATTCTATTGCTCTTGCTGAAAGGTTTCTTCGCCTGTCAGTCATTTTTATTTGCTTCTAATATTTGTGTTGTTTGATTTACTATATACATTGTTTTATACAGACATCTCTAGAGTTTATTACTGTGTGTGACATATGGGATAAGGTAAAGACCTAGTCTAATGTCTTCCGTATGTCACTGATTGAGTAATCTGTCCCTTACTTTGTTCTGAAGTCACCTTTATAGCGTCTCAAGCCATTGTACAATATAGGGTGCTTTCTTTTTTGGGGGCTAGTCTCTTATTGACTCACACTTGTGCAAGCACCATTACTGTAACTCGGCAATATATCTTCTACCTGGTAGAACAAGTTCAACCTTCCTCATTAGCTTTCCTTTCCAACTTTTCTTTTGCTATTCTTATGTGATGCTGAAGCTGAAGTTTCAATACGTTGGCCACCTGATGTGAAGAGCTGACCCATTAGAAAGATTGGGAAAGATTGAAGGCAAGAAGAGAAGGGGATGACAGAAGATGAGATGGTTGGATGGCATCACCAATTCAATAGACATGAGTTTGAGCAAATCTGGGAGATGGTGAAGGACAGGGAAGCCTGGCATGCTGCGGTCCGTGGGGAGGCAGAGTTGGTCATGACTGAGCTACTAAATAACAACAGCAACAAATTCTTATATACCTATTCCTCCAGAAGAACTACTGAAGAAAAAATCCTATTGAGAATGTGTTGGGTTACATTAAACCTAAAAATTAGTGTGGATAAAACTGATATATTTATAATAGTCCACACAGACACACGGCATGGCTTCCTATTTATTTAAGCCTTATTTTATGCTTCTTGGTATAATTCTATGGCATTTTTCATGAAGGTCTGACATATTTTTTATTAAGCTTGTATTTCTAGGTGTTTTATATTCCTGTTACTATTGTGAAAGAGTTTCGTTCCTCATTATACTTTCTGATTGTGCCTGGTATGTTTGAAATCCATTGACACTTATATTTATTCATCTTGCCAGAGTCGCTTATAATTATTTTTTAGCTGGTTCTCTAGGGTTTTCTAGATATATGATGATATCAGCTGCAAACAATGATAACTTTGTTTTTCTTTTTCTGCTAATCACACTTCTTATTTTTGTTCTCTGCTGCACCAAAACTTATAAAATAATAATTAACTAGGGAGGAGAGTAGACATTCTTGGTTTGTTCCCGATGTTAGTGGAAATGTCTCCATTTGTATTTTCCTAATAAATTAAATGAGTTGTCAATGTGAAAATGTTCCTTAATGTGTTAAGGAATTATCCTTATATAGATAACAAAAAGATTTGTCTCATTAGCAATGATTGCAGGGCAGCTGCTCACACGGTGAAGGTGGAAGTAAAGGGACCACTCTAGCCTGTGACCTCTGTCTCTGGCTGGGCTGGTACCGCCCAGCGGCCCAGGACAGACCTGAAATGTATGGTGCTGCAGGAACCAGCTCCAGGATCCGGATAACCTGCCACCCAAGTAGCTCCCGACCTCCAGAGACCCGCAAGAGTCTCCTGTGGTCTGATAATGGCTACCCCTCCATATAAGCCAACGGCTGAATTGGTGTCAGGGCCGATGGGACCGTGTACAAGGCCGTGATCCCCACGGTGGCCATTTTGTGGCCCTCAAGAGTGTAAGAGTCTCCAGTAGAGGTGTGCTGGAGGAGGCCTGCCCATCAGCACAGTTGGTAAGGTGGACTTACTGCCATGTCTGGAGGCTCTTGAGCATCCCAGTGCTGTCCGGCTGATGGACGTCAGTGCCACCGCCTAAAATGACCGAGAGGCCAAAGTGACCCTGGTGTGTGAGCATGTGAACCAAGACCTAAGGACGTATCTGGACAAGGCACCCCCACCAGGCTTGCCAGTGGAGACCACCAAGAATCTGATGCCCTGGTTTCTAAGAGGCCTGGATTTCCTTCCTGCCAACGGCATCGTTCACCGAGACCTGAAGCCAGAAGAAGGTGACAAGTGGTGGGACAGTCAGGCTGGCTGACTTTGGCCTGGCCAGAATCTACAGCTACCAGACAGCACTACACCTGTGGTTGTTAACACTCTGGTACCGTGAACTCCAAAAGTCCTTTTGCAATATACCTATGCAAAGCCTCTGGATGTGTGGTGCGTTGGCTGTATCTTCACAGAGACACTCTGAAGCTGACCAGTTAGCTGATAGGCAGAATCTTTGACCTGATTGAACGGCCCCCAAAGGATGACTGGCCTCCAAACGTATTTCTGTCCCCAGGAGCCTTCCCCCTGTCCCCACCCTGGGGGCTCCTCACAGTTGTACCTGAGACAGAGGAGTCTGGAGCACAGCTGCTGCTGGAAATGCTGACTTTTAACCCCCACAAGGGACTCTGCATCCCGAGCCTCGCAGCCCTCTTATCTACACAAGGCAGGAGGTGACCCCGAGTGAACAACAAAATGGCTGCAACAGAACCAAGAGGAGAGACACTGACATTTCCCTTCCTTTGAACACTTGAGTGAAGAGACTCCCTCTGAGAAGGTGACCTCTGTCTTCATCTCTGAGGCTGTGAAGACTCCTCCTCCAACTTCTTACAGACTATTTTGCTGCCTTAATGACATTCCCCTGCCGCCCCTCCTTTTGAGGCTTATCCTTCTCCTGCCCCCCTATGTCCTTACACAAAGGGGTATGTCCCTTGTTCTCCTCTTCCCTATACCTTGATGTTGGGATGCTTTTTCATACAGGAAAAACAACAAAAAATTATACGATTGCAGTATTTTATCAACGCCTTTCAAAAACTAATGATCTTATAAGTTTTTTTTTTTTTAATTTGACCTCTCAATATGATATAACATAATAATTTTCCAATATTAAACCAAACTGGGGCTTCTCTGGTGGCTCAGTGGTAAAGAATCCACCTGCCAATGCAGGAGACATGAGTTCGATCCCTGATCCAGGAAGTTCCCACATGCCTCGGAGCAACTAGCCCTTGCCACAACTGTTGAGCCTGTGCTCTAGAGCCTGGGAGCCACAACTGCTGAAGCCCATGCACTCTAGAGCACATGGTCTTCAACAAGAGAAGCCACCGCAATGAAAGCCCGCACCCTGAAACTAGAGCGTAGCCTGTGCTTGCTGCAACTAGAGAAAAGTACTCGCAACAGCAAAGACCCAGCACAGCCATAAATAAATAAGATTATTTAAAAAAAAAAAAACTGATAGCTTCTACTTGGTTGTGGTAGATTATTCTTTCCAAATAGTTTTTTGAGTCCCATTGACTATTACATTATTTAGAGTTTTTAAATATATGGGTCTTTTTCTTTTTATCCTATCTTTGTTAGGCTTTAATAATAATAATAGCAGTTGTGATCATTTTGTACACTCATATGATGTTTCAAATACCACATTTTTTCCTGTATTTTATTACAACATTTACAAATGAAATACAGCATTACATATATTTTGTGGATAAGGAATTGAGGCTAAGATTATGCAGCTTGAGAGAGGAGCCTGTCTCACTAGGCTCTGCTACATAGTTTTGAAGAGTTAAAAATGAATTAAGTAGCTTTCCATGTTCTGGAATAGATTATATAGAATGGAAAAAATCTGTTTCTTGAAAGAATGAAAAGACTGATTCATGTATGCACAGGAGACAAAATGATGCTGTGAAAGTACATGGGGTTTAAAGCCAGACAAATGCTGGTTTGAATTCCAGCTCTGTCCATTACTTAGTAACCCTGAATAAGTAGAAATGATGGTCATTATAAAAACATCCTGTCCTGAAGACTTCTGTGACAACATTTTCCAGTTGTGCCTGGGTCTTTTTCTGATATTTTTTCCCATAACACCTTGTTGCCCCAGGAAATCATTTATTTCTTCTAGATAATGGAATATATAATTTCATAGTCATATGTACTACTCTCTTATATTTTAGGAAGCCAATGCCATATCTATTAGGTGACCAAGGTTGATACGCTCTTATATTTTAAAATCTCCATATAAAGATATTTTATATCTTTTGTTATATTTCCTATTAGTCTTTGGTATTTAACTGTGTGCTCACTTTTGTTTCTAATATTTGTTGTTTTTTGAAAATAAGCTTTTAATTTTAGAGTAGTGTGCATGTATGTGTGTTAAGTCACTTCAGTCATGTCTGACTCTGCAACCTTATCAACTGTAGCCCACCAGGCTCCTCTGCACATGGGGTTCGCCAGGAAAGAATACTGGGGCAGGTTGCTGTGCCCTCCTCCAGAGGATCTTCCCAACCCAGGGATCAAACCCACATCTCTTCTGTTCCCTGCATTGGCAGGCAGGTTCTTTACCACTAGTGCCACCTGGGAAACCCTTAGATAAGTAGCAGAGTAAGCTGAATAATAACCCCACAAAATGTAAATGTCCTAACCTCCAGAACCTGTGAATGTTATATGGTCATAGGTACTTTGCAAGTGTGGTTAAATTAAGGATTTTTATGATGGGGAGATTATTCTGGATTATCCCAGTGGGCCCTGTATAATCACAGGGTCCTTATAAGAAGGGTCCAAGAAAGTCAGACAGAGGAGAAGGTGATATGACAACATAAGAAGAGATTGGAGTGATGTGGCCACAAGTCAATGAATGCTAGCAGTCTATAGAAGCTGGAAAAGACAAGGAATGGAGTTGCCTCTGGAGCCTCCAGAAGGAACCAGCCCTGCCAGCTCCTTGATTTTCACCCCTCTAAGATTCCCTGGTGTCTCAGTGATAAAGAATTCACCTGCCAATGCAGGAGACATGGGATTGATCCCTAGGTCGGGAAGATCCTCTGAAGGAAAGTGGAGAATTCCATGGACAGAGGAACCAGGTGGGCTACAGTCCATGGAGTCACAAAGGGTCAGACACAACCTAGAAACTAAACAACAAGACTCATTTTGGACTTCTGACCCCCCAAACTTTTAAAGTTTGCATTATTTTAAGCCAATAGATCTGTGATAATTTGTTACAGCAGCAATAGGACACAAACATAGTTTTAGAATGACAGAAAAGTGGCAGATACTATAGAATTTCCATATGCCCCATCCAGTTTCCCCCATTGTTACTGTCTTACATTAGGATGGTATATTTGTCACAATTAATGAACCTATAAGACACCTTATTATTAACTAAAATCCATACTTTCTTTTTTCAGATTTCCTTAATTTTTACTGTGTGCTCTCTGTCTGTTCCAGAAGGGCATCCAGCTTCCCATATTACATTTAGCTGTCCTGTCTCCTTTGGCTCCTCTTGGCTGTGATAGTTTCTCAGACCATGTTTTGGATGACCTTGACAGTCTGAAGAATACAGCTCAGATAGTATTTTACATGCCCCTCAGTTGGGATTTTTGTCATGACTAGGCTGAGATGACGAGTTTGAGTGACGAGGATCAGAAAGGGAAGTATCACTCTCATCGCATCATCAGTGGTTATATACTGTCCGCATGACATCATTGTTGCTACTGAGTTTGACCACCTGGCTTAGGTAGTGTTTGTCAGTTTCTGTACCACAAAGTCACTCTTTTCCCTTCCTTTGTCTCAATTCAGTTCAGTTCAGTCGCTCAGTCTGACTGTTTGTGACCCCATGGACTGCAGCACGCTAGGCTTCCCTGTCCATCACCAACTCGCAGAGCTTGCTCTAACTCATGCCCATCGAGTTGGTGATGTCTAGTGTTTTTCAAATAAGAAACTTTTAAAATTTGTCAGTTCCACTATTTTTTTGTTTTATAAGTAATTAATGTCTCCTTTATGTTAGTTGCTTCTGTCATGCTTGTGGTTCCTTTTATATTCTTTTTCTATACATGAATATATATATTCTTTTATATATATATATTCTCTTATATGTCTATATTTATATTCTTTTATATATATATATTCTTTTTCTATACATGAATATATATATATTCTTTTATATATTTTATATTCTTTTTCTATACATGATCTCCAGTTGGCAAGGAGTTGTTTGTTTCTTTAAATATTTAAATATTTTTATATTGATTTCTGTCTTCATAGCATAGTGGTAAAAGAATATATGTTATATAAATTTTGCCTTTTTGAATTTTGTCAGTTTTCAGTTTGTTCTCTTATATGATCACTTTCTGTGCTTTTTGAATTTTCATAAAGACTTTGAAAGGAATTCTATTTTCTGTTTGCAAGGTATAAACTAAACTCTAAATTTTGCAGTGGGTAGGAACATATTTGTTTTGATTACCTCTGAATACACAGTTTCTCAAACAGGGACTAATACACGGTAGGAGTTCACTAAATAATTTTTAGTAAATGACTACAGAAATTTCATGCTCTCAGTTAGGACCAATAAAAATGTCTCCAGACATGGCCAACTGTCCCCTTGTGAACAAAATCACCAAGTGAACTACTTTAAGATGATAAAGTTATCTACATAGAAAATCAGAGAATCTGCTCAAAAAGTATCAAAATTAATATTTGGATTCAGCAAAGTCAGTTGATAGATTTAAAAAGTCAATATTAAATTACATTCCTATAGTATAGCAGTAATAAACCTTTAGAGAATATAGTTTTAAAGTCAGTATCATCAATGATAGCAATACAAATTAAAAGACTAAATCTAATAAAAGGTGTGCAAGAGCTTTAGGAAGAATATTATAAAATATAATGAAAGATATTAAAGACATAAGAACAGAGAAATTTACAAGAATCACTTTTTTTTTTCTTCCCAAACTGATCTATAAATATAATGCAAGTCCAATCAAAAGCCAATAGGGAGTTTTCATGGGATTTGACAAATTGATTCTAAAATTTATACTGGGGAATATGGAATAAAGCTAGCTAAGGCACTTTTGCAGAAAATTAATTTGGGAGGCTTGCTGTATCATGTATCAGAGTTTAAAAATACAGTGGCCAGCAAACATGAAAAGATGGCTGATTTTTAGAGAAATGCAAATCAAAACTACAGTGAGGTATGGTGACCTCACATTGGTCAGAATGTCTGTAATCAAAAAATCTACAATCAATAAATGCTGGAGAGGATATGGAGGAAGGGGAATCCTCTTACACTGTCGGTGGGAATGTAAATTGCTACAGCCACTATGGAGAACAGTATGGAGGTTCCTCAAAAAACTAAAAGTAGAACTACCACATGACCCAGTAATCCAATTCCTGGGCATATACCTGGAGAAAACCATAATTCAAAAGATACATGCATCCCAATGTTCATTGCAGCACTATTTACAATAGCCAGGATGTGAAAGCAGCCTAAATGTTCAACAACAGAGGAATGGATAAAGAAGATGTGGTACATATTGGGTTGGCCAAAAAATTGCTTTAGGTTTTTCCATGAGTTGTTACAGAAAAACCTGAATTACACACACACACGCACACACATATATGTATGTACCTATACATACATGCATATATAGTATATGTATATATATATATAATGGAATATTATTCAGCCATGAAAAGGAATGAAATAGTGCCATTTGCAGAGATGTGGCTAGACCTAGAGATGTCATACAGAATGAAGTAAGTCAGAAAGAGAAAAACAAATATAATGTATTAACACTCCTATGTAGAATCTAGAAAAATGGTACAGATGAACTTATTTGCAAAGCAGAAATAGAGACACAGATGCAGAGAACAAACATATGGATACCGTGGGGAGAAGGGGGAGTGGAATGAATTGGGAGATTGGGACTGACATATATACACTACTATGTATAATACAGATAACTAATGAGAATCTTCTATTTAGGGAACTCTACTCAGTGCTCTGTGGTGACCTAAATGGGAAGGAGATCTCGAAAAGAAAAGGTAAACATATACATATAACTGATTCACTTTGCTGCACTGCAGAAACTAACACAACATTGTAAAGCAACTGTACTGCATAAAAATTAATTTAAAATAATAAAATTGTAGTAATCAAGAATGTAGGCAAAACTAGGCAAATAGAAATAACAAACAGAATAGATAAATTGTTTGCAGAACTACAGATACATGGAAAGTTAATATATGACAGAGGAGGCTTTCAAAACCATTGGCAAAGGATATAATATGCTAGGATTACTGACCTTGTATTTTGAAAAATCATTTTTATTTATTATCTGTCTTTTTCCACTACAAAGGAAGCTCCATGTGGTCAGGGATTTGATCTGTTTACTTCACAGCTGTATTTCAATGTTGCCTCAGATAACCATTGTTCAGTTCGATCAACATAAATACTTTGTTTTTGCTTTTGAATCTTTGTGGCTTCTAGTCTCAAACATTCCCTTGCATGGTGGTAATCCCAAAGAACAAACTGGTCCACATTTAGTTCTCCTCCACTGCCTTCTGACTGGGTAACCATGGTTCCTGTCATTCTTAAACAGTGGCACTTTATGCTACTAAGCAGTTAAGTCCATCTACGGGTCCTTTGGCCAGGCTGGCTAGAGCCTGGCTGTTATCAGTCCTGCCCCAGATTGAGCCTCTAAACAGCCAGTCATTAACACAGAGGAAAGATATCCACAGTCATGCAAAGTGCCTCATCCAGGCCCCTCTCTCACATGTAGGGGTCTCAGAGAGTTTGCCTAAGAGAACCAAATGATATACGTAGCTCTGGATTAACCCTCCAGGAAAATTAAATAAATCTGCCTGCCTCTCAGACATCATTCATTCATTTACCATGAATTTGCGAACCCTATTACTTGCTGCTGCTGCTGCTGCTGCTGCTAGGCACTAGCAAATAATTAATATTTCTCAATCCGAGTTCTCTTTTCCATTATAAGATCTGAACTCCTCAGCCAACTGACTTACCATGTTCAAGATCTGAAGCAGTAAGTAGTGGCACAGAGATTTGCCAGTCTTGAAACAGTTCTCTGAGCCTTTCCAGTGGAGAACAACACCTAATATTCAAGGGCCTTCTTCATCTTGACCCAACAAATCCCCTCCCCAACACACACTGCACAATAGGCCCCTCACTCGCCAATCTCTCCATCCCATCACTAATCAGCAAACAGGCCAGCATCCCTCCCGGCTCTGGCTCCTTACTTTTACCCTGATATGCTCTCAGTCTGCAAAACCCTTTGCATCCTCTCTACCCATTCAAATCCTACTTTTCTTCAGGGCCCAACTGCTCTGATCAGTATATCTCCCATTGAACATAGGGCACTCTGATGTCCTAAGGGTGGAGGTTGGCAAGCCCACCTAGACCTCTGTCTGGGATTGCTCTTTCAGTGCCTCATGGGTTGGTCTAAAGATGATATAGAATGAAAGTCCAGGAAAGAAACCTCTGCATTTTATAGTCTAAGAAACTAAAGCATGGGATGACTGAGTGACTTATTCTAGGAAACAGGTTAATACACTAGAACTACGAGGTGGTGGAGCAAAGTGGAAATCACTTGGTTCTCTAAAGTTAGAAACATCTGACTGTGAATCCTGCTTTGGCAATTTACTGGCTGAGTGACCCCAGGCAAATTACTTCACCTTCCTGAACCACTGTTTCCTTACATATATTAGGTTCACCAAAAAGAGCAGGTTTTTCCAGAAGCTCCTATGGAAAAACCCAAACAAAGTTTTAGCCACCCCAATACATTGGGGAAGATTAATATCTTCTTTGCAAGATTGTTGTGAATGTAAGAGATACCTGACATCATAAATCAAATTGCAGGTTTCCATTCTTTCTTAATTTTATTATGCTGCCTCTTTCTACAAGACCAACCTCCTTGAAAGTAGGTTCTATGCCGTGTCAGCGCCCATATTCCCCATAAGGCCAGCACAATTCAGAGCATACAGTGGGGGTTTCAGAAATGATTTTTTAAATTTAAAAAAAAAGACTTTTTTCTGAAAGATCAACATTCACTTAAATGAACAATGAATTTAAATCTAGATCTCTTGTTTTTTCCATTCTTATTACTCTGGTATGCTCTTATCTTTTACATATATTCCCATATGTGACAAAATATTGCATAAACAATGAAATCATTAGTAGTGAGTGAGATTTATAGCGTGTAAGAGAATAGTGTTCTACAAGATTTTGTTTTAGTCCATGAAAAATAATGAATTATTCCTAACGTTAATTTATATTATAGTATAAAAACTCCAGATGTCAGAACTGAAAAGATTTCCAGAACCCTGGCAGAGGGTAGTTTCTAAGTTTATTTTGGCTTGATGCCACTTAAAGGGTGAGAAAAAGTTCATGATTTCCCATTGTGTGAAGTCACGTACAAAGTCCTTTTGTCCAAGTGGCCTTGTCATGTGACTTTGTTAAGTATTTTTCACTTGGCCTTCTAATCACATCCCAAATGTCATACCCCTAGAGGCAATTTGATGTATGAATAAATGGAAATTTGAGGTGAGGCTCAGCGGGGTCACCAGAATCGGACTGTGACTAGCAAACCAAACGCAGACATCTCTGAGTTTACTTAGAACATATACAGGGTGAAGAAAATTCAAATCAAGAGCTGAAGGCTAAGAAGTAAAAAAATAGTAGATGGGTCAGGTTATTGGAGGACAAAGAGTGAGTTTCTTTTGTCTGAGATTAGAGTTTGCATCAGGATGGAGTTCACAGCATTTGAGGACTTGTTCATTCTACCAGAAGGAAACAAAAGCAAACTGATGACTTGGCAGAAAATAGAAGACAAACGAATTGGGGTTTAATTTCTCAGATGGCACGAATACAAACTTGTTACATTTTTCTTGTTTGGAAAAATCACCAAAGGGTTCTTTGGCAGGAATATTATTTTTAAATTCCTGATTTGAACTATTCATTTCTACCTTCTGAAGGACTCTTTGTCTCTTACGCCAGGCCCAGTTCCCCTATCGCTGTTAAATCACAGGCACCCACAAAAGCCTGTGTCTGCTTATTGCATTCTGTGGATTCTCAATCAGCCCTCATGAATGCTTGTTTTGACACTGTCCTGTTAGCAATTCAGTGTGCACTCTCTGGGCTCCTCCTTTCTTTCAATAACAAATCTTCATTAGACATCAGTTTTTCAGCCATTTAAACCCTGACTACACATTTTAGAATATTACCTAGCTCATCTATTTGCCAAAATTATATGGTAACTTTTTCAATAAAAGATCCAATTGTTGTGACATATCTCTACCATTTATACATGTTAAAACAATATTCTTCTAATGACAATATTAGCATACATTTATAAGATTATTGGGCGGGAGGAATATTATTTTCTTTAAGGATTTCTTGAGAAGAAGCCATGTGCCAAGTGTATATTACACTCTCTAACAGAAATAAATGAGATGAAAAGAAATTGTAAGTGCATGGGATATTCTTCTAGAGGTGTTAGTTATGGAAATGAATTCTGGAGCCCCTGATAAAACCTGCCTTTTTTCATTTGCTTTCCTGGCCAGAAGAGTCAATAGGTCTAAGACCACTTTAATGGAATATTACCCAGGTATTAAAAAGAATGCATTTGAATCAGTTCTAATGAGGTGGATGAAACTGGAACCAATTATACAGAGTGAAGTAAGTCAGAAAGAAAAACACCAATACAGTATACTAACGCATATATATGGAATTTAGAAAGATGGTAACAATGACCCTATATGCGAGACAGCAAAAGAGACACAGATGTAAAGAACAGACTTTTGGACTCTGTGGGAGAATGCAAAGGTGGAATGATTTGAGAGAATAGCATTGAAACATGTATATTACCATATGTGAAATAGATTGCCAGTCCAGGTTCGATGCATGAGACAGGGTGCTCAGGGTTGGTGCACCGGGATGACCCTGAGGGATGGGATGGGGAGGGAGGTGGGAGGGGAGTTCAAGATGGGGAACACATGTACACCCATGGCTGATTCATGTAAATGTATGGCCAAAACCACTACAATATTGTAAAGTAATTAGCCTCCAATTAAAATAAATTAATTAATTAAAAAAAAAAGTGTTGAGCAAAGGAAACACAATATAGTTCTTCTACAAATCTCCAAAAGGGCTTCCAGCATCCCGAATCATCTAGTTCTTTGCCATTACTCAGGAGTCTTAGGGAACCCTGATTCTCCTTTCATGGTGCCCTTGTGAATACTGGTCTTATTGATTTAAAAATGATGGCACTGGAATTCCTAGAGTGGTGCTCTGGGGATTTTCCTGGTGGTCTGGTGGTTGACTCCAAACTTCCAATGTAGGGAATACAAGTTCCGTCCTTGGTCAGGGAACTAAGATCTTGCATGCCAAGTAGCACAGCCCCCCCAAAAAGAGCCTTTTTTGTTTTTTTTAAAGAAAGCAGTGCTCTAAATAGAGAAACTGACATTTTTTGAAGCTGCACAAATGTACAGTAGATAACATGTTTATCCTTTTACCAAACTAAACTTAGCTTAGACAATTAAGCTTGGGAGGTTTAGAAATTCTCCAGATCACTTTCCCACTTTCTACTTGACAAGGCCCTTTCTGACTGCTTCTCCATATGAGACTTTCGTTTACAATGGTTACCCTGGTGTGACAGGCTGAATAATAGCCTTCTAAAACCATCCACATCCCAACCCCCAGAACCTGTGAACACCTTAATTTACATGCCAAAAGGGTTTTGCAGCTGGGATTAAGTTTAGCATTTGGGGATGGGGAAATGATCTTGGATGACCCACGTGAGCCCAATGTAATCACAGCGTCCTTGTAAGAGAGAAGCAGGAGGATCAGTCAGAGGAAGGAGATGTAAAAATGGAGAGGGTCAGAGAGGAGAGGAAATGCTACCCTGTAGCTTTGAATACGGAGAAGAGTCTAGGAATGCTGACAATCTCTAGAAGCTGAAGGAGAGAAAGAAGTAAAGACAAGAAAGCAGATTCTCCCCAGAGCCTCCAGAGTGGAACGTAGCCTTATCAACATCCTGACTTTAGCAAGGTAGGACCCATTTTGTACTCTGACCTCCAGAGAACAATTTTCTGTTGGGTGAAGCCTTTAAGTTTGTAATAGTTTGTTACAGCAGCAAGGAAATGAATATACCTGGTAAGGTTCTAACAATCCCCAAACTTTTCTCTAATCCTTGTGTCTATTATTAACGATATCACCTGTGGTTTTATTTTAATACTGTTGATCTATCACAGTGCTACCTGTACATCATTTTTAGTTCTACTGAGAACTCCGTAAATTTTTAGTTTCCTCAAAAGACAAATGGACAAGTGTGGATGAGAATGTGGAGATATTGGAACATTTGCACACTGCTGATTGAAATATAAAATGGTGTAACCACTGTGGAAAACAGTTTGGTGGGTTTGCATTGTTAAAAATGGAATTGCCCATGACTCAGGAATTGTACTCCTGGGTACACACCCCAAACAACTGAAAACAGGTAGTCAACGAAAACTTCACACAGATGTTTATAGCAGGGCTATTCACAACAGCTAAAAGGTAGAAACAAGTCAAATGTTCATCAACTGATGAGTGGAAAAACAAAATGTGGTCTATTCACCAATGGAATATTATTCAGTCACAGGAAGAAGTGAAGTACCAGGACTTGCCACAGGGTGGGTGGACTTTAAAAATATGCTAAATGAAAGAAGACACTTTCTAAAGGCCATATATTATTCAATTCCATTTATAGGAAATATCCAGAATCAACAAATTCCTGAAGACAGAAAGCAGATCGATGGTTGCCAGGCAATGGAAGGAGAGGAGATGGGGTGACTTTTTAATAGACAGAAGATTTCCTTTGGATCAAAGAAAATATTCAGAGACTGAAATAGTGGTGAGGGTTACACAACCTTGTGAACAAACTGAATGTCTTTAATGGTAAGTTTTATCCTACATATATTTTACTATAATATTTTTTTTTCACAGAAAGACAAAGGGAACTAAATTAACATTTAAATCAAAGTGGAATAAGCTTCCGGACCCATGCCCCACTGATTTCTAACTTCTAGTTCTTCAGTCCAGAGCCTTCCAGTTAAAACTATTTGGTTTGGGGGTAACTAATTATTTGGATATTTGCTACACATTTCCAAATAACAAGCTTATTGTGCACTGCACCTATTGATCTATACATTTTGATATTATCTATTGACTTCCAACTATAGTGGATGAGTATTTAGCTCTGTTTTCAGTAATTGTATATTTAATATCCAAGAGCTCTTTCTTATTCTCTGATTTTGTGTTTTTACAGTACAGTATTCTTCCTAATCAATGCAATATCTTTCTTCTCTCTCTGAGAATGTACACTATAACTATTTTACATTCTGTTCTGCCCCTGCTTTGCCATTTTCATTCAAGTTTTGTTTCCTTCCTATTTATTTGATTTCTTCTCTGTCCTTTATATTGAAGACTTTCTTCAAATGTCTGTGATCCTGAACTGACTCATCACGTTCAGGAGTGAGGCACTAAAAAGTCAGCTGGCAGTTGATATCATGGCAGAGTAGAAGGCCACGTGAAACTTTTATTAGGGAAGCTCATCTGTTTAAGTCTTTTCTCTGGGAGCACTTGGTTTCTGCTGGGAAAAATTCTTTCAGTTCCAACCTGGTTTCTGTCCCTGTTTGTGGAAGGAGTGGGGTAATGTATCTACTTGCTAAACCTGCAGAATTCCACCATGAATTATTTCCTTTGCCCTCCACTGTGCGCCTTTTTTGGTTCAGTTTCTCCAAATAATGAACTGCTGGCCTCCTGTAGCCATCTGGCTGCTCCCAGGCGAGAGCAGGGCCAGGAGTTTAACAGGCTTTCCCCGAGTCCCTAATTCCAGCCTAGGGCTCTGTCCCCACCTTCCCCAGCCCCTGGTGCCTCTCAGCCTTCCCCTTCCTGGAGGTCTGCCAGGCAACGGAGTGTATTTCTCAGTGACATTCCCTCTGCTAGAACTTAGTCATCACTTCACTGTTTCTTTTATCCTCTACTACCAGCAATTTGCTGGCTTTTTTTTTTTTTGCTCACATTTTTATTCTTTTACTTTAGTGGAGTTTCTCTAGCGAGGTAAGATAACTTTATACATTTAATTCACCATTTTAGCTGGAAATCAGGTGTGTTTCTTCAGGTGGGATATATAGCTCTTTTACTTACCTGTCTTATGCATTCCTCACAAAAATTCTGTAAAGGTGGGTCATGGGATTGTCAGTAATTCTGTAGCTAAGCAAATGGAAATTCAAAAAGGAAATTAACTTGCCCAATACCACATGGCTGTGACGAACCAGGATTTGAACGCAAGCCTTTTAACTCTGCAAGTCTTTAACTCTTTAACTCAAGTCTTAGTAATAATAATACAAAGAAAGGCTAATTTTCTATGTGTGGTAGGCAGACTAACAGCCTTCAAAGATGCTCATGTCCTAATCCCTGGAAGGTGTGAATATGTTATGATACATGGAGAAGAATTAAGATTGCAGATGGAATTAAGTTTGATAATCATATAATCATCTAGGAAGATTATTTCTGGTTATTTGGGTGGGCCCAATGTAATCACAGGATTCCTTAAAAGTGGAAGAGGAGGATACAAAAGAGGAGAGTGTCAAAGAGAGACCTGACAGCAAAAGAAAGTCACAGAGAGATCATTGTTTTGGCTTTGAAGACAGAAGAGGGCCCACAAGCCAGGAAATGTGAATGTCCTTTAAAAGCTAGAAAAATACCCTCTACCCAGAGTCTCCAGAAAAGAACACAGCCTCAACAGCAATTTAGTTTTAACCCAGTGAGACCTGTGTCAAATATTTGTCCTACAGAACTGTAAGATAATAAATTTTATGGTTTATATGTTTAAGTTTCTGGTAATTTGTTATAGTTACAGTAATAAATTAATATACTACATTCCAGGATTTGTTTAGCTGCTTTTACATACATTAGTTTATTTAATCCTCATAAAGATGCCATGTGGTATGTATAATTATCCCATTTTCTTTTTTTTCAATTATTTTTCTGATGAGCAGGCTGAAGCATGTAAAGAATTAAAAAACATGTCCCCAAAACTTGAATAGACTCTTTACAAAAGATTAAAGTGTTAGTGGCATATAAAAAGCTCCTCAGCATCACTGCTTATAGGGAAATGCACATTAAAATAATAATGTGGTACACACATACGTATGCATTTGGATGGTTAAAGACAATATTAAGTGTTGATAAGGTTATTGAGCAACTGCTACTCTCATATTGGTATGGGGTGCAGTGTGATAAAAATCACTATGAAAACATCTTCACAATTTAAGGTAAGCCTATATTTAGTGACACCCAGCATTCCCACTCACAGGAATTTGCTGAAGAGAAGTAAAAACATATGTCTACACAAATACTTATACACAAAAGTTCCTAGCAGTTCTTTTCACAATAGCCTAAATTGGAAATAACTCATAAGTTCATCAATAGATGAATGAACAAATTCTGATATATCTGTATAAAGGAATACATCTGGAAAATGAAAAGGAATAGCGAAATGTGTGAAAAAAAAAATGCATGACTCTCAAAACCATGCCAAGTGAAAGAAGTTAGATACAAGAGTACATACTATATGATTCCATTTACATAAATCTCTAGAAGAGACAAATCTAATCTATAGTGATAGAAAGTAGGTCAGGGATTGCTTGGATTAGAGGTTTCAGGTTAGCTGAAAAGTAGTACAAGGAAGCATTTTAGGGTGATGGAAATGCTCTTTATCTTGATAGTGTTGGTAGTTTATACAGGTATATAAATTTGACAAAATTTATAGAAATTCACACTTAAAGTGAATACATGTCACTGCATATGAATTATATCTCAATAAATCTGATTTTTTTAAACTTATAAAGTCACATAGCTGAAATCGTAAGGCTTGGATTTGAACCCAGGCAGTTCAACTGTAGAGTCTATGTTCTCACTCACCAATAGAAAGCACTGCCCATCAGTGCTATTTGGGTACTGTAACAGCACAAATAATTGTCCCCTATTGTGTGGGTTAAAATTCCTTGACACTCCTCCCGCTAGGAGGTGGAGTCTAATTCCCCTTCCACCTGTGGTTTTGGGCTGGCCTGTGAGCACCTTGACCAATATAGTAAAGCAGAAATGGCATTACTCCAGTTCCGGGATATTTTTTGAGAGGCTGACAACTTCTCCATTGGTCTCTTGGAGTCCTGGGATGCCTTACAAGAGGCTTAAGTACACTGCTTGAGAGACCACAGGAAGAAGTCCTGACACTTCAGAGAGGGGAAGAGGAATCCAACAGAGCCCAGCTTCCTGGCATTTTCCAGAAGACACCAAGATGAGAGTGAAAATGCCTTAGACCCTCCAGACCAGATGACCCCTGCTCGAGTACTATTGAATGACCCCACATGATACCATATGGTGTAATAGAATTGCCCAGCTGAGCTCTTCCTGCATTCCTGACTCATAAAATCATGAGATTTAATGTAGAAGCTCAAAGTTAAACACTTAGTTTTGGGTTAGTTTGTTGTGCAGCAGTTAAGTGGAAAACTGATCAAAGGGATTATTCCCATTTCTGTTGCTGCAGAGGTTTTTCTGTGCTTCATGGAAACTTCTCTCTCCAGGATTCCAGATGTGATTCTATAATTGTCCCACTCAGGGGCTTAAAATGAACATTTGGCTGAAAGAATTATGGAGGCCCATCATCACTTGTTACAGCAAGTTTATAATTAAAGAGAAATGTGAAATTAGAACCACCAGGATCCCCTCCTCATCTTTCACAGCTGGGCTGCTGGAGGTTCTTCACTGTATTCACGGTGAGGTATAGGTGATCCATGGGCTTCCCACGTGGTACAGTGGTAAGGAATCTGCCTACCGCTTCAGGAGACACGGGCTCAATCCCTGAGCTGGGAAGATCCCCTGGAGAAGGAAATGGCAACCCATTCCAGTATTCTTGCTTGGAGAATCCCATGGACAGAGGAGCCTGGCAGGGCTGCTGTCTTTGGGGTCATAAGTAGTCAGATACAACTTGGCAATTAAACAACAATAGGTGATCCATAGAACTCCAAACCCCCAAATTAAACAACCTCAAACTTTTGCTCAGTAACTAGATATTTACATAATTCTTCTAAGAAAGGTAGCCTTTTCTGGGACACTGCATCATCTACTAGATACAGAGATGCCATTGAATACAACAGAATGAAGATTATTTTCTGAAATACTAGGCAACATGTGGCTTCAGCATCTGTGTTAATGTAGTCTGATAAATATAAAGCACTGAGGCATCCCTCTATGGGCTTCACTACAAAATGCCAGCTGTCCCTAGGCTCAAATAGCTTACTACTCAAGATAAGTCAATGTACAGAAAAGAACTATGCCCAGACTGGCAGAGAAACCCTTGACAATATTGCAGACTCAAGAATCATCAGGACTATCCTAATGCCATTCAGCTAAAAATGCTTCCACTTCTTTTAATTTCTGAGCACATTCTCATAGAATCAAAGTTTTACATTTGTTTGGTTTTGTGTGTGTGTGTATGTATCTTTACAACATCTCAGACTCTATCTACAGTCTGAAAAAGAACAATCTTGAATGCTAATGCTTAAATGATCTGCCAATACTATTAGTAATGCCAGGTCACATCCCTCCCAGCATAAAAGCCCCTAAGAGCCACTAACTGAAAGCTATTCATATTTACCTGAAATAAATATTCATATTTAACTGAAAGCTATTCATATTTAAGCTGGATTTAGAAAAGGCAGAGGAACCAGAGATCAAATTGCCAACATATGTTGGATCATCGAAAAAGCAAGAGAGTTCCAGAAAAACATCTACTTCTGCTTTACTGACTACACCAAAGCCTTTGACTGTGTGGATCACAACAAATTGTGGAAATGCTTAAAGAGACGGGAATGCCAGACCACCTTACCTGCCTCCTAAGAAATCTGTCTAGTCAAGGCTATGGTTTTTCCAGTGGTCATGTATGGATGTGAGAGTTGGACTGTGAAGAAGGCTGAGCGCCGAAGAATTGATGCTTTTGCACTGTGGTGTTGGAGAAGACTCTTGAGAGTCCCTTGGACTGCAAGGAGATCCAACCAGTCCATTCTGAAGGAGATCAGCCCTGGGATTTCTTTGGAAGGAATGATGCTAAAGCTGAAACTCTAGAACTTTGGCCACCTGATGCAAAGAGTTGACTCATTGGAAAAGACTCTGATGCTGGGAGGGATTGGGGGCAGGAGGAGAAGGGGACGACAGAGGATGAGATGGCTGGATGGCATCACTGACTTGATGGATGTGAGTCTGGGTGAACTCCGGGAGTTGGTGATGGACAGGGAGGCCTGGAGCGCTACAATTTATGGGGTCACAAAGAGTCGGACACGACTGAGTGACTGAACTGAACTGAAGAAATCTGTATGCAGGTCAAGAAGCAACAGTTAGAAATGGACATGGAACAACAGACTGGTTCCAAATCAGGAAAGGAGTACGTCAAGGCTGCATATTGTCACCCTGCTTATTTGACTTACATGCAGAGTACATCATGAGAAATGTTGGACTAGATGAAGTACAAGCTGGAATCAAGATTGTCGGGAGAAATATCAATAACCTCAGATATGCAGATGACCCTTATGGCAGAAAGATAAGAAAAACTAAAGAGCCTCTTGATGAAAGTGAAAGAGGGGAGTGAAAAAGTTGGCCTAAAACTCAACATTCAGAAAACTAAGATCAAGGCATCTTGTCCCATCACTTCATGGCAAATAGATGGGGAAACAGTGATAGACTTTATTTTGTTGGGCTCCAAAACTACTGCAGATGGTGACTGCAGCCATGAAATTAAAAGACACTTACTCCTTGGAAGAAAAAGTTATGACCAACCTAGACAACACATTAAAAAGCAGAGACATTACTTTGCAACAAAGATCTGTCTAGTCAAAGCTTTGGTTTTTCCAGTGGTCATGTATGGATGTGAGAGTTGGACTGTGAAGAAAGCTGAGTACCAAAGAATTGATGCTTTTGAACTGTGGTGTTGGAGAAGATGCTTGAGAGTCCCTTGGACTTCAAGGAGATCCAACCAATCCATCCTAAAGGAAATCAGTCCTGAATATTCATTGGAAGGACTGATGCTAAAGCTGAAACTCCAGTACTTTGGCCACCTGATGCAAAGAGCTGACTCACTGGAAAAGACCCTGATGCTGGGAAAGATTGAAGGCAGGAGAATAAGGGAACGACAGAGGATGAGATGGTTGGATGGCATCACTGACTCAATGGACATGAGTTTGAGTAAACTCTGGGAACTGGTGATGAACAGGGAGGCCTGGCGTGCTGCAGTCCATGAGGTCACAAAGAGTAGGACTCAACTGAGCGACTAAACTGATTGATTCCTACTTACCACAGCTGAAAAATTCTGACATGGACTTCAATGCCAACCTCCTTCACCTGTTGTTGTCTTTCCCTTCACTGTTTTCCAGTCACAGCGCCCCTGCTAATACAGGCACATCCTGCTTTCTGAATTTCCTCACTCAAATGATAGAAAGCTAATGATACCTAATGACTTTGAGCATCTTTTATTTGTCGGAGCACTTAAGGTCTCGCCTTCTGGAAATTACCTGTTCATAGCATTTGCCTATTTTTTCCACGATGATTATTCCACTTGCTGATTTTTGCAAAAGCTCCCTTCTAGTACTCGATATAGTTGCTTGACTCATGTTAGACAATGAAAATATTTTCTCCCAAATTATCATCTGTCTGTTAACTTTATCAATGTTGTAGCTTGTTGAACAGCAATTTTTACCTTGACAAAATTGAATTCAGTTTTTTTTCTCTATGATTTATGCTTCTGATTTTTTTTTAGGAAGTCATTTATCACTACCAATGGGCAGGTAATAGGACTTTTTGTTTTTTCCTTCCTATACGTACAGCTCTTTTTCCCCATCTCTTATTGCTTGAAAAAGACTTCCAATTTATGTTACATAGTAGAAATGATAGTATTTTTTTCTTGTTCCCAATTAGAAAGGAACTGCATCTTCAGTTTTTCCATAAGTATAGTTTCTGTTGTGAGTTTTCAGTTAAAGTGAGTCCCTGCAGTTCCTTGTTTCCTGATAGACTTATAAATAGATATTGACTTATTTATGTTTTATCAAATAATGTTTCTACATCAATTGAGATTAATAATATTTTAATAAATATAAATGTTTTATGTTAGTCTACTCATTGGTGAATTATGTTGATAAACTTTTCTCCTGTTAAATCATCCCTTCATTCCAGGGTTAAAAGGGATAATTAATTTTTACATAGTTTGGTGTTTATGATCATAAGTGAAATAGACTTATCATTTTCTATTGTGTATTTTTTTGTGTTATTCCTATCTCCTTCTGAAGACATTACACTGGCCTCACAGAATAACCTGGGCAACTCATTTTCTATGTTCTATAAGTACTTTTATAAAACAGAAATTGATCCTTCCTTGAAATGTTAGTAACACCAATGTAAAAAACCATCTGTACTTGAGATCTGAGGGGATGATTTGCATTTTAGACACCCTTTCAGCTAGCAATAACAGATATTTAAGTACTCTTGGTATTTAACTGATGTATCTAAGCTATCTATATTGCTTTGTGTCAGTTTTGACATCTTATAATTTATTGGTGTTTCTTTGTTATCTATAGATTTTCAAATGCTATAATATTCTTTTATTATTTTTTAAAATCTTTCTTGAGACTGACCTTATTTCTTTTTAATTTTGATTCTTATTTGTATTCTCTTTTATCTTTTATTAAGCAAATATGTTACTAAAGTGTAACATACATACAAAGAATTAGAACTCATAGATGTGTATAGCTCTATGAATCTTTGTGAAGTATATATCTAGGAACAAAAATTATGGATCAAACAAAAGTACACAAAAATATATGTACAAAAAATGTTATAGTAATATAATTTGTAATTCCCAAAAGTGAAAATAACTTAAATGTTCATCAGTGATAAGCTAGATAAAGAAACATTGGTATGTTTATAGCATGGAATACTATGCAGCAATAAAAATATAATCTACTACCACACACAAGAACATGGACAAAATGCACAAACATAACTTTGGCAAAAGAAATGACACACCAAGTGGGGGTATACCGTATGACATTGGGCTTCTCGGGTGGCGCTGGTGGTAAAGAACCCACCTGCCAGTGCAGGAGACATAAGAGACACAGGTTCAATCCCTGGGTCGGGAGGATTCCTTGGAAAAGGGAATGGCAACCCACTTCAGGTAATTCTTGCCTGGGGAATCCCATGGACAAAGGAGCCTGGAGGGCTACAGTCCGAGGGGTCGCAAAGAATCAGATGTGACTGAAGCAACTTAGCACATACGCACACACTGTATAACATCTTTTATATAAAATTCAAAATAGGCAAAACTAAATTATGTTCATGGGGGTCATAACAGTGGTTAAGTTTGGGGGGTCAGGGACTGGGAGCAGCTTCTGGGAGGGTTCTGAGGGGCTGATATTGTTCTGTATCTTGATCTGGGTAGTAGTCACAGACGTGTTCACTTGGTAAAAATTCTGTGAACTATATGCAGTTATGATTTATGCACTTTTCTATGTGTGTAACATACTTAAAATTACACTCCATAAAAAGAGTGCTTGCTAGAATTTAATGTGAGTATATAAGTAAAAAATTTGTCATGGTGGTCAACCCTAAACATAACTTTATCTAGAAGAAAGCAAAAGTTTTATAATTAAGCTAACTTTTATTTTTAATTAACCACCCTTAACTGAATAATTAGATAAGAAATTAGTTAATGGAAAAATAGAAAGTTCTTGTCTTTGCTTTTTAAGAAAATGGTATATTTTAAAGTACTCTATTTATCGGAGTGTAATTGCAATGTTGTGTTAGTCTCTGCTGTACAGCAGGGTGAGCCAGCTATATATATGCATTGTCCCCTCCCTCTAATCCTTCCTACCCCTAATCCTTTCCACCCGTTTGGTCATCACAGGGGCTTCCTAGGTGGCTCAGAGGTAAAGAATTCACCTGCAATGCAGGAGATGCAGGAGGGGCAGGTTCAATCCCTGGGTCAGGAAGATCCCCTGGAGGAGGAAATGGCAAACCACTCCAGTAACCTTGCCTGGAAAATCATATGGACAGAGGAGCCTGACGAGCTACAGTCCATAGGGCTACAAAGAGCTGGACGCAACTGAGCACACAGGTCATCCCAGGGCACCAGGCTGGGCTCCCTGTGCTACACAGCAGGTTCCCACTAGCCATGTTATGCATGATAGTATGCGTTATGTCAATCCTATCTCCCGATTACTCCCACCTTTCTCTCTTCCCCACCAGGGTCCTTGGGTCGATTTTCCACATCTGCATTTTTATTCTTGACCTGCAAATAGATGTACCATTTTTCTAGAGATTTCACAGAAAACAAGTAGTTTTAATCTCTATTTATTGAGCCTTTTAGGGCAAATTTAAAATGTGTTATTAGAATGAATCTTAGGTCTTTCAAGGAGGTTCCCTAGTGGCTGAGTTGGTAAAGAATCCATCCGCAATGCAGGAGACCTGGGTTCCATCCCTGGGTTGGGAAGATGCCCTGGAGAAGGGAATGGCTACCCACTTGGAGAGCTCAACAAAGAAGGCTGAATAACTGTAAACTTGGTGAAATCTAATTGTATTTCTGTTTTGCTAAATAAACTATTTGCTCCCCCCTAAAAAAATAAAGACATTGATGGTTACAAAACTAATACATGCAAACAAACAAAAGGAGTGGTAATATTAAAATTAGGCAAAGAGGAAAGTAAGGTTAAAAGTACTGATAAATCTAACACAATGATACAGGTACAGATGAACATAATGTGATTATTAAAAAGCACAGTATTTATGAAGTTATAATCGCTACATGCTTTCTTCACCTAATAAAATAAGAGCTTAATACACAGAGCAAACCTCCTAGAATGTACTTAAAACGCAATCAGAGAGGGAGAAGTCAGGTCACTTCAGAATCGGAGAATCTGACACTTAAACATAAAGAAAAGGAGAGATTGAGTAGTATATCAACAAATTCAATTTAATAAATCTTTAGAATAGTTTTGGAAACCTCTAGTGGAAAATATGCAGTCTTCACATACCATCAGATATTTATAGAAACCATTAATATACATGTCCAAAAAGAAAACAGTACAAATAAAGATTATTAATAACCTAATAAAAGTAAGAATAAATAATAAAATGTTGACCCAAAGTAGAAAATATTAACTACTTGGAAAGTAAAAATACATACTTCTAAATAGCCATTAGATCAAGGAGATCTCAAAACTAACATGATAAACTCTATAAAAAGCAATGGAAAAGGAAAACACTTCATACATAAACTTACAGTACACAAAGATGTCCTTGGAGTTAAAAAATAATAAAACATGGTCATAATGCCTTTATTATTTTAATTAAGAAAGATAAAAAAGAAGAAATTTGTTGCCTATGCCTGTATAGGAAATTTTAAAATATTAGGAAACTTTTTTTTTTGCAATTTAAGAAAAGAGAATTTATAGAGATAAAAACTGAATCTAACAAAATGAGAAAAGTTAGTAGAATGCTTAATGAATCCAACTGCTGGTATTTCAAAAGAACCAATAAAATACATAACCTACTACAAACTTGATTAAGAAAATAAGAGAAAGCAAAAATATAAAAAACTGGGGATGAAAAGACATAAATTACAATGTAAAAGAGTGTTTTAAAATGTATAAGACAATTACATGAAACTCAATGGCAACAAATTTGCAAATCTAGAGGACATGGATAATTTCTCAGATAAATATAAATGGCCAAAATTAACTCAAGAAGAAGACATGAAAATTTTTGGATAGACCAATTACCAGAGAAGACAATGGAAAGGTCAAAAAGATTTTCCGCTGAAAATGTTACCTACTGGTTTTATAGCTGAAATCTATCTAACCTTTAAAGAACAGCTGGTTCCTACGAAATTTAAATGATTCTAAGCCATAGAAAAAGATACAGAAGTTCCTGATTCATTTTACAAAGCTTGAACAACTTTTATACCAAAACTCTGTGAATAAGAAATAAATGACTGTAATCTCACTTATGTGTACAATTGCAAAAAAAAAAAAAATCTTTTTAAAAAGCAAATAGAATCTAGCTGGATAACTAAAGATAAACCAACATGAATAGGATTTATTCAAAGAATGTACATAGGAAGTCTATCAGAATAATTTGTTGGAGCAAAAAGGGAAAATTTTGATCATATCAAAGATGCTAAAAAGGCATTTAATAAATTCAATAATCATTCCTATAGCACTCCAGGGGTGGGGGGAGGGAGGTGTGGAATTTTCAGAAGGCCTGAATGAGGAGCTCAGAAGACATGCCCTCTGAAGCAATGATAAAACTTAAAGTTGTCAAGAACAGTCATTTGAAACTCGAGAATTAACCAAAGCACAAAACACGTTTAAAACTAAGATTAACTGCTAGTTACATCCCTTGTGAAATCTCTCTTGTCTTATGTTAATATAATCACTCTGCTGCTGCTGCCGCCGCCAAGTCGCTTCAGTCGTGTCCGACTCTGTGCGACCCCGTAGACCGCAGCCCGCCAGGCTCCCCCGTCCCTGGGATTCTCCAGGCAAGAACACTGGCGTGGGTTGCCATTTCCTTCTCCAATGCATGAAAGTGAAAAGTGAAAGTGAAGTCACTCAGTAGTGTCCAACCCTTACTCTGCTGCTGCTGCTGCTGCTAAGTCGCTTCAGTCGTATCCGACTCTGTGCGACCCCATAGATGGCAGCCCACCAGGCTCCCCTGTCCCTGGGATTCTCCAGGCAAGAACACTGGAGTGGGTTGCCATTGCCTTCTCCAATGCATGAAAGTGAAAAGTGAAAGTGAAGTCGCTCAGTAGTATCCAACTCCTAGCGACCCCATGGACTGCAGCCTACCAGGCCCCTCCATCCATGGGATTTTCCAGGCAAGACTACTGGAGTGGGGTGCCATTGCCTTCTCCGAACTCTTACTCTAGCATTCTTCAAATCAGTATTTTTAGCTTTCCTATTTTTATCCTATTTCTAACTATATATAATGTGGACTTCTTATAGAAATCTCTATGTCCTTTACATAGACTGCAATTAGTAACATGGCTGGGTTTAAATATATCCTTTTGCTATTTGTTTTCTATCTGTCCCATCTATCCTTTGCTTCTTTTTTCTCCGTTTCCTACTTTTTAAAGTTAAAAAAAAAAATTAGTATTCTATTTTATCAATGAGACTGACTTATTGATATACCTTTTTTTTGTGGCAGTTGCCCTACAGTTCATAGCATATACCTTTATCTTATTGTCATGTACCTTCAAATAATTTTCTAACACTTCCTACATATTTTGAGGACCTTACAACAGTGTACTCCTACTTCTTCTCCCCTCAAACACATTATTGTCATATATTTTAGTTCTGCATGTTACAAACCTCTACATACATGCTTATTTTCTTTAAAGAGTCAATTATCTTCTAAAGAGATTTTAAAAGTGAAAAAAAAATGTATCTTTGTTTAACCATATATTTCCCATCTTCAGTGCTCTGTATTCATTTGTGTAGATCCAAATTTCTTCCAGTATCATATTCTTCTATCGGAAGAACTTCTTTCAACATTATTTGTAGCATAAGCCTGCTGGAAATAAACATTCTCAGCTTTTATTCACCTTTTAAAAATCTGTGAAAAAGAACTGTAATCGAAAATAAAAACTGACTTGAACTTTCATATTTGAAAGTTTAAATTTAACTTTCATATTTGAAAGAGATGTTTGTAGTTTATAGAATGACACTTCTCTTTGGAAACTTTGAAGATACCACTTTGCTCTGCTCTGGCTCTGATAGAAGTCTGCTGTCTTCCTTGTCTTTGCTCTTCTCTCTATATTGTGCTCCCCTCTCCACCTAGCCCTTGCCTGCCTTTACAATTAATTTTCTACTTACCACTAATACTTTTCAACAATTTCATTGTGATGTATCCAGGTGTGACTTTCTTTGTATTTCATCTGTGGATCCTTGAGCTTCTTGTATTTTCAGGTTTAGAGTATGTATCAAATTTAGACATTTTCCAGCCATTACGACCTCAAATTTTTTTTTTTTTTTTGGTCTCCTGCCTCATTCTAGGATTCCAACCACATATATTTTAGACTGCTTGGAACTGTCTCATTATAGTGGTGTTTTGCTCAAGTTGTCCTCAGATTTTTTCGCTTTATGCATTTTATCTGAACTTATATCTTTTTCCTGTGACGTCTAAGATACTGATAATTCCATTCAGTGCAAATTTCTGGTATTGCCTGGAGGAAAATAAAGTAGAGAAGGGAGACAGAATCCAGGTGGGTATTTTAAATATGAACATCAGGGAAAATCTTACTGATAAAGTGAAATTTGAGCAAAGTCCTGAAGATAGTGAGTCAGGAGATTCAAGTCTTCATTATCCTCCAAAACTTTTTCTATTATACCTTTTGCACCTTTTCCTATTTAACCTATTCTTTTCAAGGATAGTTTTCCATTATCTTCTGTATGTTCCTTCTTGTCTTAGTCTATTTTTTATTTTTATTTTTTTACATTTGCCTCTCTCCTGTCTTCTTTTCTCTCATTGATTTTGCTGAGTCTCTTGAGGCTTCTGAGGCTATAATGTTTTATTTTACTCTTTCATCTTTCCCAAAGCTTTGACTACTCACTCTTCACCTCCTTTCACCACATATTGGAATACTTTTATCTCCTCTTTAGTTTCTTATTTCTAGGGGCCACATTTTTTAATTAATTGTGATCGGGGGAAACATTCTGCAGTACAAGTCTCTATCTGGTGAATATCATTTACCTGATTTTTGTTTTCCGTGTACTTTTTTTCTATGTGACTGCTTTTTGATTATTACTCAACTTTGAATGAGACCAGTTCCTCGTGGATCAATTATTTACAAAAGGTTGTGCAGGAAGGGTTCATGAACTGAGTAGAGACAGAAGGCGGCTTGGGCTTAGGGCTTTCTCACACACTCCTGCCATGAACATCTACACTGCATGTTCTCAAAGTCTAATGTTCTGGAGCCACTTTCGGGGGAAGTAAAAAGTTCACTCGTCTCTAGTATGCAATGTTTCTTTCTTAAGAAACATGGGGACTTAGTAATTATTGGTGATTATTAATTAATGGTGATTAGTAAATTTTACCATTAGTAAATTTACTAATGGTGATTAGTAAGTTTTTACTAATGGTAAAAAGTAATGGTGATTTAGTAATTATTATTCCTCATTATTTTCTGATTTAAGTTTTTATTAAAGATATATTTCTACATTGCATTTGGATTTGGACACAATTTATCTTATTATATATTCTATATAGTTTTCAGAGCATGTCACTTAAATGTTTATTAATATATCAACTTAGA
This sequence comes from Bos indicus, assembly GCF_029378745.1. Taxonomy (NCBI): domain Eukaryota; kingdom Metazoa; phylum Chordata; class Mammalia; order Artiodactyla; family Bovidae; genus Bos; species Bos indicus. The sequence goes on from NC_091775.1 coordinate 66,180,495, forward strand.
AACATAACAAAGCATTCTTCAGAAAACTTGCAATAGACTACATTCATTATTTAAACTACTTCCTTGTCTGGATTTGCTAAAGAGAATACCTACCTGTGAATGTAAAATGTTCCTCATTATCTTCTTTATCAGCAGCAGCAGCTCAACTGATTGTCACGGGTTTGTTCACTCACCTCCCCCATCAATTTGACAGCCTTTTCTTGTAGAAATGGCAGGTCCATTCAGGTTATCATTCAGCTCCTCATCTCTTTTCTCTCTCTGGTGTTAAACCAGGTTTGGGATACTCCCACAACCGCACCTGTACCCTGCCAAATCTACTGATACAACAAAGCAAAAACTGATTTGGTTCTTAGCATGGCCAGCTACTTTGAGGAAATGCTTTTGCTTCTCAAGTCTGTCAAGGCATGTGCCCATGCTTGGCTGGGTCCTTGTGTTTGGTACACAAATTACTATACTTGACAACTATTCATCATAGACTGCTGTTCCCTAGCTTTGCTTCCCCCTTATTTCATCTTCTTTTCTGTGGTTGCTATTGTTGCTTTGGTTTTGCTCTTGGCATTGTTGGTTTCACAGAGTAGAGTGAAAGAGAAGCTTTGATTCCAGTCTATAATTGGAAGTCTCAAGAGTTTATTTTAATTCAATTCAACTCAATAAATATTTATTGCATGACACAAGGAACAAAGGGCTGTGTTTAATGCCAGAAAGAGTAAAAATATAGAGGTAGAAAATCATAGCAAGTATCTGAAAAAACACAAGTAATATCATTCTTTGGAACATAAGCATAAAGACAGGAATCCATATCTATCACTATGGTGGTAATAGGAGTGCTATTTCAACAAAAAAGTCTTTGCAAATCTACCTCAAGTGGAATAGTGCTATTATGTTCTGGGAACCCTGGGGACTAGCTTAATAATAACAGTCCTTGGCATTATCAATAAATGATGCTGAACCATCACAATAATTATGGTAACTAATATTCAGTATGTTTTCGGGGTGGTATTTTCGGAATCATGTGAGCCACTTAACAAAATAGAATTTTAGGAAAGAAAGATCAGATTTAGGATAAAGAGTTCTCTGAAATGGCTCCTTGCCTAGCTGGAAGTGTGGCTGTGCCCTGCAGACTTAAAGTAATTGTTCTGTGGTAATTAAGCCAAAAAAAACTTTGTGTCGCTTCAGGAGGCCAGGTAAAAAATAAATGGGATCAGGGGCTTTGGGGACCCTGATGATGCTGCAGGCAAGGAAGTGAATTTAAACACAACAAAGCAGGCATGGGAGTTGGTGGCCACTTTTTATTCTCCTTAAATCTGGGGATATTGAAACCAAAAATTAAACTGCAAGATTTCATGAAGTTAAATTTTTTATCCCTTCTGCCCCAAATCATGACAAAAAGCTTTCACCTCAGTGACTCTCAAAGCATTTGCTCATTCCTCTGCCCCCCCCGACCTTCTTGTTCATCCCATTTTCCCTAACTCTTCTGTATTCCTCAATAATCATATTTTTCTCGACATCTGAATTCTGGTAAGGAGTCAAACAAACTCTGATCTGCTGTTTGTAAGCCAGATCTTATGAGATAAACAATGGACTCTTTCTCCTTCTGAATCTTGTAGGATGTCCTACAGATGGACTAGCTCTGGGAGCCCTTGAATTGGAGAGGAATCTGGGATGAAAAAGATTAAGCCCTGCTGGCCTAACATCAGCTCTTGGCTTTCAAAAACATTAGCATATGCCCTTGTCAAATCTGTGAGAGATGGTTTTGGATCGGAAATAACCACACATAAGTAGATTCCTAGAGAATATATTTGGTTATTTTAGCAATAATAACTAGATGGATCTTACTGGGAGAGACTGGGAAAAGAATTGACAATTATGGAGCTAAAACTTCTTCATGGAGCAAGGGTTCTCTGAAATGTGGTCTCCAGACCAGCAGCATCAGCATCACCTGGAAATTTGTTAGAAATGCAAAGTCTCAGGATTCTCTTCAGACTTAATGAATCAGAAATTTTGCAGGTGGACCCGACAATCTGTTTTAACGAGCCATCCAGAGATTCTGATGTATGTTAAAATCTGAGAACCAATGCACCAGGGGAAGAAACAGAAATCATGGAATAGATCAGTATTTTTCAAAGTTTATCTAGCATCAGAGTCAACTGGAGAGCTTATTAAAACAAGGATCAGTAAACCTTACTGTAAGAGTTTCTGATTAAGTAGTGCTTGGTAGAGGGGAAGATGCTTTGCATGCTAACAAGTTCCTAGGTGATATTGATGCCGCCGGTCCAGGGACCACACTTTAAGAACCACTGGTCTACATTAAAAAATTATGAATAAATGCAAGACTTCCTTGGCTCCAGGTTAGAAAAGCGCTTTCTGGCCTGAGGAGTTAGGAGCCGGTGGGGGAGGGAAGAAGCGATGACTGCATACATGTGTCAGGGATTTATACAGAGAAAGGCTCTGCAAGATTTGGGCTCTGGGGAAGCAGCGGGGCCTAGGAAGTCAGGGATACAGTTTCACTGACCAAGTTTCCTGCTGTCTGAGTATGAGAGAGGTAGGAATGTCATAGAAAGAGCCAGCAGTCCAGAAAGGACCAGGAGTTTTCAAAGTGGCTTTATGAACCAAGGCTCAAGGACCACCCATAGAGGTGACAGGTCAGTAGATACCTACCAGAAGAGAAAAGTTTCTAGCATGGAACCCCCAACTCAGACCCTGACAACTTAGGACCTCCAGGACCCTCCAGAACTCACTTGTGAACTGAGGAAAAGTGGTGAGATTTCCAAATGGACTTAGATTGTTTTCACCATGTAGGAATAGGGCCACAGCCATCCCTGAGAAGGTGAAGGGTCGAGGGGAGTACAACCAAGACAGTATATTTGAAAGGGTCCATAATATTAGCATCTTTCATAGGCTCTCTGAAATACTTTTAACGATAGAGATTTTGAAATTTCATCCCAATGATACTTAGTCAACAGGGGTAAGGTACAGTGTCTCATCATAAAGCCTTCAAACTTGGACCTGAAATGACTGCCTCAGTTCCCCTACTCAAGAGACTGGCCTGGAGGCATAAAATAGAAATTGAGTTCTGAAACATAAAATGACTAATTATGAGGAAACAATTGGTGAAACTCACACTGAGGGACCTTCTACCTAACAGCTGGCTCATACATTCAAATTATGTACTGCATTTTAGATTATGGAATGGTAGCTACAGTTTCCTAAATTTGAACAAAAATAAACATGTCTTTGTCTGTGGATATGGCAGGTATAAATCTCAATCCACAGACTAGAAGAGTGAATTTCATAATTCATCACAAAGAACTTACACAGCATGAATAGAAATTGTTTGCTTTTTCCGTTTTAAACTATTTTAGAACTTTCAAGAGTCCACGCTAGATATTCTTCTCTGGGTGGTGAGTATGCTGTTCTGAGAGTCTGATGTGCTGGAATAGTCCAGGGCAGGTGTGGAATATCACATAGCGTTGAGTTCGGTCTTTCCAGGGTGGTAAGAGCCAGAGTTTACTGCTGACATCTGAGACAGGAAGAGCGGCTTCTTGCAATCCCTTTCAAAGTTACTGCTCTTTGATTTCTCTCCTGTGATCTTTCTTGCTTCTGAATTTCTATAGTGCTTGCAACCTGAACCGAGGACCCTAACACTTGATTTTATCCCCCAGTATTTTCCCCCAGTTGTTTCATGTACCAATCACTCATCTCCCAACCCAGATGTAACCTTGTCAGAGGCAGGAGCTGTGTCTTCCATTACTTTTGCATCCTGAATAGCATTGCCCTGTACCAGACCCATGTAAGCACAGAAGGAACATAGAGCAATTTATTCACAGAATGCAGTGAATAAATAAATACATGTGCAGTACTGTCCACTTTTTCCTATTATGCCAATTAAAAACCCAGCTCCTCTCAGAAATATGTCTGTTGGGTTTGAGAGAAGTTGAATAACAAATTATCTACTGGAAATTTAAGAATTCTCCATCCACATATAAGTTTGTATTTGATCATTAAGGGTTGCCTGTATATTCCTTTTAATTCCTTGTTAGAGAATTATCTCATTCCTCATTATTTACGGCTAATATGATGTGTCTATAAGCTTACTCTTTGCTTATCTCAAGTGAGCTGCTGGACTAAGCCAGGCAAGACTGTGAAATAAGCAAAATCTAGCTCCTCCATCACCCGCTTCTTCTGGCTTCTCATACCCTCCTAGTATCCCACTTATCCCCACTCTCCAGCTTCTTCTTAACTACCAATCAACCAACTAATTCTCTGGTACAAGCTGAAGTGTTACTCTTCTGTAGCAGCAGTCCCCAGCCTTTTTGGCACCAGAGACCAATTTTTGTGGAAGACAATTTGTCCACAGATCAGAGGTTGGGGGATGGTTTGGGGATGATTCAAGTGCATTACATTTATTGTGTACTTTATAGCTATGATTATTACATCAGCTCTAACTCAAATCATTAGGCATTAGATCCCAGAGGCTGGGGACCCCTGCTGTATAGGACTACTTGTCTTTTAGTTTAGGAGTCAGTAACAGCTAGCTTTTAGAATCTAAAGAAATGTATCTCTAATTGCACACTTTCATATATTGAAAAGCCAGTGGGAGAGAGAATTAGGGGCCAGATTCTTTAGATCGATGAAGAATCCCATTTTACCTATTCTTGAACCAAGTGCTAGTCAGATTTATGAAAAGCAGCCCATTTCTACATGAAGCTTAGAACTCAATTTTTTTTCATTTAACATAGGTATGGTCGCGCTTTGGGGAATGGATGTGGGCTAATGAAACTTACAAATCACTGATTTATAAATCAGAAAGCCATTTATTATCTTGTTTATGCTTGCTTGTTATCCGAATAGTCATGTATTCTGTTTAAGACATAAATATCAAATACCTGATAGAAGGGCCAACGGTTTCTCCTACCATTGCTCACAGCGGACATTACTAATTAAGCTATTTCCTTTCCCTCTTAACACAGTGCTCCAAGCAACCATTGCCATTGCTGTGAGCTGGCATGCAAGCTAAAACTTTTCTGCCACTGCTTTTCTTCTTAATATCAGGACACATAGGGAGATGTGGAATATAAGACATAAAACAAACTAGTGAATATAACACAAAAGAAACAGACTCACAGATATAGAGAAGAAAATAGTTATTACCAGTGGAAAGAGAGAAAGGAGGAAGGGCAAGATGAGAGGAAACGCCTAAGACCTCAGAACTACTATGCATAAAATGAATACACCACAAGGAAATGTAGCCAATACTTATAATAACCATAAATGGAGTATGGCCTTTAAAAATTGAATCACTATGTTGTACACCTTAAACTCCTATAATATTGTAAACCAACTATACACCAGTAAAAATAAATAAAATCAAGATATATAAAAACCTTTTAAAAATACCTAGGAAGTAATCATTTATCAGAATATTATTTTGTAAGAATGGAATCAGAACAAATGACCTATTACCAAAAGAAATACAAATAGGAAATTAGTGAAAATAAATTAAAACTAAGGAATTATAAAAATAATGGAAGCCCAGACCAGGAGACGGGCCTGGCTTTCTATAGTTAATGTCATTAGAACTTAATGTAAATTAACTGGATTCAGAAGCTTAAACAAAGAAAAATGAAAGAAGAGAGGAGGGAAAGGAGGAAGGGAGAGAGGAAATTTTTAAGTTTTTGGATGGAATGTCACATGAATGATGAGTGAGTTGTTAGACAATGTCCTTACTTCTGTGACACATGCAGCAAGAAACCTCATAAGGCGATCCCTCAGTAAGCGCCAAGGGCACAGGCCTCAGGCATGATTCAATGAAGGCTGTTTCACAGTGGGTCAAGATAATGTGTTCTAATTTGATACCAAAAAAAGAACCTCGACAACTGAGAAGTGTGGGTGGATAATCCCAAAGGGAATTTGATGGTTTTGCAGAATATTTTCTACATTTGGGAAATTACTGCCAAGCCACTGTATAACACAACTTTGCCAACTCACTACATAGTATCACTTTCTAGTGACCATAATACCAAAATCTAGTATCATCCTTGGGTAAGCCTTAATAAAATATTCTTCTTCTCCTCTCTCTTTTTAAGTAATTTTTTGAGTTTGCCAGAAATTTCAGTCATTGCATTCCCTCATAACGTTGCTATGTTCTATAATAAGGCATTTCTGAATTAGCTATATTTTAGAAGAATTGCATCATGCAAACATATGAAACATATTGAGTTGACAATGCTTTACTACTCCATAGCGTAGCATATATGGGTGTGATGTTTGGTGTGATGTTTTCAGGCACAGCAGTTGTAATTCCAGCCACTTCCCAATCAAGAACAGTTCCTGGTTCATGGAGGTGATGAATAAATTTGCATTGAATAAATAAATATCAAGGGCCCTCTTGTTTTTTTCCATATGTTCTAGGTTTTGAAACAGTTTATCTAGTAAACAATTTGCATTTGAAGGCAATGGCACCCCACTCCAGTACTCTTGCTTGGAAAATCCCATGGACAGAGGAGCCTGTTAGGCTGCAATCCATGGGGTCGCTAAGAGTCGGACACGACTGAGCGACTTCACTTTCACTTTTCACTTTCATGCATGGGAGAAGGAAATGGCAGCCCACTCCAGTGTTCTTGCCTGGAGAATCCCAGGGATGGGGGAGCCTGGTAGGCTGCCGTCTATGGGGTCGCACAGAGTCGGACACGACTGAAGTGACTTAGCATAGCATAGCATAATGAATTTGCATTTTCAGATAGGTATAACTTTGGCTGTTACATCTGATTTTTTGTGCTGTTTGATTCCTCCTTGCAGGTGGGACCCGACAATCTGAATTTTGCTCACAGAGAGTGAACAACACTTCCCGAGCTTGGAACACTGCCTTCTTTTTGAATCTTCTCTCAATAATATGTGCATGATCCTTACTAGAAACCATAAACTAAACTAAACTAAATTCCAAAGGGATTTAAGAGGTAAATGTAGAAGATGAAAAAAAAATTTTTTTAACTAAGATAAAATTTAGATGAATAGTATTTATCTTGCCCGCATTTAAGAAAGGAATCTAAACATAAAAACATTAAGAAAAGAATATGGATTTTGTTGTGTAGAAGTTATTTTATTGTGTAAAAGTTCTGCACATAAAACAATCTAAACCCAAAAAGCAAGACTATTTTCATTAATATGTAAAGATTTAATGGCCTTCATTTGTAAAGCATTTATACAATCAATGAGAAAAGTGATTTCTCAACAGAAAGATTGGCAAAAGACACTGACACTTTTAAGAATAAAAAGTAAACATAGCTATGAAAAACATTTTATAATGGTCAGCACTACAGTAATAAATGGAAATTAAAATGAGATACTCAATCTGACCTGTTACTTTTATACATATTTCAAGAATTATAATACTTAATACTGGCAAAGGTATAGATTTTCTGGAAAGCATTTTGGCAATATGTGCCAAAAAAACTTTAAAGTTTCCAGGCAAACCAGGACAAGGTTGTATGTATAATATTATTTTTTATCATGCTATTTACAATGGCTAAAAACTAGGGGAAATTTTAGATGTCTAAAAAGAAAGGTATGGTTAATGTAATTAAACCTTGTCATGGAAAAGATTTTTGATGAAATTGTGAAATCATAAAAAAAATGCATGTGAAATAATATTAAATGATCAGAAAGAAACTGTGCATAGATGTATATAGTGTCATTTCAATGATCTGAACCTGTATATCTATATGTATAGGGCTTCCCTGGTAGCTCAGCTGGTAAAGAATCAGCCTGTAATGCAGGAGACCCCGGTTTTATTCCTGAATCTGGAAGATACCCTGGAGAAGGGACAGACTACCTACTCTAGTATTCTTGGGCTTCCCTGGTGGCTCAGATGGTAAAGAATCCACCTGCAATGAAGGTGACCTGGGTTCAATCCCTGGGTTGGGAAGATCTTCTGGAGGAGGTTGTGGCAACCCACTCCAGTATTCTTGCCTGAAGAATCCCCAAGGACAGAGGAGCCTGGCAGGCTACAGTCCATGGGGTCTCAAAGAGTCAGACATGACTGAGAGACTAAGCACAGCATATATCTGTATATGCGCAGAAAAAGTTTAGAAGCAAATATAACATCTGTGGTACTAATACAACTGATTTTTTCTTCTTCGTACTTATTTTCCAAAAATTTTAAGAATGAACACATGTTCTTCTCCCAAATTTTAAAAGGTACCATATGGAATAAAAAATGGAATGCTTGATCTAAATGGAAAATTCTAGAATGCTTTCACCCTCCTTCTCACCTCCTTCTAGATGAGTTATCTTCCAGTACATTCCCTTAGCTCTGCATTCTTATGTTTCAGGCTCTGACGTTGTTCTCAACTTACTTCCCCAGGGGTAAGTGCACTTCAGTGATGGATGATAAAATTTCTCCAAGACTATATACCTAAGTTACTAAAGGTCAGGTCAGATCTCATTAGTCAGATGTGTTGTTTGCAGTAAGAAAAGTAGACAGTCTGTCCCAAAGAAATAGTCAAAGGGATCCTCCACAGGCTTTAGAGACAGACTTTCGGCCCAGTACAGTCCCCCTTTTTAAATCCTGATGGATGGTTCCTTTTCTAGCTTCTCCTTTCTTGACATCAGCATTCACTTCCCTGTACTGAGATAATCTCTTCATGTGCCCTTCTCCCCTCCCTCCCAAGGCTGTGAATTCCTTGTACACAAATCTCTGTATTATTCATCTCCATAGCCTCAGGTGGCTCGATGGTAAAGAATTCATGCCTGTGATTCTTTACCTGTGATCGGGAGATGTGGGTTTGATCTCTGGTCAGGACAATCCTTCCTGGAGGAGGAAATGGCAACCCACTCCAGTATTCTTGCCTGGGAAATCCCATGGACAGAGGAGCCTGGAAGCTACAGTCCATAGAGTCCCAAAGAGTTATACATGACTGAGCACACACACATGAGAAAACCTCAAAACACAGTAGTGGTCAATTAGAAAAGCGTTTCTTACCTAATGCGTCCATTTGCACTCGACCCTTAAAAACAAATTCAAATGAGAAATGAAACTATTAGTCTCTTGAAACTGAGATCAAGGAACAAAGCTGAATCCTGCTTGCTTCTTCAACTTGGCATGGCAACTCACACATGTAATAAAATTGGTGGTTTCAGATTGTTCTAGCCAAAAGTGGCTGCAGGAAACCCAATCCTTGGATCATTACCACATGTTCACTTACAAGTCTCCTCATCCAACAGACTAATCATTAATTTTTTTTAAAAAAACCCTTCTTTTAATAACTTTGCTTGGAAATGACTGCCTAAAACCATGAAATAGAGTTGAAAGTTTCTCATTTCGCTGAAACTGGACCAATATTTCCTGTCACACACTAACCACTGTGGTCAGTGGCTGTTCCTAGCCTGTTGAGCTGGGGGCCTCTTCTCTGTTAGTCGCCCAGTTGTCTCGTTCACACAGCCAGAGGCTAAGGGGACAGTAAGCTCTGTGGTCTGCAGGAAGATTCTGCAAGCTAGGAAAATCCTTCCATTTGGGACTTGCCTATACTGGAGATCAGTGCTGTCTGCTCTGCCCGGACACTTTCCCAGGGCTTGTCCATCTGGGGCACAAGCATCCTTAAAGGATCTCTACTCTGTGAAGCTGCCCTGACGGCTCTGTTCTTTAGATCTTTCTCTGACTTCTCATAGGGTTTCACCCCATGTCTGTTCCTCTCACTAAACTGTAAGTTCCTTGAGGGCAGAGATAACGGAGCAGGTATTTTTGTAGCACAGTGCCTAAAACACAGTCAGTAACAAATTGAATTGACCCACGGAGGAAAAAATAGATGTTTTTGGTGCTTATTATATTTGTACAGCTTGGCCTGGCATGCTGCAGTTCATGGGGTCGCAGAGTCGGACACGACTGAACGACTGAACTGAACTGAACTGAACTGAATTGGTGGCTCAGTGGTAAAGAACCCATCTGCCATTGTAAGAGATGTGGGTTCACTCTCTGGGTTGGGAGGATCTCCTGGAGAAAGAGAGGGTAACCCACTCCAGTATTCTTGCCTGGGAAATTCCATGGACAGAGGAGCCTGGCGGGCTGCCGTCCATGGGGTCTCATAGAGTCGGACACGACTTAGCAATTAAACAACAACAAAGAAATGTTTTTAGAGTCACTCTGGGAAACATCCATTTCTAATCAGAATCCTGAGCTTTTTCTAGGACATAAAGTAATTGACAGAAATCTTTGATTCCTATTTCTATCATCTACTAACTTTGTATACTAGTAATTTAGTATCTCTTGAGCTTCAATTTCCTGATCTATAAAACAAGAGTGATAATAGCATTGTTGTTAGGATAAAGGACATTCTCACATTCTCCTGGCACAGTAGGGGGTTAATAATCTTTCAGCTGTTCAGAGTTTCCCCCATGCCTGTACCATTTCTCCCATCAAAGTGTTTCTCTTGTCTTTTAGGGGTCTTGCTTTTTTCCATGAGACTCCAAGATCCTCTAGAGTTTAGTTCAGTTCAGTTCACTTCAGTCGCTCAGTCGTGTCTGACTCTTTGCAACCCCGTGAATCGCAGCGCGCCAGGCCTCCCTGTCCATCACCAACTCCCGGAGTTCACCCAAACTCACATCCATCGAGTCAGTGATGCCATCCAGCCATCTCATTCTCTGTTGTCCCCTTCTCCTCCTGCCCCCAATCCCTCCCAGCATCAGAGTCTTTTCCAATGAGTCAACTCTTCGCATGAGGTGGCCAAAGTACTGGAGTTTTAGCTTTAGCATCATTCCTTCCAAAGAAATCCCAGGGCTGATCTCCTTCAGAATGGACTGGTTGGATCTCCTTGCAGTCCAAGGGACTCTCAAGAGTCTTCTCCAACACCACATTTCAAAAGCATCAATTCTTCGGCCCTCAGCTTTCTTCACAGTCCAACTCTCACATCCATACATGACCACAGGAAAAACCATAGCCTTGACTAGGCGGACCTTTGTTGGCAAAGTAATGTCTCTGCTTTTGAATATGCTATCTAGGTTGGTCATAACTTTCCTTCAAGGAGTAAACATCTCTTAATTTCATGGCTATAATCACCATCTGCAGTGATTTTGGAGCCCCAAAAAATAAAGTCTGACACTGTTTCCGCTGTTTCCCCATCTATTTCCCATGAAGAGATGGGACCAGATGCCATGATCTTCGTTTTCTGAATGTTGAGCTTTAAGCCAACTTTTTCACTCTCCTCTTTAACTTTCATCAAGAGGCTTTTTAGTTCCTCTTCACTTTCTGCCATAAGCGTGGTGTCATCTGCATATCTGAGGTTATTGATATTTCTCCCGGCAATCTTGATTCCAGCTTGTGCTTCATCCAGCCCAGCGTTTCTCATGATGTACTCTGCATAGAAGTTAAATAAGCAGGGTGACAATATACAACCTTGACGTACTCCTTTTCCTATTTGGAACCAGTCTGTTGTTCCATGTCCAGTTCTAACTGTTGCTTCCTGACTTGCATATAGGTTTCTCAGGAGGCAGGTCAGGTGGTCTGGTATTCCCATCTCTTTCAGAATTTTCCACAGGTTATTGTGATCCACACAGTCAAAGGCTTTGGCATAGTCAATAAAGCAGAAATAGATATTTTTCTGATATTCTCTTGCTTTTTCGATGATCCAGTGCGTGTTGGCAATTTGATCTCTGGTTCCTCTGCCTTTTCTGGAGTAGGAGTCAGCAAACATTTTCTGTGAAAGGCCAAATATTGAATATTTTAGGCTCTGCAGGCCACACTGTGGCATATTCCTTTTTGTTTTTATTGCTGCTATTTTGTTTTTGCTTCTTTACAACTCTTTTAAAAATGTAAAACCATTCTTGGCTCATGGGCCACACAAAAACAAACTTCCAGCCAAATCATCTAAATGGACTTATGACCTATATGAATTTATGGGTTTGCTGAATAGTACTCTAGAGTGAGGGTTCTTAAAGTGTGCCCCTACAAGCAGAGGTGTCAGCATCTTCTGGGAACTTATTAAAGCAAATTTTGGGGTCCCACCCCAAACCTACTGAATCAGAAACTCTGATGTTTGCTCCAGCAATCTGTGTTTTTTTTTTTAAAAAAAACCCTCCAGGTGATTTTGATGTAGTAGTTTAAACTTGGCTGCACATTAGAATCACTTGGAGAGCTTTAAAATATTAAAAAGTCAGTACCTGGGCTTCCTATCAAATCAAAAACTCTGGGAATGGGACTGAGGCATAAGTGTTGAAAGCCCTGCAGGTGATTCAGTGTGTGACCAGAGCTGGGAACCCCTGGCATAAATGTAAGGGATAGCTTTTGCATCTGGAAAGTAAGCTTTAATGCTAATGTTATCACCAAGGTAGCCAGTACTCAGGTCTCTTCCTATTTTGATAACTTCACAGAGGAAACTCATAGTAATCCACTGATCAAAACATAGTTATTCATACTATACATGAAGCAATAAGTTCGGGACACTAGGGGTATTTTTTAGTGTATTAATTTATCTACCTTTGAAAAATTTGCATATAAAAAGCAAATGTGTCCATTTCAAAGAAGCTCATAATTTCAGTTTTGCAAGGAAGGAGCAGCTCAAGAAGCACCTCTCATATTTCCTTTTTCCCTGAGTTTAAACCTGGTCTCTCCCCTCACCATAACTGCAAGGGACTGGGTCTGTCATTCCACTATTCCACATGGAGTAGGTTCTAGGGTGTTTCCTCCTTATTTCAAAAAGCACATTTTCCTATAAATATTCTGTGGGAAAGCTTTTGCCTGGTTTTATATTGGTAAGATAATTCTAGAGTGCCACATTTGACAAATGACATCAGCTAGCCTACCCTAGCCATAAACCATTTTAGAATCTCATGCATAATTTGGCTCCAGGTCAAGGTGGTGTAATATGAACCAGCAGAATATACAGCACAGGGTGTCCTTAGCAGCTCTCCTTAAGATCAGCAAAACTCATTCCTGTAACAGAAGCTCGTCTGTGAAGCAAGGTCGAGCCCAGTGGTCATCAGAGCAGGTCCTTGATGGAACTGCTCCTTGCCTGGAGGTACTTCTGCTTTTGAACTCTGCTGCAGTGGTCCTCCCAGCTGTTTGTCTTATGTCCATTCCATCCTACCACCAACTACTGCCTTGTCTTCTTTGCTGTAGGTATTTCCATTTTGCTTAGGAATCAGAGAGTCATATTTTTCAGAGGATGCTGGCTTCCTCTCCAGCCCCTGGGATTCAATCTTGATGGCTTAGATAAACTGTGATAATTCAGTTTCCCATGCCAATGATTGGTTTAGGAACAAGCATGTGATTTAAAATGCTGGCCAATTATGAGAGTAGAGGGAGCTTTGGGGAAGATCTTGCTGTTCAAAAGGATTGATGCTTCTTGTTAGGCCACTGGATGGTGATTTGTGAGGCTATGAAGCTTAGAGCTACTGTAACCATCTTGGAACCGTGAGAGAGTATGTCTGGAGCCAAATGCCAACACAGTGAAAATGGCATGATAGGAAGAAGGGAAGAATCTGTATTCCCCCATGTACCCCTTGAATTGCTGAATTGAAGACCTGGGTACCACCTGACTTCCATATTTCATTGTTACATGAGATTATGAACATCCTTCTTATATAAACCACTTTGGGTGGATTATCTGTTCTTATAGCCAAAATGATCCCAACAAATACATCTGTGGTAGCCATATAATCAGATGTGAAAGAATCTTGTACTAAGTACTTGCTTACTCCAAAAACATGCATCTTAGTACTGGGGATTTTTCTGTTGGGAGGAAAATTTTTTCGCTCATTCCTTTCGTAGTTTCTTCCCTTACGGGTGTAGCTATCTCCAACACCAGGCTATGTCTCCCTGAGAACTTTGCCACTCATTCATGGAGACGTGCGTGAGCCACTGACTGATATTTCATCAGCCTAAAGAAGAGTGGTTGTGCCGTTCACACCAGACACAGATACAAAGAAAGATGGTCCTTAATAAGCCACTGCTGGCAATTTTTAAGCTGTTGTTGTTGTTAACATTGACACTGGGCATTACCATAACCACCAGTTTGAGGTCCTCAAAACCGTCTCTATATACTCTACACATAGCAAACTTTCAATACATGTTTGTTGGATAAATGCATGAATAAACTCTAATTATTTGCCAACGGCATGTCATGGAGCATTTAGAGACTTGAAGATATTTGAGGCTCCGTTTTTGAGATAGAAACTCAAGTCCTAACAAGCCTTTTTCTGCCACATCTAGTTAGAACCAGAGAGTGTAAGTAGTGTAGCTCCCTTTTTAAGAATGAGGTGCCTCCTCTCTCCTTCTCTCTTGCTCGGATTCTCATGCTTGTTCTCCCTGGAAATTTCAGAGTTCAAGTGGTCGGATTCTGTGAATATATTTTAAAAAGCAGATATTTTCATGTCTGCAAGCAGATCTTTCTTTGAAGCCCAAAGAACTCCATCATTGCTCATTAAGAGTTTCTGACACATAGGGCTGTGTGTGTGTGCATTTTAAGAGGACTCTGCAGTCCTGTCAGTTCTGCAGTAATTAGTTTATTGGATGACTTCAAAGGCAAGGGACTGTATATACCAGTGCTTTGAAGAAGAGCCTTCGCTGGAAATGTTGCATTCGGCAGACTGACTTTGGGATCTGGGGAAAAGATGGACTTTGCTCAACAGCCAGTGTACTTTCCTCCGGGGAAGGGCAGATTTGTTACATTCAGGGTGAGCCTGGGCAAGGAAGAAAAAGTCCTCCTAAATCCCTGTGGGAACATCATCATCTGTCTCAAAGAAGGGAGTCACTTCATGCTAAAATGAAATGTCTCCAGAGGCTTCCTTGGTGGCTCAGAGGTAAAGAATCTGCCTGCCAAGGCAGGAGGCATGGGTTTGGTCTCTGGTCCAGGAAGATCCCACACGCCACTGAGCAACTAACCCCGAGTGCCACAACTTTTGAGCCTGTGCTCTAGAGCCCAGGAGCCACGGCTACTGAAGCCCATGTGCCCTAGAACTTGAGCTCCTCAAGAGAAACCACGGCAATGAGAAGCCTGCACACCACAACTTGAGAGTAACCCCCGCTCCCAGAAACTAGAGAAAAGCAGCAACAAAGACCTAGCAGGCCAAAATAAGTAAATTAAATAAAACGATTAATTCTCTCCAGAACCGGATCCTCTCCCTGAGACAGACTGAATGACCTCAATGGAGAAAGAAGAACATCATGCTAGGATCAGTCTTCTCTGAAGTTCATGCTGCTTCCGAAGTTAATTCCTCAGTGGATAACACTTCTCCAATAGTCCCGTGAAGGAGGAGAACGTGCTGAAGCAAAGGAAAGCTGCGGGTTAAGTGTGCTTCCTGCAGTCCCTTGTCACCTGTGCAATGATACCAAAATTATTAGCTGAATCCCATGGTTAGTACTAATCCCCCCACAGCAGAATTGCTTGAATCTCTACCTAATACTTGATATCTCCCTATGAAATAGTGACTGGCTTATGTGTCTTTCTCTCCCATTAAATTGTAAGTGCCTTGAACCCTGGTCTATGTTTCAAGTCATCTTTGAACCCAGTGCCTGTAATACTTACAGTAGTAGGTACTCAGTAAATATTTGGAAAAGGAACTAACTTATTACGTAACAGTGAAAAGGCCCAGGCTCAATAAGTTGACAAGTATTTACTGAGCCTAAAAGAAATAAGGTAGAGACTTGTAAATAGAGGTCTTTCGCTTGTATGATGAGAAAGAACTGGAATTTGGAATCAAACAGACCACGTTTTGAATCTCATCTTTGCAACCCCCTGGTTGTCCTACTTTGAGTTTGTTACTTAACTTCCCAACCCTCAATTTCATCCTCTGTGAAATGACAATTAGAAAAAAAAAGACGTATTTGTTTATTTGGTTGTTTTGGGTGTTAATTGCAGCACGTGAACTTAGCTGCCCCTTACCATGTGGGATTGAACCCGAGTCCCCTGCATTGGCAGGTGGCTCCTTAACAAGGGGACCACCGGGGAAGTCTTAACAAATTTTTAAATGAGTTATTGGGAAGGTTAAAGGAAGTGGTATTTTGGGTTGAATTGTGACCCCAAAATTCATATTTGAAGTCCTAACCCACAGTGCCTCAAAATGTGACCTGATTTGGAAATAGGGTCCTTATAGATGTAATTAGTTATGATTGAAGTGAAGTCAAGTCACTCAGTCGTGTCTGACTCCTTGTGACCCCATAGACTGTAGTCCACCAGGCTTCTCCATCCATGGGATTTTCCAGGCAAGGGTACTGGAGTGGGTTGCCAGATTAGTTTGTACTAAAGTAGGGTGGGCCGCTAAAGCAACATGATCAGTGTTATAATAAAAAGGGGAAATTTGGGAATTCCTTGGTGGTCTGGTGGTTTCAGGACTCTGCACTTACACTGCAGGGGACCTGAGTCCGATCTCCGGTTGGGGACTAAGAGCCCCAAAGCTACATGGTGCGGCCAAAATTAAATAAATAAATAAAAGGATTTTTAAAAAAATAAATAGATAAAAAAGGGGAAGTCTGAAGGCAGACACGCACTCAGCAAGACCACCACGTGAAGATGAAGACAGTGATCAGGGCGAAGGTTTGAGATGCTGAGAAATACCAAAGAATGCCAGGAAACCACCAGACACTGGAGGAGATGCTTCTCACAGCTCTCAGGAGGAGACAACCCAGTCAACACCTTGATCCTGGGCTTCTTAGCCTCCACAACTGAAAGACAACACAGTTTTGTTGCTTAGACCACTCTAATGGTAGACCTTTGTTTTCAGCAGCCCTTGCAGACTAACACAGGTGGATAAAATAGTGTAGAGGGCAGTGCCTGGTGTGATAGGTATTAAGAATCTGTATTTACTTATTATTCTCTCCATATTAGACCTTCATGGAAGTCTCTTTTTAAAAATAACTTTGGCTAAAGGTAAATGTTTGATTCTGGTAGGGACAACTGAAAACAGGAGTGAGTGATAATATAACAATTTTTGTTAGGAAGGCAGAGATGGGCTAATAGCAGTCAGCGTAAAAATGTGGAAAATGGCATTATGTAGGCCTATGTTACATGGTTTGAGCAAAATAAATATCCCTCTTTACTTTTTAATAACAAATTATAATTTTTATTTTATTATTTGGCAGTGCCACTTGGTATGTGGGATCTTAGTTCCTCAACCAAGAATCGAACCTGCATCCCCTGCAGTGGATGGATCCAATGACTGGATCACCAGGGAAGCCCCAAAATATCCCTCTTTAAATAACCACATTTTCTAGAAGTTATTAAAAATTGTCTTTCCTTTTTTTATTTTATTTCCCTAGTATTTTCTTATTTGTAAAGCTAGAAGTAATGATAACTTCCAGTCTTCATGGTATATCCTTAGGGCTAAAGAGACTCAACCAACCAAAACCAAAATCAAACAAAGCCAGGATGTCTTAAAGAGTGTACGTTCTTATAGGTTGAAAATGAGACCTTCTGTGTCTTTGATGGGAAAAGTACAGAAAATCTTTCCTCTGTTTCCCTAGAGAACAAATGCCTTTTCTTCCTAAGTCCAAAACCAAAAGCAGTGGACTTGAGATGTAGCCATTCAGAGATAGGCGTTCATCCAGCAAGGCTTTCTGAATGGGCTTTTCACTCCACTACACTGGGGCATGTTGAGGTCCTGGAGTCTCCTCCCTTGAGAAACTGTCAAGCTAGTGAGAGAGACAGATGGACAAAGAAATATTTTCCACGAAGGGAAAAGAGCATTGAGAGATTCAGGAACATGATCCTGGGAGAAGCAACCCTACCTGAGAAAGGGAAGGAGAGCTTCACAGAGGGACTACAGCGAATTTCCACCTTGAGGGATGAGTGGAAGTTTATCTGTTTAAGCAATATGGAAAGAACAGATACAGGGAGCCGAGTTAAGCATGAGGAGTCAAGTTGGAGGGACTTTGGAAGAGGAAGCCTGAGCTGAAATTTGAAGGAAGGAGGATGGGGTGGAAGTCCATGGTGACAGGAAGGTAGTTCAAATGCCTTATCATAGTCAGGGAGATATGTGGCAGATGAACCTGAGAGCATTAACGGAGGTGAGGACATGGAAGGTCTTATTGGCCATGCTAAGGAGTCTAGACTTCATCCTGTTGACAGTAAATAATATTTTCATTGTAGTAAAATGTACATAGCATAACATTTGACATTATATCATTTTTAAGTGTGCGATTCAGTGCCATTAAGTACATTCACAATGTTGTATGTACATCACCACTATCCATTTACAGAACTTTTCATCATCCCAAACAGAAACTCTTCTCATTAAACATGCATTCCACCACTTTTCCTGCCCAGTCCCAGCCCCTATTCTACTTTCAACCACTACTCTATTTTCAATCTCTATGAATTTACCTATTCTAGGAAACTCATATAGGTGGTAAGTAAGTAAAGTCGCTCAGTCGTGTCCGACTCTTTGCGACTCCATGGACTGTAGCCTACCATGCTCTCCCTCCATGGGATTTTTCCAGGCAAGAGTACTGGAGTGGTTTGCCATTTCCTTCTCCAGAGGATCTTCCCAACCCAGGGATCGAACCTGGGTCTCCTGCATTGTAGGCAGACACTTTACTGTCTGAGCCACCAGGGAAGTCCATATAGGTGGAATCATGTACTATTTGTCCTTTTGTGCTAGTTCACACAGCATAATATTTTTTAAGTTTCATCCATTTCTGGCATGTATCAGAGTTTCTTTTTAAAGGCTGAATTTTACATATCTATATCTGTCTATCTCTCTACATATACACACAGATACTCTTTTTAATGCATTCATCTGTTGATGGCAAATAGGTTGTTTTGGGGCTTCCCTGATAGCTCAGTTGTTAAAGAATCCACCTGCAATGCAGGAGACCCTGGACCCAGGAGATTCCTGGATCGGGAAGATCCCCTGGAGAAGGGATAGGCTACCCACTCCAGTATTCTTGGACTTCCCTTGTGGTTGAGCTGGTAAAGAATCCACCCGCAATGCAGGAGACCTGGGTTCAATCCCTGGGTTGGGAAGATCCCCTGGAGAAGGGAAAGGTTACCCACTCCATTTTTCGGATCTGGAGAATTCTATGGACTGTATAGTCCATGGGGTCGCAAAGAGTCGGACACAACTGAGTGACTTGCACTGCCCTTTCCCCCTTTTGACTATTGTGAAGATGCTACTCTAAACATCCATATGCAAGTGTTTGTTCAGTTCCTGCTTTTAATCTGTGGGGTATGTTGTTGCTGTTTTTTAGTTGCTATGTTGTGTCTGACTTTTGCAACTCTATGGACTGTAGCCTGCCAGGCTCCTCTATCCATGGAATTTCCCAGGCAAGAATACTGGAGTGGATTGCCATTTCCTTTCTCCAGGGGATCTTTCTGACCCAGGGAAGAAGAGACTCATATCTTTTGCGTCTCCTGCATTGGCAGGTGGATTCTTTACCACTAGTACCACCTGGGAAGACCCAAATTTCTGGATCATATGGTAATTCTATGTTGAACTTTTTCAGGACCCATCAGACTATTTTTCACAGCAGCTATACAATTTACATTCTCAACAGCAATTTGAGTTTCCCCATATCTTCCCTTTGTTTTTGTTTTTTTTATAATAGCCATCCTGAAGGGTGTGAAGCAGTATCTCACTGTGATTTTGAGTTGCTTTTCCCTAAGGATTGGTGATCCTTAGGTGAGCATCTTTTCCTGTGCTTGTGGGCTATTTGCATATAATCTTTGGAGAAATGTCATTCAAATCCTTTGCCTATTTTTTAATTGAGTTGTTTGCTTTTTTTGTTGTAGGGTTATAGGAGCTCTTTATGAATTCCATATGCAATTGCATATAGAATCTATGCAATGTTATCTATATGCAATGTTAAATGCTTGTCAGATATGTGGTTTACAAATATTTTCCCTCATTCTGTGAGTTGCCTTTTCACTTTTTTTGATAATATCCTTTGATGCGCCAAAAGGCAGTAAATAATTTTATGCCAAGAACTGATATCTTTCAATTGGTATGTGGAGGGTGGGTTGAAGTAGAGTGAGGTCAAGAGACAGGGAGACAGGTTAGATGGCCACACTCTCCATGATAGCGTCTGAGATGCAACAGAGAAGAAACTGAAAGGCAGACATTTAGGAAGTGAAAGCAACAGGATTCTGGTGACAGTGTAGAGAAAAAACAGACAGACAGACGAAGAAGTGTTGAGTCGGCGGAGCCACTGGGGGATCCCTGGAGGGTATGTACCTAGAAGTAAAATTGCTGAATCAAATGGTAATTCTAATTTTAACTTCTTCAGGAACCATCAGACCATTTTTCACAGCAGCTATACCATTTTGCATTCTTACCAGCAATGCACAGGATTCTAGTTTCCCATGTCCTTACTGAATATCCTACTTCCATATCCAGCAAGATGATGAGGACCTGATAAGGGGAACAGCGATGAGAGCAGAGAAGGAGGACACATTTGAGGAGACTAAGTTCTTATTGGACAGGTGTGAGAAAGGGAGGAGTGATGAATGACCCAAGCAGGGGTAATCCAGTAAAACATTACCCTAGTTTATAGTTAACAGTCTAAAGTAAATTAGCCTCCGACACAAGACTAGCCCTAGATGTATTGGCTCCTGTGGTGACAGGGTTTAGTGGAGCCTGAATCACCCTTCCTCCGCTAGCATCGTTTCTCCTTATAAAAGTATCTTCTATGATTTACCACTGTTGACAATGCCAACCTCCAATCCTATCTGGAAGAATGTGGGATAGTAAAACAATGTAAAATAACTGAAGCCCAAGTTGAAATCTGGAGCTTTATGACTTTGAATAAGGACCTAAACTTCATGAGCTTCCACATGCTTCCCTATACTCACTTTGTTAAGTGAGTATAATGTAATGGCACCCTCCCCATGGAAATGCAGTGAGGATCAAATGGAAATAATTCAGATCAAACCCTCAGAACTGGGCCTGGACCCAGGAAGCCTCAATACATGCAAACTGTGGCAGTCTTTGCTATTCGACCTCCATACCAATGGCCAAGTCTGGTTGAATCTAAATCAGCTTGAAGGGCTGTGGGGAAACAGGTAGTGAGTAGTGAGCAGCTCAGGCAATCTTTGCAGACCAGGAACTTCCCTGTAGCTCATATGGTAAAGAATCTGCTTGCAATGCAGGAAACCTGGGTTCGATCCCTGGGTTGGGAAGATCCTCTGGAAAAGGGAATGACAACCCACTCCAGGATTCTCGCCTGGGAAATCCCATGGACAGAGGAGCCTGGTGGGCTACAGTCCATGGGCTCACAGAGAGTTGGACACAACTGAGCAAGTAAGCACAGCCTCTGGCTCCTCATCCAGTGAAGACTGTGGTAGAATCATAGCCCTAGAGTCAGAAGATCTTGGGTTAGGGAACTTCCCTGGTGGTCCAGTGATTAAGAATCTGCCTTTCAGTGCACAGGATGCAGGTTCAATCCCTGGTTAGGGAACTAAGTTTCATGTGGGCATGCAACTAAGCCCACCCTGCAACTAGAGAAGCCCATGTGCCATGACAAAGACCTAGCAAGGGCAAAATTTAAAAAAAAAAAAAGAAAAGAAAGAAAAGAAAACCCTGGCTCAAAATCTTGAATCTTCTGCTGATCAGCTTTATGGCTTCTTCTGCTTAGGACCTGAGAGAGGGAGACAGAAGGTCAATCCCAGTGGCGAAGGGGACACTGGTGCCTTCTCACGGAAAGCGGTCACTGTGTTGTGTCTGTCTTCAGAGGCATGACAGCCAGTGGCAATTGTAGCTCCACCCACTTGGAGTCCAGATCTACAGAGTCAGCACTGAATCTCCTGCCTGTAGCAATATGGTGGTCAACCTGGACTGCACACGGGGTTGCACTCCAGAATGTTTATGGTGCTGGTAAGGGAACTAGCATGTCACGTGTGGCAAAGCCCACTGACCACAATTGCCTACAAGACGCATCTTCCTCTACCCTAACAGGAAGTGACACTGTGGAGGGCTCATCCCCCGCTTGTTGGCCACTTCTGAACCTCAGGGGTGTGGGTTATAGCCGTCTAACTGTAACAGTGCATTGCTAGGTGATTTCCTGACAGGCTGACTCTGCCAACAAAAGGCTGAAGCTCTATTGTGGCTGAGAGTGAGAAGGACTCTGACATGACCACATTTAAATAAACATTTTCTGCCCCATGGATTCTGTTAGCAACAGTGATGTCAAGCCTTTAAAGGTGTTGTCCCTCGTCTAGCTCTATTTCCACAGGATAATGTTAAGGAACAATGCAACTCTAAGTGCTCAAAGAGAGAGACATGAAGGAACCATGGTCTGAAACCACATGATTTTAATATTTCTAAAACAGGCTAACCCAAGCTTTGAAGAATATATGACACCACCCCTCCCTTTACAAAAAAAAAAAAAAAATGACAGCATGGCAGCTTTTATGATTTTATTGTTTAA
Source organism: Bos indicus (assembly GCF_029378745.1). Taxonomy (NCBI): domain Eukaryota; kingdom Metazoa; phylum Chordata; class Mammalia; order Artiodactyla; family Bovidae; genus Bos; species Bos indicus. The sequence continues at coordinate 66,202,843 of NC_091775.1, forward strand.
TTCTCTTACTAATGCTAATTAGCTTGTCACTGTATTTTGTCTGCCTGTAAAGGAGATAAATACAGTGGAGAGTGCTATTTACAAACATGTATATTCCACAAGCTAATACTGACCTGTACATGTTTTAAATCTGAATTAGTTGCTGGCATTAAAAATTGAAGTGGGCAGCAAGACTTAGGATTTCCAAAGTTATGTTTGCTTGAGTCCTCTGAGAAAGCAAATGCCAAGATGGGATTAAATATGCAAAATTGTATTAGGGAGAATGCTTGTGTGAGGAAAAAGTAGGGAGAAACCCAGAGGAGGCTGGGAGGGCAAGTCTGAGCAGCAGTGAAAGAGGGAAGGAGAGAAGATTGGGTAGAAGTGTTCTAAGTTGCGGACTCCTCTGGGGGTCCACTGGTTAAGACTCCACACTCCTGATGCAGGGGGCACAGGTTTGATTCCCGGTTGGGGAACTAGGATCCCACATGCCACACAGGGCTGCTAAAAAATAAAAAACAGAGGGGTTCTAGGTTGCCTAACAGTTTGAGGAAGATTCAGCAAAGAACAGAGAGTCCTGGGGACAAAGCTGGCTGTTGGAGGAGCAGAAGAGCCCTGTGTCTCCTAGGAAAGGGTTGCCAGTCATCTTGCTGCACTCAGCCATTGACCGGGCTCAGCACTGGAAGTATGTCTCTGTACAAACATAGCCAAGGGTTATGACTGCAGCAGCTGGGGCCTTGGGCCACTGAGTTCTCTCTAGTTGGGAGTCTGCAAGGGCATTCTCATGGCTGCCAGAGAAGCCATCTCCTGGTAGAGGATGTTTAACAGGCTGTTAATCAACCTAAAAAAGCACGGCCAGGGAGCAAAGACTTAAAATAGCCAGCCGCTCCTTTCTCTCATCCTTAGAACACTGTGTCTTTACCTGTCCAAACAGGCCTTATATTTGTGTGACCCTCCTCTGGAAACGCTAGAAAAATAACTATATATAATATATATATATATATATATAAGCAATCTCAAAACATATTAATTATACTATAAGTAGAAGTGCTGAATGAGCTTCCAGTGAGCAGAATGGGAGTTTGAACTAAAAATCTTAAAGGTCACTTTCAGTCCCAATAACTGTACTTCTTTAATTGTTCTCAGGGAAATATTCTTAAAGGAGTAGACTCCATTTTCAATACCCTTTTTCTCTAACTATAAAAGTAAACTGTGCTTTTTGAAAAATGGAGAAAATATATAGAAATTTCCATCAACATTTAAATATTTTTCAAAGCACCTGTGTATATCTTTGAACTTGTTTATGTTCATGCTAGGATACAATTTTGATATCTTCTTTTATAGTATGAGGTATCATAAATATTTCCCCATTTGATTAAAAATTCTTCGGTATGGTGTATATTAGCATACATCTCTGAATATTTCCTTATGATAAAGGGCTAGTAATTGCTAAGGCACAGGGCATGTAACCTTCTAATGATTTGATATGTATTGATTAAATTACTTTATCAGTAGCATATAAGGGTGCCTGTTTCCCTAAAACTTCCTTAACTGTAGAGACAGTATTTTTTTTTTAAATCCTTTGTCAGTTAGGGAGAAAATGACATCATATTTTTTTAAATTTTCTTTAAACACTAGTAACATTGAACTTATTTTCTATTTTTTAATAATTTATGGTTCATCTCTGATGAATTATTTCCTCACATTCTTGACCAGTTTTCTATTGAATTTTTCTCTTTTTGTTATTGGTTTACAGGACTCTTTACATATTAATGACCTAACTAGTCATTTATCAAACATAATACAAATATTACCCCCGTGTGTCATTTACTTTTTAATTTTGTTTATGATGTTTTTCTGATGAACAATTGTTTTATGCATTCAAAACTAGTAATCTTATCATTTATGATTTCTGCTTAGATAAGCCTTCCCTATTTCAAGATTATATACAGTTTACCTATGATTTATTTATTTTTCTACTGAAAAGAAAATGAAAGTGGCTTTATCTTTCACATTTAAAAATATCAACCATCTGGGATTTGTTTTTGTATATTTCTCAAGGTAGGGAATCTAATTTTGTCATTGCAAATTGTTACCAGTGGGTTCCAGCACTGTTTATAGCATGATCTATTCTTTCCCATTTATTTGAATTTTCATCTTTTTCACACACAAGAATAGTATTTTTTAAATTTTTTGTGAGTTTTAAAAATCTCCTTTTGATTCATTTTCAATTTTATTACATTGCCATCAAAGACTGAGGCCTATACATTTCTCTACTTTGGGGAAAATATCCATCTTTCTCTTTTGCCAATCACAAGAGATTTCAGCCATGTGAAATACTGTGTGGTATTTTGCAAAGTAAATTGCTACTGCTCATAAAATATTTAAATTTGTGACTGGTGTACATACAAATTGGGGCTTCCCAGGTGGCTCGGTGGTAAAGAATCTGCCTGCCAATGCAGGAGACACAAGAAATGCTGGTTTGACCCCTGGGTCTTGGAGATCCCCTGGAGAAGAAAATGGCAACCCGCTCCATAATTCTTCCCTGGAAAATTCCATGGACAGAGGAACCTTGCGGGCTATAGTCTATGGGGTCGCAAAGAGTTAGACATGACTGGGCACACACACATGCACATACATATGAATTCGATTGATTTGATATGTCACCAATAATAATATCATTCTAATTCACTAGCATTACAATTTGTTTTTCCCCAGTCTTATTGAGATACAACAGTGTGTAAGTTTGTTACACCGTAATGACTTGACTACATATATTGTCAAATGTCCTCAAAAATTTTAGTTAACATCCACCATCTAATCCAAAAGAAGTAAAAATATTTTTTCCTTGTGATGAGAACTCCTAGGAGACATTACAATTCTTCACGGTGGGACAGACAGCTGGGGGCAATACGGAACCCTGTCAGTACTAGGTCACTGCTATGAGTCCTTATGTTGGTGTCCACGAGGCCCCATCATTATAGGGTCCCCATTCTTGAATTTCCAGAGGGGCTCTGCTTCCTCTGATGCTTTCAGGAATCTTACAGTAATTCTTCCTGGTCCCTCCAACTCAAGATAGTATGGTTAAGCTTCCATTCCTTATGATGAAAAAAAAAAACCCAAACTAAAATACCACCACATTCTTCAGCACAGCAGAAGGGACCAGTTTACATAAATCAGAGCAGTAGCCTGACATGGTGGAACCCGGATGACTAAGGAAGGCAGGCAGCCCTGGTGAGTGGGAGCTTCTACGGAGGGTTACCCGTTGTGGGATACCCACCGCCCGCCGTTGCCTGGGCTGGGCTGTCTCTCCCATAGTCTGCCTTAGCAGCCAGGCCTGAGCACTGCAGTGGGCTCTGACTCTGCACTTTGCTGGCTGGTGCACTTCCAGGCGGTTCGTAGGGATGACTCACTCCTCCCTGGCAACTCCAGCTCCTGCCTCTCTGCGTAGGTGACAGTGAGATTCCATCACAAACTCCTTCTTCTAGTTCCTTGGGGCTTGCTTTTGCATTTAGTGAATTGAGGGTTGCCTTTATTTTTTTTTCAAATGAATCTCACTTCATTGAAAGAAGGTATCTAACAAATATTTTTTAGATTTTCTGAATTGTGATAGCATCTTCATTGAATTTCTCAGATACTTACAGATTTCCTTCTATTTAAAAAAAATTGCTTTGGAAGAGCATGAAGGAGTTAAGCTGTGCTCAATTATTATCATGAGTTGAATATGACATTTTCCAGTTTAATTCTTTTTCTTCCCTCTCTTATCTAAAACCAAAAGTCTTAATTTTGACATAATACCTCCTTACTGAATCTACCCTAGTAATGAAGGAAAAAATGTGATGAAAGCAGATCACCTGGTAGAAATATCAGGACATCTTTAACAGCTATAAAAATCATTCAGTATATAATTTGGATACTCTCAGAATAATATGCACTGTATTCTTTGGGGTTTTTTGCTCTATTCTTTTGTCCACATTGTATTTTTTCTCTCTCTTCTCTCCATACTTCATATCAGGATACCTCCTGGGTGATATTAGGAATAAATAGCTCATTCATGAAACACGTTTCAAGCCCCACAGTTCACAGACTTTTGAGCAAAGGGTTATAGGAAGTGTAAAGAGTAAACAGGTGCTGGCTATAACAACTGCCATCATAAAATTATAAGCAAACTTCAAGAGAAGAACACATGAAAAGATGTTCAACATGATTAGTCAGTCAGATCAGATCAGATCAGTCGCTCAGTTGTGTCCAACTCTTTGTGACCCCGTGAATCGCAGCACGCCAGGCCTCCCTGTCCATCACCAACTCCCGGAGTTCACCCAGACTCATGTCCATCGAGTCAGTGATGCCATCCAGCCATCTCATCCTCTGTCTTTCCCTTCTCCTCTTGCCCCCAATCCCTCCCAGCATCAGAGTCTTTTCCAATGAGTCAACTCTGCATGAGGTGGCCAAAGTAGGGAAATGTAAATCAAGCCTACAATGAGATCAAGCCTACAATCAAGCCTACAAAGCCACTTCACATCCTCTAGGACAGCTAGAACAAAAAGATAGGCAATAACAAGCATCTGTGAAGATGTGGTCAGATTGGAACCCTCCTCTTCCTTGAGGTGATACAAATGTTCCAGAATTACAGAGTGGTGATGGTTGCCCAGTCATGTAAATATTCTAAAACTGACTGAACTGTACACTTTGCAAAGTATATATTTGCATGACATCTTTTTTATTTCTAATGCTTTAATGTGTGTGGTCCCTAAGTCGTGTCTGACTCTTTGCAACCCCATGGACTGTAGCCCACCAGGCTCCTCTGTGAGATTTCCCAGGCAAGAATACTGGAGTGGGTTGCCATTTCCTTCGTCAGGGGATTTTCTTGCCCCAGGGATTGAACCCACAGCTCCTGCCACATCTCCTGTATTGGCAGGCGGAGTCTTTACAGCTGTGCTATTGGGGAAGCCCTTTAAACCATGAAATTTTGAATCAGTTAGATTTAGACGCTATGCATTGTGAGGTAAAGATAATAACCTATGCTTTTTCCTTGGTACTTCACCCAGTTGTCTTAATACCATTTACTGGATGAGCTAACTTTTCGGTGGTCATTTTAAGGTGACACTTAAAATCACCGCGTACACGTAGGTCTATTTCTTTTTCTAATACAGCATGTGGAGAAACCTGAATGAACTTTTTGGCCAACCCGATATGAGGGAGACTTAGTTAACTAACAAATAAACCTAATCTCAAAGGCTTTTAAAACAACCCCAAAACTGCAATAGGAAGAGCTTAATTCTGATAAGGGGGACTGTGGAAAGCTTCTCAGAACAAAGGACATCTAAGCCAGACCACAAAGCACAAGAGATAATGTAATAGCCACTTACAACACATCCATATCTGATCTCTAACGGTGCCCAACACCAGGCCTTTATTTCTAGTTATTTATGTACATATGTATGTATGTATTTTAATTGGAGGATAATTGTTTTACAACGTTGTGTTAGTTTCTGGTGTTCAATAAAGTGGATCGGTTCTCTGTATACATATATCCCCTCCTGCATGAGCCTCCCCCCCCGCCACCCCCAATCCCACCCCTCTAGGTCATCACAGAGCACCAGGCTGAGCTTCCTGTGCCATACAGCAGCTTCCCACCAGCTATTTTAATATGGTAATATATATATATGTCAGTTTTACACATGGTCGTGTATGTATGTCAACTTTACACATGGTGGTGTACATTTCACAATTCGTCCCACCGCCTCCTTCCTCCGCTGTGTTCACAAGTCCATTCTCTATGTCTGTGTCTCTACTCCTGCCCTGCAAATAGGTTCATTGGCACCATTTTTCTAGATTCCACATCTTCTCTATATACACAATATGGTCCCTCTGCTGCAGATGAAGAACCCGAGGCTCAACCAATGGTCAAGATGGTTTGCCCACAGTCACGGAGCTAGTGAGTGGCAGAGAAAACTGGGGTCGGCTGAGAGACAAGCTCTTGAGATGTGTAGGGGTTTGAGTAGTCTACCCAGAGGGACAGGTACAAGGTCACAGGGGTTGAAAGTAGCAGAAATGAATGGGAAACAGCAAATCAGCCAGGGCCTTCATCTGTACAGTTCGCAACTAGAACTGGGAATCAATCTGAAAAGGTATGCACAGGCAAAATTATGGAAGGTTTTGTGTCATGATGGAGAAGTTTAGAATTCATCCTGGACTCATCAAAGAGCTGGAAGCATGTACGGTAAATGGATCTGTGCTTTAGAGAAGGGATCCTGCAATCACAAGAACAGTGCTCAACCAAAGAGAAAGAAGTCAAGGTGACTGACTCAGAGTCCATCAGAGAGGGACTGAGGCCTGGACTAGAGGGTTCAGAACTAAGCAAGGAGGAGAGGAAGAGGTGAAAAAAGCCACCATTTCAAACTGGTGGAAGCATTTTAAATGTTCATGCTAATGCTTACCTTACATTGCCACTGAGCATTCTGAATAAGGCAAAGCTGTTTACTGACAGTTATTTTGGACCTGATTTAATTAAAATGAGTGCTGAAGCATGGAAATGTTTCAAGCCTTCTAGCCACCTTTGCTCTGTAATCTCCTACCTCCATCAATAGTCTTCTGGCTAGAAGAACTACTGGAAGCATCTGATTAGCCAGCAGGTGTCATGTCTGACAGTGCCAACCCTTTTTCTCTCATTGTGGCTCCTCACAAGTGATAAAGACCCTCTGGAGATGATGGTAAGTGTACTGAGGCTCCCTACCATTCAGCAGATTCTAGAAGATAAAACTGTTCTTTTCTGTGCCCAATGGCCGCCATCAATGTGCTTGGCGTAGTCTAAGCACCAGGTATAAGAGCAAATTCCAGCTCTCTCACTTACTGGACAACCTTGGTGTTGGCTGTGTTACATAAGCTCGCTGTTCCTCAGATCTCACCTCTAGAAAATGGAGATGTTCATAACAATTCCTTCACAGCATTGCAGGGGAACTTAAAACAGTTAAAACATTCAGGAGAGGTTAGAACAGTTTGATATATGCTAACACCCCAAAACCTCTTCAAACACTTATTTTGGAATTTTCCGATTCCTTCCTTTCCTTTTAAGAATATGATCTGAAAACAGGTTGTTTACATCTCAACGGCAATAATATTTTCCATTAGCTTTTAAAAACTTCAGCTATCAATAATTGTATCTGAAGTCAGTCCATAACATCAGAAACAATACAAATTTTGAACTGTAGTATTATTAGAGATAATGACTTATTAGCTATTGTAGGGGTTCCTGCTTAATTATGGTGAAGGAAGCTGCAACTTTTTATGTTCACCTTCTCAATATTGTTTCACTTTCTGAAAGAGAGTAAGGAAAGAGGGGGTTTTCAAAGAGGTAAAGCTGTGATAGAGATGAAAACATTTTTTTGTTTGTTTCATTTCTGTTTCTTTCTCTCTCTCTCTCTCTCTCTCTCACACACACACACACACACACACAATTTCCTTCACCACATTCTTTTGGTTATATGACAGTTTCTGAAGTTTCTGGATGTCAATATTTGCTTTCCATTATCACTAAGTTCAGTTCAGTCGCTCAGTTGTGTCCGACTCTTTGCTACCCCATGAACTGCAGCACGCCAGGCCTCCCTGTCCATCACCAACTCCTAGAGTTTACCCAAACTCATGTCCATTGAGTCGGTGATGCCATCCAACTATCTCATCCTCTGTCATCCCCTTCTCCTCCTGCCCTCAATCTTTCCCAACATCAGGGTATTTTCAAATGAGTCAGCTCTTTGCAAAATGAGTCAACTCTTCACTGACTATGAGGAAGCCACATAGTGACTTAATAGCTACTTAAATAATTGCAACTCTTACCTCTAAGGCTGTATAGAATTCCTACTGTTTGGCTCCATTGCGATAGGAAGAACAAAGTCTTCAGTTCTCATAGACCTCACAGTTGACTCAAGAGACTAACAAACATGTGAACAACGACACTATTAGCACAAGTAATAAGTGTAAGTTGGAAGGAAGATTGGACTCTAAGCAAATACCAGTGAGAACCAATGACCTCAGCATCTGGAGATCCATCTGTTACACCCACGGCGGTGGAGCTGTTCTATGACCTGGGAAAAGGGGGTCCATGCTGGAAAGCTAACTTCCACTCTCTGGAGAAGGCCATGAAACAAGAAGGAAAGAAAGCAGACAGCCTGAGGGGCTTGCCTGACCCCTCCCTCCAGGGTACCTGAAATTCCTGTCCCTCTGCTCCATTCTTCTCTTTGACCTGCAGGGGAATCTCACTCCTTGATTATGGATTCCTAACACTTCTTCCTCCTAGTGACTATGTTCCACGTTTTCATCTTCCATCTACCCCAATTTTGAAAATGAAATAAAGGAAATACATAACCTAAGTGGAAACCCGAGGAAGGAAAAAAAAAATAGATGTAAGAATTGTGCATCCAGAAAAGTGGGTTATCAGAGTAATTCACACATAGTTGAGAGACCGATTAGAACAATTAGCAGGTTGTTAGCACTGACTTTATTTATTTATTTTTTTTAAACTTTACAATATTGTATTGGTTTTGCCAAATATCGAAATGAATCCGCCACAGGTATACATGTGTTCCCCATCCTGAACCCTCCTCCCTCCTCCCTCCCCATACCCTCCCTCTGGGTCGTCCCAGTGCACCAGCCCCAAGCATCCAGTATGGTTAGCACTGACTTTAAACTCTCTTCTCTGAGGTAGCCCCAACCATTAAGAATGATCGGGTTTTTAATAGTTTTTCTCCTGTAACTGAGATCTAATCTTACTGCATTGTGGTCAGAAAAGATGCTTGGAATGATTTCTATTTTTTTGAATTTACCAAGGCTAGCTTTATGGCCCAGGATGTGATCTATCCTGGAGAAGGTTCCATGTGCGCTTGAGAAAAAGGTGAAATTCATTGTTTTGGGATGAAATGTCCTATAGATATCAATTATGTCTAACTGGTCTATTGTATCGTTTAAAGTTTGTGTTTCCTTGTTAATTTTCTGTTTAGTTGATCTATCCATAGGTGTGAGTGGGGTATTAAAGTCTCCCATTATTATTGTGTTATTGTTAATTTCTCCTTTCATACTTGTTAGCATTTGTCTTACATATTGAATCAGTTCTAATCAGGTGGATGAAACTGGAACCTATTATACAGAGTGAAGTAAGCCAGAAAGAAAAACACCAATACAGTATACTAACGCATATATATGGAATTTAGAAAGATGGTAACAATAACCCTGTGTACGAGACAGCAAAAGAGACACTGATGTATAGATCAGTCTTGTGGACTCTGTGGGAGAGGGAGAGGGTGGGGAGATTTGGGAGAATGGCATTGAAACATGTGTAATAGCATGTATGAGATGAGTCGCCAGTCCAGGTTCGATGCACGATGCTGGATGCTTGGGGCTGGTGCACTGGGACGGCCCAGAGGGAGGGTATGGGGAGGGAGGAGGGAGGAGGATTCAGGATGGGGAACACATGTATACCTGTGGCGGATTCATTTCGATGTTGGGCAAAACTAACACAATATTGTAAAGTTTAAAAATAAAATAAAATAAAAAAAAAAAGAATGATCGGGGTAATGTGACTAATATTAACCACTATGAACAAATGATAAAAATAACACTCAATCCACAACTGCTTATTGAGTGTGTTACCTGTGTGTGCATTGTGGTACCCCAAATAAGACTTAAACACACACATGCGCACAATTGTCTAGTCTCAGACCAGTAGCTGCTGATCTTGATGGCACCATAAATACATGGAAGGACCCCCAATAGTGTAAGGCTGTAAAATTTCAGCAAATGAGGGGAAACTATGGATTCTCCATAAATTGAGAAACTCAGGGGCTGGGGTTGCTCAGACAAGCTTCACTGTAAGAGTTAGACTGAAGTAGGAAAGTTGAAGAGAAAATATACTTCCAACAGTTAAGAATGTGGGTTCTGGCATGTGACTAGTGAGAACTGATCTCGGACTTGAACTAATTATTCCATTCCTCTGTGTTTCCATTTCCACATCTGCATTGGAATGGTGATAGTATCTATCTGATTGCATTGCTGGGAAGATGAAGTGAGTGAGCTCACGTACCTTATGAATGACATAATGCTGTGCTTACCATACAGCAGACAAATAACAAAGAAAGCACTCTTCAGAGTAGGACTCATTTTAGGATCACTGGTTTCTGAATAATCCTGCCAAAGCTACTTGTGACTTGATTATCCAGAAAAATTAACCTGATTGGAAGCTTTTTAAAAGTAAATCACATAAAATGAATTCATTTAGGTTCATATGAGAAATTATAGGTGGCAGCAGTGTACAGTTTTTACTAGCTTGTATTCAATCATTTTGCACTTCCATTGGTTTCTTTTTTACAGTCAATGGTAAAGGGAACCTATATGTCATAGTGAGTTTGGGCTGCTATAACAAAATACCACAGGCTGGGTAACTTAAACATGGATAGTCGACTCAAAAAATAGTCACAACCTAAAAGTTGAGACTTATGTTTTATTTGGTGGAAATTTTTAAGACTTAAGCCTGGGAGGCAGCATCTCAAGTAGCCCTGAGAGAACTGCCCCGAGGAGAGGGAGGGAGGGAGAAGCAGTCAGGTTATATAGAAGTTTGGAACAAAGAGCAGGTTCAGTTCATTTCAGTTCAGTCGCTCAGTCGTGTCTGACTCTTTGCGACCCCATGAATTGCAGCACGCCAGGCCTCCCTGTCCATCACCATCACTTGGGTGAACCCCCGGAGTTCACCCAAACTCATGTCCATGGAGTCGGTGATGCCATCCAGCCATCTCATCCTCTGTTGTCCCCTTCTCCTCCTGCCCCCAATTCCTCCCAGCATCAGAGTCTTTTCCAATGAGTCAACTCTTCACATGAGGTCACCAAAGTATTGGAATTTCAGTTTTAGCATCACTCCTTCCAAAGAACACCCAGGACTGATCTCTTTTAGAATGGACTGGTTGGATCTCCTTGCAGTCCAAGGGACTCTCAAGAGTCTTCTCCAACACCACAGTTCAAAAGCATCAATTCTTCGTGCTCAGCTTTCTTTACAGTCCAACTCTCACATCCATACATGACCACTGGAAAAACCATAGCCTTGACTAGATGGACCTTTTTTTAGCAAAGTAATGTCTCTGCTCTTTAATATGCTATCTAGGTTGATCATAACTTTCCTTCCAAGGAGTAAGCGTCTTTTAATTTCATGGCTGCAATCACCATCTGCAGTGATTTTGGAGACCAAAAAAGTAAAGTCTGACACTGTTTCCACTGTTTCCCCATCTATTTCTCATGAAGTGATGGGACCGGATGCCATGATGTTAGTTTTTTGAATGTTGAGCTTTAAGCCAACCTTCTCACTCTACTCTTGCACTTTCATCAAGAGGCTCTTAAGTTCCTCTTCACTTTCTGCCTCTTCAGTTTCTTCACTCATCTGCATATCTGAGGTTATTGATATTTCTCCTGGCAATCTTGATTCCAGCTTGTGCTTCTTCCAGCCCAGCGTTTCTCATGATGTACTCTGCATAGAAGTTAAATAAGCAGGGTGACAATATACAGCCTTGAGGTACTCCTTTTCCTATCTGGAACCAGTCTGTTGTTCCATGTCCAGTTCTAACTGTTGCTTCCTGACCTGCATATAGGTTTCTCAAGAGGCAGGTCAGGTGGTCTGGTATTCCCATCTCTTTCAGAATTTTCCACAGTTTATTGTGATCCACACAGTCAAAGGTAGTCTGAACATCAAAAGTATTTTTGTGAATTAAAGAGAACCCGAAGTCCCAAGTTGAGGAATTTAACACTTGTCTATGTATGGGACAATGCCAGTGTCTGGGGTCACTGAACTCTTCCCTTTCGTGTGCATCTCAGCTATCCTGGGTTCACTATCCTGTATTTTTTAACATCCTGAGTTCCTCAGTGCTCACTGTAGGGAGTGGCTGCAGCCTGGTGGCTACCAGACCACGCAGGTATTCTTCTTTTTCCTGAGTGCCCTAAAGGGTAGGAATTGCTGATGACTGTAACACCGTTGTTTACTGACATGGCAGGAAATACTCCATTTCTCAATATATATTTATTTCTCACTCTTCTGGAGTCTGGAAGTCTGAGATCAAAGTGCCAGGATGGTCAAGTTCTTGGGAAGGACCCTTTCCAAGGCCAGCTTGTGTTCTGGGTAGGGAGAGATGGAGTAGAGGAGAACTCTCTGGTCTCTGTTATAAAGGCACTAACCTCATCATGAGGACTCCACCTTCCCTCACCCCCACTCATGACCTCATTTCTCAAAGGCCTGCCTCTTCCCACATCAGCATTAGGGATTAAGCCTGGAACATATGAATTTGGGGATACAAACACACTCAATATGCAATGTCTAACGCAATGTCTACTCAAAAGAAATGTAAGAAACAAAGAATTCAAACATGTTATAAATGGTTCTATAGAGCCAAACTTTTTAAGTTAAAGTTTTAGGAATAAAAAAGAAAATCAATTTTCAATGAAGTGACTTTGAAGGTTAAACCATAACTATTCTGGGCAATAAAGATATCTTTTTAAAAAAAATTATACTTAAGAGTGTTTGAAGATATGGAACACTCAGAGATTCTGGTGGTGGAATGGCAAAGAGAGGATGGTTTTATTAGTTGTGATGGGGATGTGATTCATGTTTTTAGTTTTCAAAAAGTATGCTTTTATAAGTCATCTTCATAGTTAATAGTCATCTTGATAGCAAGGAGGCTTACCAGGAGGCTCAGTGGTAATGAATCTGCCTGCCATTGCAGGAGATGCTGGTTCAATCCCTGGGTCAGGAAGATCCCCTGGAGAAGGAAATGGCAACCCACTGCAGTATTCTTGCCTGGGAAATTCCATGTACAGAAGAGCCAGGTGGGCTAGAGTTCATGGGGTCACAAAAGAGTTGAATGTGACTAAGCATGCAATAGCAAGAGCTATTGTTCTGTTTTTAAATGTGTGGTAGATTCAGCTGGTGCTGATCAAGCAGATGCGCAGGCAACTCGTGCTGTGTAGTTGCTGTGTGCTATTATAACCAAGGAGCCCCTCTAGCTCCTCCCTGCCCCATCCTGTCTGCCCCTCCCCTCTCATTGGACCCTACCTACTCTCTCTACTGCAGCCCTTACCCACCACCCCATGGTACGACTGCCCCTGATGTGGCTATGTTAAGTAAGTGTGTGTGCATGGTGATTGTGGTGGTGATGGGCATCTCCATTCCCATCTCCTCCAGATTTGGGGGGAAAAGGAGAGGTATCCCATGAATCCCAAGTAAATGAGATATGAATTTTCACATTAAAACAGTGTTATCGGGAATTTCCTAGCAGTCCAGTGGTTAGGACTCTGCATTTTCACTGCCAAGGGTGTGGATTCAATTCCTGGTTGGGGAACTAAGATCTCAAAAACTGTGTGGTATGGCAAAGAAAAGAAAACCTCAAAACCAATGTTTATCGAAGCAGTTAATTTGTACAGAAATTCCAGTGCCGAAGAGGGTTTACTGCGTGAGTGCATGCTCAGTCGTGGCTGACTCTTTTGTGACCCTGTGGACTGTGGCCCACCAGGCTCTTCTGTCCATGGGATTTCCCAGGGAAGAATACTGGAGTGGGTTGCCATTTCTTCCTCCAGGGGATCTTCCTAACCCAGGGATGGAACCTGCATCTCCTGTGTCTCCTGTAGTAGCAGGGAGATTCTTTACTTTTTACCACTGTGCCACCTGGGAAGCCCTAGGGTTTGCTGAAAGGCAGAAGGGGCTTACTTTCCGTGACACTTTATTCATATGAGCCCTTCCCAGGGGCTTTTACACTTTTATCTTCTTTATCTGGAAGATGGCTACCCAACCTGTAAGCGATTCAAGCCTTACAAAACCTGGATTGTTTCTGGCCAGCAATGTAGTTTCATTATGGAATTCTTTTCACAGACTTTTGGTAGACTATCCTGAGAACCTTACTACCATATAAAGTGTTGCCTCTCAGGAGTAGTTTCTAGAGAGAAACAAATACCATTAACAACATACATCATATTCTCAGCCCTGGGAAGTTGTCCAGCCCCTATACTAGGTTCTTAACAAACATTTGCTGATTGAATAATCATGAAATAAGTAAAGGGTAAATGGGTATACCTGAAGCACTTATTGAGTTCTTCTCTCTGGAGGGTAGGATTATGGTGATTTTTATTTCCTTCATACTTGGCTGAGTTTCTACAAGGAATATGTATTTATTTTGAATAATTAAAAACTTGCTTTAAAAGTTCATAGTATGGATTTTTAAAACTCATACATGTCTGAAGTGCTTGCTCTGTGACCTTCTGTTACTTCTGAGGATATCAGTTCAGAGGGGACCCTCATTGCTTTGCCCTCAAGAAGTCTGCGTTGCCAGTCACTGTTCTGACCCATGAAAGGATAGATGATACAATATTTATAGAGCCAACATTTAGAGAGTCTGGTCTATTCAGGGTAGCTTAGTGAAGGAAGGAGAGAAGTAGGGGAAACAAAATCCTGTTATCCTCAAGGATCCTTTTATACAGAATTCTATGTAAAAAAACTCACACACATCTTAGTTATATACTTCTTTCATCTTAGCATAACCCACCAGGTTCCTCTGTCCATGGGATGAAGGTATTAGGAATGACCTAAAAACACCAAAGGTTGACTACATTTGGATAAATCCAGCAGATGGATTTGCACTCCCAACTTTAAGACGGAATGCAAAGAGGGAAAAAAAAAATGCCCACCAAATTTGAGATTTAACTATAGATTTGAAAGAACAGCTCATACCATGTGTCAGGCTATACACAAAGTTTTTTATGTACACTGCCTCCTCATTTTATTTTTCTTTTATTTTGACAACACGCCTATGAGATAGAAACTCCTATCATCAGTCCCATTTTACAGATGAGGGAAGGAAGGCTGAAAGAAATAAAACAAGTTATTTAAGGTAACAGATGATGGCTGGCAGTGCCTCCTTGGAATCCTAGTTAGCCTATCACCCCTTCTAAACTACTCCTCTTCAGGAGGCTAGACCAGAAAGACTTCTGGTTCCCAAGAGAAAATGTGGATAAATTTTAAAATGGAATACAAGGGGGTTTCAAAAACAATGTGATACCAGCCTTTTAAATCGGAAAAGTGAGAACACTGGGAAACCATTTTTTCCCCCTTCCCCAAAAGACTGACTTCCTCGCTATTATGGGTGGGTTATTAACTCATGTCATTAAATTATGAATCTGCTTTTCAGTTAGGTGTCTCATCACTGTCACAGCTCTGATGTGTCCTTTTCCGGTTTTCAACTTCATCTTGGCCCAAAGAGAGAAATGATTCCGTTGTGTGTGTGTAATCCACGGGGCCCAGGGAGGATCTTTTTGCCCCTTTTGTTTTCTTGGGTGTCCTCACTCCGGAGGCCTGACATTCCTCACGCGTCTAGGGCAATGCAAGAGCAGCGAAGCGCGGGGAAGCTACACAAAAGACCGCTATCATGTTGAAAGATCGATTCAGTGCGCACACGAAACACCCAATGTGACCAGGAAAAGGAGAAAACTACCTTTTCCCAGAGAGTGAGATTGGTTGACCTCTTGTGGGTGTCCACAAAAAAACCCAGCAGGTAAAGAGGTGGGCGGCGATCTTTGTAGATTCCCCAATCATCCCAAACGCGCCAGAAGGCGCGGCCTCCGCCCTTTAGTCCCAAGAGGCCGGGAAGGGCAAAGAGGGGGCGCCGGGCACGAAGTCTCAGGCGGTGTCTCCTTCCCTCCTCAGTGCAGCTTCTGTCCAGTGGCCGATGCTTCATTCATCTTGCAGGCGCCGCGGCTCCCGGGCAGGGTGGAGGAGGGTTGGTGGCCGCGCCGGGCCGGGGAAGCTGGGCAGCGCCCACCGGTCCAGCGAAGGGAGGGGCTGCGCGGCGCGGATGCCCGGCCTCGCCTTCCCCTGCTTCCAGCAGGCGCAGCCCCTCGGCTGGACCCAAGGTCTGGCTTGGGTCTTCAGCAGAGCTGGGCCGTCCGGGTCTCCGAGCAGTCCAGCAGCTCCTCCCAGGCCATCGCCCGGGTGTCAGGCCCAGGACGCAGCTTTCCCGCCGGGGTCTCCCCTCCAGCGGCGGGGTGCGCGCACACACACACACACACACATACACACACGCCCGTCCTCGCCCTCGATTCCGCTCTGCAGCCCTGGCAGTCGCGCAGTCCCGGTCCCTTCCTCCGGGTGCACGGCCCCCGCAGGCCCCTCCCGGGGGCGAGGCGGGGGGCAGGACGCGCGCGGGAGCCGGGCGCGGGGAGGGGCCGGCGCTGGGGGAGTGTCTGGCTGCCCCCGCCCCTCGAGTGAGTGACTGGGCGAGGAGGTCCCCTCCCTCCGTCCCCCTCCCTTCTTCCCGGTCCCCTCCCTCGCTCGCTCGCCGCCAGCCCCGGCTCGCTCCCTGCCCACTCCCGGGGGGGACGTTCCGTGCCGCGGCCGCCGCTTCTTTCACACTTTAGTTGGGAGCCGCGCGCCGCGCTCAGTTACTGGAGAGAGCTGGCCGCGCGCCGCCGCCTCCAGCACGCACGCACCCGGGCCGGGCTTCGGGGGCTTCGGGGCTCTTACCCCCGGCCTCGGGAGGAGGGGGAGACCGGGACTCACCGTGGGGAGGAGGAGGAAGACAAGGAGGGAGGAAGAAAACCCGCGAGGAGGACCGGGGCGGGGGGCGGGAGGCTTGCCACCTTCAGCCCCCCCGCGAGCGCCCAAGGTAAGCGGGAGCCCCCCGCCGGCCCGGGGGAGGGGGGAGTTGGCGGCGCGGCTCGGCCCGGCTCCGCTCCGGGGCGCGCCCGGGTGGGCTGGGAGGCAGGCCTGCGGGTGCCTGCCTCGCGGCGGGGATGGAGCCGCGGTCGTGGCGCTGCCGGCGTGCGGCCCGAGCCGGGGCTGCTGCTGCTGCTGCTGCTGCTGCTGCGGGGCTGGCGGGGACGGAAGCTGGGGTGGGGGAGCCGCTGGGGGCGTCTGCTGGCCGGGACGCAAGGGCTGGGATGCGGTTGGGGCTGCTGACGACTTTCGTCACATTGAGGCCTGGGTGGTTGGGGTTCGACACCCTTGCTTTCCCACCCGTACCCCCCCTGCCCCCCCCCCCCCCCCCCCGCCGCCGCCCTCAGCCTTTCCTGCTCCTCTCGAGCTTTGCCCGTAGCCGCCGTACTTTTGCAAGCCAGAGCTTGAAAGCAAAAACCAAAATGCAGAACCTTTGCTCAATCTCCGAGTCTCTCCGCTCCGACGGATTTATGTGTTTGTGTGGGTGCTGTGATCCCCCGAATTTCTGAAGTTTGACCTTTCGGGGAGGGGGGCTGACTGGTCTCGGTGCAGCGGTTTGTCCACCTCGATATATTTATTATTCGTGCCCAGGCGAGGCAGCCGGGGAGTGGGGCGCTCCGTTATTGTACCGGAGGGAAGATTTCACTCCCCTCTGCGGGCAGTTCGCGAGGTGCGGCCGCCTGCAGCTGCCTCTGGTCGGCTGCTGGGTGTCCTTCCCCTGCCTTCCACCCTGCCCCCCACCCTCTCCGACGGATTTTTTTTTTTTTTTTCTCCCCTCGCTTACTGTTTGTGCTAGAGAAGCCCTCTCATCTCCCATTCATCTCTCTTTCTAAGGCTCTGGATTGGCTCAGGCACGATGATAAAAATTGGGGTGGCTTTTCTCCACTCCAACAGTTGCACGGTCAAAGGAAAAAATATATGCACATAGTCACGCATTAATCCTGGGAGATGACAGGCACCGTTCGAGATAGAAGTGTTCGGTTTCCGGTAGGACGTTGACGACCTATGTATAAGGTAGCTCCGGTCGCGTGTGGGTTAGGAAAATTGTTTTAAAATAGATAGTTGCTTCTGTTGTGGCTGGAAGACAGCCTTAAGTTCAGCTATCGGAGCAAGTCTGAAAGGGAGCCAGCTTGGTCACCCAGAACTTCAGGAAAGACACACATGCTCTGACTCAGACTTTGGGAGGGGGACTAACACACCATAGATTCCATGGAGTACTTTTTTTTTTTTTTTTTAAGGAAACAGTTGGGCTGTTCGGGGAAGTGACACGTTCATTACACAGACAGATATTATGAACACTTCCTTACTTCATGGGCTGGGCTCACCTTCTACCTAATGAGAATAATCTTTCTGTTGGTAGAATTGGGATGTATCAGGATAGAAAAAAAAATCATGGGTAGAGTTGGTCTGGGGTGCTCTAGCTTTCGTCTATCCAAGTACTAACCAGGCCCAACCCTGCTTAGCTTCCCAGATCAAAGAAGATTGGGTGCATTCAGAGCGGTATAGCCCCAGACACTATAGCTTTCTTAGGGGAGAGAAGGTAATACTTCTTAAGGGTCTTTAAGTCCAGGGTGCTCAAGTTGGGGGATTTCTCCCCTTTTTCATACTTCTAGAGCTGGATTGTAGGATCAATGGAACATGTTCTGTGTTGGCTGTTTGGAAATGCAATTGATCAGATATGGAAATTAATTTAGACTTGGTTATTTTTCTTTTGCTGCCTATAAAGGAGGAAGTGCTGGTGATGGGACAGCTGAGTGTATTTGTCTCTGCATTAAGCCAGTGCTGGGACTAGCACTTCACAGATCAAAAATGCAGTGTGGAAATCCTCCTCTAGTGTTTCCTGCTGTGCAGACTGGGTTATGACAGCAGCTCAGGATGGCTGTTCGGAAAAGCATTGAAGACAAGCAAACTCAGCACTTGGATGAACAGAGGGCTTCAAGAAGGAGTGGGGTACTTCTGTTGTCAAGTTTATCTCCTTTAGGGCATTTTTCCCAAGAAAAGTTGGCCCTGGTTGGTAGGGTGGTCTTATAGCCAATGCTGATATTTCATCCTAGAAGGACCCTAAGGTTCTAGGTTCCCTCTTCAGCTGACTCAATTACACTGGTCGAGTTCTTTGGGTTCTTTGCTAGTGTTTTTTGTGTTCTTTATCCTCTCACCCCTGATCTCACTTTATCATCTAGCATGGATTTCTGGGGGGGCTTCCCAGGTAGCCCTAGTGATAAAGAAACCGCCTGCCAGTGTAGGACACATAATGAGACACCGGTTCGATCCCTGGGTCAGGAAGATCCTGTGGAGGAGGGCTTGACAACCCACTCCAGTATTCTTGCCTGGAGAATCCCCTGGACAGAGGAGCCTGGCAGACGAACACGACTGAAGTGACTTAGCATGCACGCACACATGGATTTCTGGGAATTGATAGGCTGCTGTCTGAAGTGGTTTGAGCTTCTTGAAGCGTCACAGGGTATAAATCAAAAGCCTTTTCATTAATTGGTACTATTTGCTGTGACTCTACCTAAGAGGAAGGTGATGTCCCCCATTGTGAGTCTCATTTCCAGGTTGATGGTGCATCAGTGCTGTGTTGATTTTTGACCAGGCAAGACTTGACTGTCACTTAGTGACTTGCTCCAGGCTCCTAGTAACCACCACCACCCCCCCTTTTTTAAAGGGGAAGTTGTGCTTCTTTTTTTAAATTAATTTTATTTTTGGTTGCACTGGGTCTTCATTGCTGCAAGCGGAATTTTTCTGGTTGCCGCGAGCAGGGGCTACTCTTCATACTCTTCATTACACATGGGCTTCCCATAGCGTTGGCTTCTGTTGTTGTGAGCATAGGTTCTAGGGTGAGAGGCTCAGTACTTGTGACTCACAGGCTTAGGTGCCCCGTGGCATGTGGAATCTTCTCCCACCAGGGACTGAACCCGTGTCCCTTGCATTGGCAGGCAGATCCTTATCCACTGGTCCTCCAGGGAAGTCCTGGCCCCTTTCTCGTAGCTGTTTTCTGTCAGAGAATGAAACACCCCAGGTTGGAGAAGGAGAAGTTTGGCATCTCCCTTTAGAACAGGAGTGGGCAGGATATCATTTACCGAGGGTCCTAAGTGTGGTGTAGCCAACTTCACAGGAACTTATCAGTAGGACCTGGAGCCCTGAGAGGCACCAGCAAGTGCATTTTGGGCCATCTGAGATTCCTTCTTTGGAATTATAGAAGTCTCAAGAGCTTGAGAGAAGTAAAAGTTGTGATTAATTAGGTTCTCGTTAAAACATGAAAAGCAGATTGCAATAAATCAATGTCAAACTGGAAAACTTGGAAAACTGAGAAGAGGAGAGAAAGTCTCAGGGAGAAGGTGTGCATGCAGGGAAAACTGCTACCCTGAAACTGTATTTTAAAATTCGTGACAGTTGTGATTTTAAGAGATCATAATTCAAGAGCTTATCTGAAGTGACATGTAAATTATATACATACATATTTTTAAAGTAGGCAATTATTTAGCTTGACTCCCTCAGTTCTGAAGTTTAATTTTACAACTTACACTGGCAACAAGAAACAACTTGACATGCTGTGGTTATGCAATCAGGACAAGAGTGGTTGCACGTCAACTGGGCGAGGATGAACCTGGAAATGAACACACAGCAGTGTCTGTAGTAAACAGGTAGTGAGTGCCTTCCCCTCCTTTATTATTATTATTTTTTTAATTCAGTGTGTTCCTGGAAAATGCATTTCCTTGGTTGCAGGCTAGTCACATAATGTCAAAGATTGCTTTCTCTCTATACTTATGAAAGGAGATGCAGCTGCCCCAATCTGAGTGGAAACTAAGATGAACTGACCAAACTAGGTAGTTAGAGGCAGACTATCTTGCTCGTCTCTGCAGCTTCCTTGGCAGCTGATGGATTACCTTGCGCTTACTTGCAGGTCACTCAATGAGTGATTGCACTGAATGTAATTCACCTAATTAGTTAAGATCTGTAACATGTCAGAAACCTCCTTGGAAATACATTAGATGCAGATTTCCATTTTCATAAATCAGTACGGTAGTTTATCAAGAGCTCCATATTATGCCGCAGGTAGGATTTTTCAATGTGGAAACATGTTGGACAGAAAAGTAAAGATATCAAGCATAATGTCTTCTCAAATTACTGGAATTTCTACTTAGGATCATCTTCATTTGGAATATATATAATATCTGTATTTGACAAATATTTCTTCACTCCTGATTGTGACTCTGGTCTTCATCTTTTTTTTGTCCCAGGCATTCATTGAATAACAATGCTTCATATTTAAAGGGTGCTTTATAGTTTTCATGTACCCTTGTCTTACTTGACACCATGCTGTGGTTATAACACGCAAGGTTTTCCTCCTGGGATCGTTCCCAGAATGTGCCTGCATCAAGGAGCAGAGAGAGGTCCTGGTGAAGCTCAGGTCGCCCCCCGCCTCTTGGTTTACTGGATTTTCCCAAGGGAGGCCATCGTGGATATTCACTGCTGTTCCTTCTAAAATAACGTAAAACGAGCAAAGGTGAGACCTTGCCTCATGCAGCGAGCGCACTCAGACTGCCAGCATTCATTCTGCGCCTCTGCCCCGGCATCTGTCTGTCCACTCTCCCTAGGCTGCCTTTTACGTTGCTTCGCCAGACGTCCCTTTTACCTACATCTCCTTTCTAAAGCGTTTCTGTGCCATAGATGTTCATCCATAGGCCTCCTGCTTCTTCTCCCACCACCTTACTTTTGCCCGCAAGACTTGGCTTGTGTGTGTCGCAGTGATCTTTCCCAGTCCTTTCACTGTGTTTCCAGGCCCACTTTCCCTCTGACGGCGCCCACCTCCCTGCAAAAGGGTAGGCTTTCTGCTTCCAGCTGCGTCTCCTGTCTGCCCTCAGGGCCCCTCTTCCTTGTCCTACTTTGCCCCACATGCCTCCCTTATTACCTCCGCCTACTTCTCTCCATCAGGCCTCAGATCTCCCAGCCCATGCCTGCCTCTGCCTGTTTCACAGGCTCACATCATATCAGCAGATGTGTTTACAGCATTCATGAGTTAAAGTCCACAGGCTCTGTACATTGTAGAAAAATGGAGTTAGAATATTCTCAAGTTTGGGAATCTTTCTGCCTTTGTTTTCACTTTTCCCCCAAAGATATATATATATATATGTGCAGTGGTTAGTTGCTCAGTTGTGTAGTGGGTTGCCATGCCCTCCTCCAGAAGATCTTCCCAACCCAGGTATCAACCTTCCCAACCTAGGTCTCCCGCATTTACCATCTGAGCCACCAGGGAAAGGGATTCTCCTGGGCCAAATTCTGAAACTCACCAGGACAAGGAACTCCTTTCTATGTCTGTTCCATTTTCTTCTTTCTGGAATAGGAATGTCTATAACTATTACCATATGCCTATCCCATCACTGCATATATATATTGATATATATAGAGAGATGTGGACCATTTTTAAAGTCTTTATTGAATCTGTTACAGTACTGCTTTTGATTTATGTTTTGGTTTTTTGGCTACAAGGCATATGGGATCTTAGTTCCCCGGCTAGGGATCAAACCCACACCCCCTGCATTCAAAGGCAAAGTCTTAACCTCTGGGCAGGGAAGTCCTTGTTTTCACTTTTGATTCCACAATGTTTTTGACTTTTAAAGACTCTTAAAACCCTTTAATAAAGCTGAAGCACTTTGCCTCATCATTTCATTTAGCTTTTACATCTTATGTTAGATAATAGATAAAGAAATATCTAGGCGATTCTTGTTATTTTTAAAATTGGATGAACATACCTTGAGCAGCATTTCAGAAATTTTCATAATGACACTGTTGAAAGGCTCTCCTATACACCAAAATCTACTTCTGGTCTTCCTTGGTGGCCCAGTGGTAAAGAATCCACCTACAATGCAGGAGATGTGGGTTTGATCCCTGGGTCGGGAAGATGCCCTGGAATAGGAAATGGCAACCCACTCCAGTATCCTTGCCTGGAAAATCCCATGGAACCTGATGGGCTACAGTCCATGAGGTCGCAAAGAGTCAGACACAACTGAGTATCGGAACGTACAGATACATTTATACTAAGCAAGGATTCTTTAGCTCAGACCTGACATTGTTGCTTTCCCTTATCAGTTTATCACCTGTGTGGCCCTATTAGTAGGGTCATTGGGAGAAAAAGTATTAAACTGAGGACTACTACTGGAAAACACAGCCTATTGACTCATTACGTATGACGAACTTGGATTGGTCTTTTTATAAAACTACTTCAAAAGTAGATCCAGCACTAGTTACGCAATATCCTGAGGGCTCCAGGGCTTTTGGAAGAAGGTGCTTTAAAGCAGAGCAGGGAGAATGGTTTTTAAGTAAGAATTCCTCCCTGTCTTAAATGGATCTGTGCTTTATTTGAGTGCCAGGGACATTGTAGTAGTTTCAGTTTCATATATTAGGACATTTTCCACCTTCCTTGATGACATACGATTTTCCCTGCCAGAGTAGGGTAAGGAAGGAGAAGGAGGGGTTGGTAGTCTTTGCTGGAGTGTGGGGACATTTTTCATACCCATCATCACAGATTCTGGTGGAGTAGGGTTCGATCCCTGAGTCCGGAAGATCCCCTGGAGGAGGGCATGACAACCCACTCCAGTATTCTTGCCTGGAGAATCCCACTGACAGAGGAGCCTGGTGGGCTATAATCCACAGGGTTGCAAAGAGTTGGTGACAGCTTAAGCAACTGAGCACACACACAGGCGAGACCCACTCAGCCGTCCAAGAGATGCAGTATTTATCATACTGCATCTGCATACTGCATACTGAAAAGCTTATCCCTGAACCGCAGAGTTGGCATGGAGGCCTATACTGGTTGTTTACAGTATAGGGGAACCCCTGTGTTAACCCTGTTATTTCTTTCAGGAGAGGGTTGAAAGGCCAGATGTGAACTAAGGAGGTGCTGCGAGGCTGCCCTGCTGAGATTTGTAGAGAACTTTTCAAAGACACAGATAATTAATACATGCCAAGGGGTGACTTCAGCAGTTCTATCTGAAAGTTCTGCCAACAGCAATTTTCCTAAGATAATTTTGTAACAGTTCTTCCAATTAAAAGGTTATAAAGGAGCCAGCCACACTTATCTCTATGTCTCAGGCAGATACTATTACTATTTTGAGGAAGGAGGTGAGAATCCAGGAACCTCTTTGTTTTGTATTTACTGAAAATTCAGATGTTCTGGTCTCCATGCCAGGAATCCATGACAGTCTAGGGACAACTCCCAAAACAAAGTTTCTGCTTACCCTTGGTGGCCGCTCCAACACGCACCCCCACCTGGCCTTGGGCTTCCTTCCCTCTGCCGCTTCTTTTAAGGTCCAATCCCTTCTCCTCCAAAGAGCTTCTTCTCTGACCATCTGAGTGGTGTCTCCCTTAGCTTCCATGAACTCCTGCAGTACTTGCTAAGTCACTTCATTTGTGTCTGCCTCTTTTGCGACCCCATGGTGTGTAGTCAGCCAGGCTCCTCTGTCCATAGGATTTTCCAGGCAAGAATACTGGATTGGTTACCCATTTCCTTCTTCAAGGGGTCTTCCCAACCCAGGGATAGAACCCATGTCTCCTGCATTGGCAGGTGGAATTTTTAGCCACTGAGCCACCAGGGAAAAGGTCCTGCAACACTTATTTGATGTTTATTTCTTTCATTATTGGTTTTGATCTTGATTTATGAGTTTTTGGTCACCCCAGCGAATCATCAGCTCTGTCATGCCCACTGGGTCTTAAGGGTTTAACATGCAGAGTAAATAGCTGTTGGTTGATTGACAGCTGGTTATTGGTCTGAGGCTTAGAATTTTTCTCTGTGAAGACCTTGCTCCCATTTAAAACTTTTTAACCAAATGAGGAAGTGGAGTTTCTCAGGGATGAGAAAAGATAATGGGAATTTTTTTGATTCCTTTGTTGGCCAAGGTTAAAGCATCTAATCTGTCTTACTCATGAAGATAATGTACTAAACAAACATTTGTTGATGACACTTTGTGTCATCTCTGCGCCTGGCACAGGAGAGATGCTGGAGATACAGATAGAAAGGCCTGGCCCTGACTTTGCGGACTTCTCAGAAAAGCATGGGAAGTGTCAGGCAAACGCATGATGTGGGGAAGAATCAAGGTGCTTTGGAAGCTGGGGGAGAAAGCGGCCGACTGTCTAGAGGTCGGCTGACTGGGTACCCTGTCTCCCTGGGACAGTCCAGGGCTCTGCCCTTTGTTCAACATAGTTATTAATGCACACCCTTTGCCCTCAGAAGTGTCCCAGTTTGGACAATAAATATTGATAACAGATCTCCATAGAGAAGTCACAGATGGGTTCGCAGAGAAGGAGGTACTTGGGATGACACTGAAAAGCCACACAAGGGTCCCCTAGGGTATTGTGTACATTTCCTAAAGTATTGCGGGACCAGCATTGGTTTGCTAATCATTTTTCCTCATTTTACTGTGCATTTGCATACTGGTTCACAGACTGGCATTTGGGGATAAAGGGATCTGAGGGTCGATGGAAGGTGAAGTGGCTTCCCAGGTGGCACAGTGATAAAGAATCCGCCTGCCAAGTAGGACATGTGGGTTCGATCCCTGGGTCAGAAAGATTCCCTGGAGAAGGAAATGGCCACCCACTCCAGTATTCTTGCCTAGGAAATCCTGTGAACAGAGGAGCCTGGGGCGCTACAGTCTATGGGGTCTCAAAGAGTCAGGTAGGACTGAGGGACTGAACGTGCACGCAAGGAAGCTGAAGTTGGGCATTCCAGCAGAGTTCACACGCATGTGGAGACAGGTGGATGTAGGTCGCTGTGGCTTGGAGCACATGGAAGATGAGACTGATGAACTATGCAAGGCTTCATAGCGCAAGAGTTTGGACTCATAGCCCAAAATAAGATGCATTGAGAGACAATGAGAGATTGTAAGCAGGGGGAGACATAATTTGCATGATAGATGGTTCCTTTGTGAGTGTGGGTAAAAGACTGGACGGGAACTGAGAGAGTGACCCCAGGACACCTACGGCACAATTGGGCCCCAGCACATTTTTGTTGAATAAATGAATGAGAGAGGTTTTGAATATGTGGTAGTTGAAGCTACATAGCTTTATGTGAGATTGCTCGGGGAAAGTAAATAGAAGGAAAACGCTGAACCCTAAGTTCCAGGGAACACCAACTTTCATGGGCTGTGGATGGAAAGGATAGTGGATACTAAAAGTGCAGGCTCTCATCGTGGCAAGAAAACCAGGCAAGTGGTGTCAGGAAGAGAGGATGGGTGTGTGCTTCACACTGTCACATGAAGGAGTAAAATAGCATTGAAGAGTTTGTCTCAGAATTTACAATTCTGTTATAGAAGTGGAAGTATTGACCTTAGGGCAGATATCGAGACATAGGTAATTGGTTGGCCAAAAAGTTCATGTGGATTTTTCTGCAAGCTATTATGGGAAAACCCAAATGAACTTTTTGGCCAGCCCATTACTTAGCATTATAGAATTACTGTATTCATGCTGCATGCACGGTGTGAAGTTTTATCATTGTTAGTTTTATACATTGGGATTCTGAGGTTTACCTTATACAGTTTATGCCAGTACTGGGTGTAATAAAAGTCTGAGGCCATGTTCTTGGAGGATGATGGAATCACACAATGTTTAATCATTGTGAATTTACAAGTGTGCATAGTGATATATAAAGGGGTTAAAATACATGGATGTTTACTTTCTACTGGATGTGGAGCCATCTATGGGGGAGGGACACATTAAGTTACAACCTTGTTACAAAAGATGGCTAGTTGTAGCAGCCAGGCTGAATAGCAGTATCACTGAGGTTTGTGGTAAAAATAAGAGGCAATTGTTGCAGAATAGGTTGTTACTTGTCCTCAGTCTCTACTGAGACCCCAGGTGGAGGTGGGGCGTGGTATTATAACATATTGGAGGGAACTTGGGCTTTGGATTCAGCAAAAATTATCCCATTTTCACCATTTCCTAACTCTAGCTTCCTGGTCTTGAATAATTATGGTAATAATTGACAGTAGTAATAATAAAAGCTAACATATATCGAGTGCTTACTCTGCATCCAGGTGCTGTGCTAAGTACATTACATGCATTGTCTTTAATGCTTGCAACAACCTTCCGAAGAACCTATGACTATTACCTCCATAGATAAAGCAGAACTGAGGCTTAGGGGTCTCTAGGACCTTGACCAAGATCTTACAGCCAGTAAGTGGTGGTGCTGAGACTGGAATCCAGGCTCTCTGACTCTTGGGCAAGAGTCAAGCTTCCAATTATCAACTTCTGGGCAGTTCTGTTTTCTGCCTTTCCCACTGCACATACACATTCCCTTCTCACCTACTGGTTCTTTTTCAAGTAAATTGGAGACATTATGTCTTCTTGTCTGTACATACTAGATTATATTTCTAAATGATAACAGCTTTTTTTTCTTTTAATATAGCCAAGTATTATCATTCCTTAAAAATATTAACAGTAATTTCTTATCTAGTCAGTAATCATATTTTCCTGGTGGGCCCATATATTTTTTAATGATTAATGTATTTTATTCAGAATCCAAACAATATTCACACTTGAGAGATGCATCAATCTTTCTTTATAGACTTCCTTTCTCTATTTTGGTTTTCCCTTGTGGCTCAGCTGGTAAAGAATCCACCTGCAATGTGGGAGACCTGAGTTCAGTCCCTGGGTTGGGAAGATCCCCTGGAGAAGGGAAAGGCTACCCACTCCACTGTTCTGGCCTGGAGAATTCCATGGACTGTGTGGTCCATGGGGTTGCAAAGAGGTGGACACAGCTGAGCGACTTTTATTTTCTCTATTTTCCCTCTTTTTATTCTTCCCTGGCAGTTTATTTGTTAAACAGACTTATCCTGTGGGGTTCTCTAGAGTCTGCAGTTTTCATCTTCATTTTAGTATTCTTCACTATATTCTTCAGTTTCCAGTATTTCCTGTAGTTTGATCGAGACTGGAAGCTTGATCAGGAGTACCTCATAGAAAGTGCTCTGTGGGAGGCACATGTGCCTTTTTGTTTATTTGTGCAGTTATGACTCCCTGGACTAACTGGGTGGTGATGGGGGCTTCCCTGGTGGCTCAGTGGATAAGAATCCACCTGCCAATGCAGGAGACATGGGTTCAGTTCCTGATCCAGGAAAATCCCACATGCCCCAGAGCAACTAAACCCATGAGCCACAGCTAGAGGCTGCACTCTTGAGCCCATGCTCTGCAACAAGAGAAGTTGCAGCGATGAGAAGCTTGTGCCCTGTAACTAGAGAGTGGCCCCCACATGGCACAAGTAGAGAGAAGCCCACGCAGCAATGAAGAACCAGCACAAAATAAATAAATAAATATTTTTTTAAAGAAAGACTAAGTGGTTGATTTAGGTGTTGTCAGCCTGATCTTTCCATTGGAAAGCTTCCCGAGGCCCTTCAAAAACCACTTTGGTTATTGCTTAGATATATTATTTCAGAAATGGTTGAAAAATGATAATATTCTGTCATCTCTTCTGCATTTGGTTAGCTGGAGTTTTTCTCTCAAGAAGAGATTTACCACATCAATTATTTGGTCACTTCAGGGTGTAGTCCAGCTAGGACAATTAATGCTCAGTTTTATTCTCTCTATTTTAAATAATGTTCAGAATTATGAGTTGATTTTCTAACATCTTTCAAAGAAGACCAATGGGAGTATCATTAGGAACTCATGGATTTTAACACAATTCATGTGTTTATAGTCCTTTGCAGTTATTTCTTTTGAAGTTCAAGTTATCTTTGGCCCAGAGGAGAATCTTTAAATTGGCATCTGAATCCTTTTGACATGACTATACTGGTGTTTGAGGATGTCCTTACTTTGTGGTATGGCAAAGATATTTCAGAATTCTCTAGTACATTTCCTGTCCCAGATCTTTTTATTTCTAACTGATATTTAGAGACCACAATACAGGTGTTAGGAATTCTCTTTGCCTTTGGACTGGTCATTGTTCCTAGGTTGTTCAAGTGGACAAAGTTAAAAAACATAGATATGTATGTATATCTAGCTACTGAGACATGGAGATACATATATATGTTTGTGTATGGATATGTTTTTGTAAAAATATGTGTATGTATGATGTGTGTATGCTTATATGTGTGTGTGTGTGTGTGTATGCATATTGTTTCTGTTTAATATAAGCAAGGGCTTCCCCAGTGGCTCCGCAGAAAAGAACCTGCCTGCCAGTGCAGGAGATGCAGGAGACACAGGTTAGATCCCTGGGTTGGGGAGATCCCTTAGAGCAGGACATGGCAACCCACTCCAGTATTCATGCCTGGAGAATTCCATGGATGGAGGAGCCTGGTGGGCTGCAGTCCATAGGGTTGCAAAGAGTCAGACATGATTGAAGTGACTGAGCACACAATTAAGCAAATGTATCTATTTTTCCCCTTTTTTTTCCTAAAAGGTAGCATACTATAGTTACCCACCTTGCTTTTTGCACTTACTGGTATTTTTCAGAGATCACTCTGAAGCCATATATTAATATAAACATTTTTCAGCACCTTTTACAACTGCAGAGACTCCATTGTGTAAATATACCAAACTTTATTGGTATATACATGGCTATTTTCAGCCTTTTGCTTTTACATTGTAATGGGAATGGTTTGTTTTTGGTGGTGGGGGTTTATTTGCAAATCAAACATAAAGCCTGAATGGTTAAGTTTTTCCTTAACTAAATGGACAGCTGAATGACCAGTGCTGCACTGAATAGCCTTGTGAATATTTATGTATGAATTCTTGCCAGTTTATCTTCCTAGAAGTGAAGTGGGATTGCTGGGTCAAAGGATAAATGGATTTACAGTTTTGTTTGATATCACCAAAGTTCTTTCTGTGGGTACTGTACAATTTTGCATTCCCACCAGCAGGTAATGAGAGTTCCCTCTTATCCCACAGTCTTACCAGGAGACATGTTGTAAAAAACCTTTGGGTCTTTGCCATTCAAATGGTGAGAGATGATACTCTAGTGTAATTTTAATTTGCATCTCTTATTATGAGCTAGCTTGAGTTCCTTTTCTTATGTTTTGGGGGCATTTGCATTTCTTTTTCTGTGCACTGTCTCTTCATATTTTTTGGCCATTGTTATAGGATTTTAGGTCTTTTTCCCCTTTATTTATGAAGCTTTTTATATATTAGGGACATTATATAGTAGGCATATCATCCCTAATATTTGACAGTTTTCCCCACTTTATCATTTGTCTTTTTCCTCTGATTATGGTTTTTCTAATGTAATTTTTTCCCTTGACTTACTCAGTTATATCAGTCTTTCTTTATTCCCTCTTGGATTTGAATCATGATGTAGAAAAACTTCTAGATTGTAGAGCAGCACTGTCCAATAAAAACATAGTAGGAACCATGTATGGAAATTCTTAGCAGCCGCAATAAAGCAAATAAAAAGAAAGGTGTAATTAATTTAATAATATATTTCATTTAATCTAATATGTCAAAATATTGTTATTTCAACAAGTAATCAACATTTTAAAATTAGTAATGAGATATTTTACAATTTTTTCATGCTGAATTTTTCAGAACTGATGTGTATTTTATACTATAGCACATCTCAATGTAGTCACTAAATTTTCATTGTAAATAATTAATCTGTATGTAGATTTAATAAAATTTAAAGTTTAAAAGTAAGTTCACATAACAAAGTTGTTCCAAGTGTACATAAAAGTCTTTCAATACCTGTGTTGAGTGTCAGTTTTTAAATTTCAATTTAAATTATTTAAAAGAAATTAAAACTGCAAATTCAGTTCTTAGCACGTTTCAGGTGCTTGGTAGCCACGTGTGGATAATGACTACCATCTTGGACAGCACAGTTATAGGATAGTCAGTGTATTTTCTTTTAGTACTTGTGTGGGTTAATCATTAACATTTAAATCTGTGACCATTGGAATTTATGTTGGTGTATGGTATGGGGAATGGATCCAATTTTCTTTTTTTTCTAACATGTTTATTTGGAAATCACAAACCACTTATGTATTAAAAAATTCATCTTTTCCCCACTAATTTGAGATGTACCCCTATCGTATAGGCTTCCCTGGTGGCTCAGATGGCAAAGAATCCACCTGCAATGTGGGAGACCTAGGTTTGATCGCTGGGTTGGGAAGATCCCCTGGAGAAGGAAATGGCAACCCACTCCAGTATTCTTGCCTGGAGAATCCCATGGACAGAGGAGCCAGGCAGACTACAGTCCGTAGGGTTGCAAAGAGTCGGACGGGATGGAAGTGACTAAGGACAGCATAGCACACTTACCATATACTTAATTGTTATAAGTAATTAATAAGCCAAATTTCTGCATTTTCTATTCTCTTCTGTTAGTTTGTCCCTGCATATTCCAATACCCTACGATTTTCATCATAGAGAACAGATAAATATATTTTAATATTAAAACCATGTTGGGATACCGTTTCATACCAAGCAGATTAGTAAATGTCTGTCAGCATTAAGCACTGGGCAAGAATGTGGAGCAGAGGGAATATATACATACATTGGTGGTGACAGTATAATTTGATATATGACTTTGGAAAGGAGTTTGGAATGCCCTGTGAAGTGGTCATCCCCTTCAGGATAGCAGAGCAGATCCAAACCTGGAGTGGGAGCAGTTTTGTCTAATAACTTCAGTTTGCCATTCTAATATTATCAATTTTTATAGGACTTGGATTGTGAAAAAGGTTGGAAAGCAGTGCCTTAGAGAAACTTACACATGTGCAAGAATGCTCAGAGATAGCAACCCTATTCATAACAGTCGAACGCTGAAACAACTTTTATGGCAACAACAGTATACTGAATACAGAAACTGTGATGTGTTTATAATAGTCCTGAGAGTAACCTGCAACTGTGTGTAACAATATGGATGAATCTCACAAGTGTAACATTGAGAGGAAAAGGAATGTAGAAAAATGATACAATGTGATCCCATTCATGTAAAATTCAAAAAATACTAAACCAAAGCAATACATTGTTTAAGGACTGAGTCATATATGAGATGACTAAAGAAAAGCGAGAGAACTAATAATATAAAGTGCTGGAAGATAGTGACTACTTCTGAGGGCAAAGAGGAGGGGCAAAGTCACGTGGAACTTTGAAGGTGTTTATAAGGTTCTGTAAGCAGGTTCTGTATGTAGGTAGGTACATATACATTTTTGGTTTTATACATTAAATTATATGTGTGTTATGTGACTACTATTTTAAAATAAAACAGAAACAAAACAACAGCAAAATTCCAGACTCAGGAATAGGCTAACCAAAATTCAAATAATTAAATTTATGCTCGAGGAAAACTTTAGATGTAAAACACTTTGCTCTTTCCATCTCTTATTTAGTGGCAGTAACTTTTTAATTGGCTGGCAGAACAGTTGAAGACAGATTTGCTTTTATTGTCTGGGTCAGGCAGCAGGAAATATATCGTTGGGTTCTACACACAAGAGTCACTGTCGCATTACCAGGTACAACTACAGGTAGAAGTTTCTTTGACACTGAGGCAATTTGTTTTGGTACCAAGCAATTAATTTTGGAACCATTGTTTGCATTTTAAACCATGGCCAGCTTTAAACTTTATTCAGAGAGAAGATTTTTGAAGAGACAGCATCATAAATAGCAAATGTTTATCAAGTATATGCTATACACCAGATGCAATGTGTACATTAAGTCATTTAATCCAGATAACGGTCTCCTATTAAGCCATACAGGTTATACATATTGCCAGAGAGTCAACACAGGAAATACATGATGAGATTTTCATGAAAGCTTGTCTGACCCCAAAGCCCATGTTCCGAAACAGCCTTTTAACAGCTTCAGAGCTAATAGAGCCTTTACTGAGTGCAGTGCATCCTAACTCATTCCAGAAAGAGTATTTCTAGCCTTAACATTGCAGAGAGGGAAGTGTAGGTCTTCAGAATGTCTGTGATTTTTAACATCTGTTTAAGTTTGCTGTCTTCGGTAGCATTAAGCCGCTGCTCTTTACCCCTCTGTTTGATGGTCCTTTCATAGGCTTGGAGGCCGTAAAGAATTTGATTGACTGGGCAGTGGAAGGCCTGCCAGGGTTTCTGTTGCTTTTCTGATATGAACTCTTTCTTAATTTTGTATCCCCAGGATTAGCCCAAACCTCAAAACCTCTCTTCACCATGCCTGTGCAAAGCCTTTGCAGCCTATTGCACCTTCTGGCATTAAGATTACATGTATCTCTTTCTCCAACTTGTCAAAATTTTAAAACCGTTTTTTCCTCCCCCCCCATTGGTTCTTCAAGAATTACCTTATGTATCCCAGATTGTGCTTTCAGCAAGTGAAACTTATTCCTGATCTTTTATCTGAGTCGTTATTTGGCATGTTATTATCAGACCCAGCACTGATAATTGTCATTATGCTTTGAAGTTACATCATGTTTAGCTTCAGAGTTCCCCCATTCTTACCCCGTCTTTCCACTGGTATTTTCTGGAGAGAACACAGCTGAGGAAGGCGACAGGGTGGGAAGGAGTATTCAAATGAGCATTTGGTTGCTAGGTAACCTGGCTTACTCAGGATTTGTGACTTCCTAAAGTTATGTAGAAATTAACTGCAGAGCTATTTGGAATCTCTGTCCAATGGCACATTCCTGTTTAGATTAGTGTGCATTCACTTTGGAGCTGACAGTAGCTTCTAAATCTACATAGCCTCTTTGTCTAGGAGCTATTAGACTTACTCTTTCAAGGGAGTGAATATGGCAAAAAAAAAAAAAAACATGCTTTTTTTATATAAATAAAAATGAGGTCAGTGTACAAGTGAAGATGGTGAATCCCCATCACATCCTGTGATCTGTGGATGTGTGAGTGCCTTTCCAAGCCCTGGGAGGATAGTTTTCATAGTGATACTGAAGCCAGCTTTGTATCTTCCTTCTGTCTTCATTATATTTGAGTTTCCGCCAAGTTTGCTTTAGGTTCTAGTGTCAAGAAATATACTTGTCCTTTGTGTAATCTCCAGTGAGAGTTATATGGTGTTCTATGTGAAGATAAAATAGCTTGTATGTGTTTAGATATTTCACTTTTTAAAAAGCATAATATCTAAGATTAACAAAATTTAAAAGGAACCAAATAGAATTAAATAAGTTCCTATGGTTTGCAAGGAAGTAAAGTGAGTATGTCCAGAAATGAAATGCATGTGGGATTTATACTGGTTTTCTACTACTTGATTAGATCCTATGATAATATGCTTTGAGGGCTCTTCCTTGGATCTTAGATGTTGTCAGCCACAAAGGTGGGATCAGAGTGAGGGTGAGGGAGTAATAACCTTGAAACGAAATAAAAAGAAGCAGTGGTATTTACGATCTTTGGAAAATAACATTTATTTTCTAACTTGTAGCAGGTTATTTGTTAAGTGGCAGAGAGGATCCGAATTCTGAGGGAAATTCAGTTCAGATAGCACTGCTTATATTGGAGAAGGAAATGGCAACCCACTCCAGTGTTCTTGCCTGGAGAATCCCAGGGACAGAGGAGCCTGGTAGGAGGCCGTCAATGGGGTCATGCAGAGTCGGACACGACTGACGCGACTTAGCAGCAGCAGCAGCATTGCTTATCCTCTGCACGCAGCCTGAAGATAACCTTGTAATTTACAGCAGCACATTCAGACTGTATCGTCCTGATTGCTCCTTTAAAGGCCTATTCCGGAAGGACTTGAGACTCTCTCTCTGCTACTTTGTGCTTTAATGGGCCAGCTGCCTGCATGTGAAAGCAGAAAGGGAAACTTGGAGAGGCTGTAGTCTTTTGGATGCTTCCTTGAGATTGAGTGGGATTTTTCCTCCTTTCTACACTGCCCTCCTTCCCCTTTCTCTATGTAGTTGATGTGGAACTAACACATGTGGCTCTAACGTTTTATACGTTTAAAATGGGTGGGAAAAAAATTAAATACATGCCTAAATGGTATTTCCCATAATTGAATGAACTACAGCTCCATTTGGTAACATGTAATGTGAAAAACTCTGAGAATCTCTCAGGTTAAGATTTTCTCTCTAAGCTAAACAGAACTTTCCCCAGGTCACAGTGTGTGCCCTGCCACCTCCACCTAGCACCGTGAATGCATCTATTAAACAAATGCGTGCACAGCAGTTCAGAAATCCTCAAACGCTGTTTTCTCTCCCTAAGTAAATAAAACACCGCGTTGGCCAAAAGGGACGTTGGGAACTGAAAACCTGAATGAACATTTTGGTCACCCCAGTGCATCATCTTGGGGTATTTTGATAGCTCTAAGCAATCTCTTACCTGCTTACCTTTGAAGTATCTTGCCTTTTTTAGGGCAGATGGTGGGACTGGGGCACTTAGGGAAATGTGCCAGGTCTCTAGCAAATCATTCATGATGCCAAATGAACATTGTATTTGACATGGCTATTTATTTATTTTTTATCAAGTGTAAAGAAGTCATAAAGTTATGCCTCTTCCTTGCATTGGTAAGTCATGATGAAGCCGTGAGAAAGTCAAGATGAAGAGGACTCGGTCTTGTTTGTGCTGCATGGGTACAGGGATTCCACAGCAGATGTGCTGATGGGTGTCAGGTGAGGAAAAGAGCCATGAACTTCCAAGACTAGGGTTTAGAAACCATGGAGTGGGCCACGGGGAGTTGGAATCCTCATTTTCACTTTTCACTAGACTGGTTCTCCCTTTGTTACCTACGGTCAGCATAAGAAAGAGCAGTTGGAGAATTAATAACTCAGTGATCATTATTAATACTGCGACAGGGCAGCTAAGAATGAGAAACATGTCCTAAATCGAACTTGTAACAGTTCAATATTTCCTTGCTGAGTGGGTAGATGACTCAATGCACTTGGTATAATACATTAGAATTGCTCTATTAAAACTGGAAAATGTGTCTTAATATTGTAACATCGCAGTCAGAAATGGTTTATTTTTGTTGGTGGTAGTTTATTTCCAAATCAAACATAAAGCATGAACTGAAACATTACTTGTCACTTATTGGACAGACAGCTGAATGAACAGAGAAAGTAACTGAATTTATTCTACAGCCGCCAAAGCCCTGGGTATGGCGGCTTTGTGCTTGTTGGCAAACCCTGCTGCCAAAGAGACTTCAGAGAGACTTCAGTGTCTCAACAGTGGGACCCACTCTATTGGCAAGAAAATACTGCTCTACTGGGCTTTTTATTAACTTGAAATTTTAAATTCATCATTCCTTATTTTGAATCCAGTTCAACAAAGGGTTAGTATTTGGGTCCTTTGCTAGGGCCTGGAGCTTTGCTAAACTGAGCTATAGGTTAAAATGTTTATCATCAAAGAGGAAATTTTGTCTATGTTAGGTATTTGTGAGGAATGACAAATCCCTGATAAGGGCTGAGAAATAGGAATAGTCAGCTGCTAAAGAGATAGAATGAGAAGGCACATCCCCCTGAAGGCTTTACCCATCCTTTGGGGATAGTCTGACCTTTGAAAAAGCTTTAGTGGTCAGATTTCACCACCTTTTCTCTGGCATCCCAATCTGATGGAGTCTCATGCATAACAAAAATGGCACATTAGGGTCCTTTTATTTAATTCTGACAATGCCCCCCTAGAAAATTGTAGAACAAAGTCTGTTCCTTAGCCACAGGGCTATTCTTCCAGTGACCTAATGGGTTTGAATGTTAGTGCTCTTTCAGTACTAGACTACTAAGAGTTATTTCAGCTGAGAAGGTGAAATATGGGTAGTTTCCATCTATTCAGCACTCTTTTTTTTTTTTTTTCATTCTTACACAACTTTCAAAGAAAGTTTCCTTTGGTGTTTGTAGTGTTGGGATGACCCAAGGCCAGCAGTTGGCTAAACTGTTTGCTGTAGTTTCGCCTTGGGCCAGGTGAGTCACAGCTGGGGGGCCAGGAATCTGCTGTTTGTATTTTTCAGTGAGTGGGCTCTTGTGTTGGAATACACTAAGGTCAGAATTGATTCTGACCTTCAGCCTTTGTAGAAAGAATTATCTCACAGTTTTGGGAAAAAGTAAATGAAATAGGTTAGTGGTGGAGTGTATGTGGACTATGGAATGTGGACTTGAGATGGGGGCTAGGAAATAACCTGCAGATGGGTTTTTAACACAACACCTTTTCAGGTCTCTGCTCAGTCGCTTCAGCCATGTCCAATTCTTTGCGACCCCATGACTGGAGTCATCTGTCCACTGGGCTCCTCTAGGCAAGAATACTGGAGTGGGTTGCCTTGATCTCCTCGACCCAGGGATTGAACCCATGTCTCTTGCATCTCCTGCATCGCATGCAGATCATTTACTGACTGAGCCACCGGGGAAGCCCCGCTATTGGAATAAAGGGATTCATAGTGGATTTTGGTGAATTAAAACAGAAAGAGCAAGAAAGTGGTCTATACCAAAGTAAAATGATCCTCTTAATCATGAATTAGTAGCTCTTTTGTTGTTGTTTAGTTGCTAAGTTGTGTCCAACTCTTTGTGACCCCATGGACTGTAGCCTGCCAGGCTCCTCTGTTCATGGGATTCTCCAGGAAAGAATACTGGAGTGGGTTGCCATTTCCTCTGCCAGGGGATCATCTCGACCCAGGGATTGAACCTGCATCTCCTGCATTGGCAGGTAGATTCTTTACCGCTGAGCCACCACTTTGCAGAGAGAGGATTTCAGTCCACCTGGCCTACCTCAACTTTGAAGCTGACTGTCTTCCTAGCACACTGCCTGGTTCACTGCAGGCCTCAAAAAAATTGAATTAAATGTTATGGTGACTCCAGGGCCTCTGGGTATTCATTGTTTCATTTCCCTTCTCTGTGGGTTTCTGAGTAATGTCTTACTGTTCTAAACTGTCCTCTCAGTTGGCTTTACTTTTATGTATGCCCTTTCTCAAGCGGCACTGAAGAGTAGCTGTCAACAGAGGAGAATCAAGACATCTATATAAATTTGTATAATGGCAGGCAAAGACATATAGCAGAATAGAAATAAAGTATAAAAATTGGCAAACTTATAAAATATAAAATGATAAGACTATGGAGAAGAAAGTGTAAGGACAGTAGGAAATTTATTTTTTTCAATATAATGGAAATAAAGCGTCTGTTCGTAAATTTAAAAATAATATCTAATAAATATGCTGCAAGAGTCTTCTTTGTAAAGAATGTATTGTTCTGGTCAGGAAAAGAAAAAAAGAACTGTAATAGTTAAAAGGTCTGTGAATAGTGTGTTTGTATAGGAAATATGGGTTTGGAAGCAATGGTCAGATAACTATGCTTGTACCTGAATAGGTAAAGATGTTTCAGGCTGTTAGAATTTGTCTTGGGAGGAAGAGTTATACTAAGATCAAGGAGGTCTTTCGGGTGGATCTATTGGATTTCATACTTTGGTCATAACTCTTGAACATGTTGAATAATTTTGACTAAATTTGTAATAGCACAAGAAATGTCTTAGATTCAACCCTGTGGTTTGATGTGCAGTATTTAAACAACCAATAGAAGCCAGTCCATTTCCAAATGAACATTTTTCTGTGAATTAAAATGAATTACAGTGTACTTTAAGTGGATAAGGTGGCTAGTGGTATATGTCCATATTGAACAAGAAGGTGTGGTCAGTTTTCCAATCTTCTAATAGACATTTTGGATTAATTTTATCTGAGATTATGAAAGGTTAATTTACCAAAACTGTTTTTTTCCCTTAAGTCCTTTCATCAACTAGAGTTGCTTTCCAACTGGAGAAAGTACCTTATTGATTCTCTAATTTTATTTCCATTAAACAAATTTCAAAATATATGAAGGCTTAAACATGAATATATGTGGCTTCTGGGGAAGTTTCTGAGCAAATACACAATCAGCGGGGTCCTGTGTAGTTTTCAGAGTTGGTGTTAATCAGGCTTAGGAAAACTACTGGCTTCTCTGGTCTTCAGAGATCTCTTCTGCAAATGGGCTAGAGGCTGTAACTCCCTTACTCATGATTACAAACGAATTATATTTATCTGTTTGTGTGTGTGTGTGTGTGTGTGTGTGTGTATGTGTGCAGTAAATTGTGGCTATTGGGCAGCTGCTTACAAACTAGGGTGTGGAGAGTTCAATGTTATCTTTTTCTTAAAGCCAACATAACTAAAAGTTATTGGTTACATTTCTTTTGAAATGACTCATACTGAGTTTATTATGAGACACTAGTAGATTCTGTGTTATTTCTGTCATAAGCTAAAATTTGTCTTCAGTCCACTAAGCTTGCCTCACTGTGCCAGACCTGGTTGCAGGATTCAAAACTTATTTGATGCCCTCCAGGTGCTAATCATATAGTCGAGAAGATACCTAAAATTATGCAGAGATGACTATTTAGAGACTATTTGATATGGCTGATCATCACTGAATTAAATTTCCCAGAGAACTGGGATGTCCAAGGGTTCCTCTTTTTCCAGTTGTACAAGTACAGATGGCTTTTTAGTGGGATGGATACTACGGCAAAGATAATATCATTGGGTGCTTTTTATATTTCTTTGTTTTTAGTTTAGTTATTTTACTTCTCTCACCCCTGTGTTTCAGTCCCTGTCAGATAAAGCAAGGGTTTTCTTAGGAAATAATGCAGCCAGGTTTAATTGCCACTCAAATGAAGACAGCACACAACCCACAGTTAAGGTGGGAGTATCACCCTGGGGATTGTCAGCAGACCAGCCGTGGGTTTTCCTGCATAAGGAATGTATGCTTGAAGATACAGTATAAATTATAGACTCTGGGTAATGTGAGCACATCTCCATTGGATGGGTGCTTGCAAACATCCTCACGGTTGGAGAACACTTAGAAGAAGCCTCATACAGGGGTAAATAATGCTCAGGTACTCATTTGTCTACTTTTTAAAGAAACACGTTAGTAAAAACAAGTCAGAATGAAAATGGCAAAGGGATCAAACCGATGAAGCTAGACGAGAGTTAAAGTCCAGAAATGCATCCTGGAAGGCTCTGCCTAATTACATTATAGGTAGTCTCCAGATTTAGCCCTGAGTTTCCCTGTAGCCACGGGAGAGGAAACATGATCAGTTACAAGATTCAGTTATAAAATAAAAATATGTCATTTCTTTGCACAAGCACAATTGTTGCAGCTACTCATACGGAAGAAATTCCTCCTCGTGAAGGGTCAGCTGGGTGATGACAGTTTAACTTTGCTTTGGAAAATCCAGATTTCTTCCTGAGCCTTTTCTAGAAATAGTTCTGTTGATTATTGAAGGTGGGGAGCGTTGTAAGACATCACACTTTACACATCTAGAGGGATTTCCTGGCTTTCCTCCTGGGAGTCAGTCGTCTAAAACGCCAAGAGCAAGTGAAAGAAACATAATCTCTGCTGTTTGCCTGTTATCTCTTTGGTGGATTTGTGTTGCTGGGTGACCCTGCAGTGTCCACCGTGAGTCATTTCTTAAATTCTCTAAGGAAAGGAATGAGGGACTTCCCTGGTGGTCCTATGGTTAAGAATCTGCCTGCTTAATGTAGGGGACACACGTTTGATCCCTGGTTTTCAGCTAAGATCCCACATGCCTTGGGGCAACTAAGCCCGTGGGCCGCAACTACTGAAGCCCCCAAGCATGTGGGCTGCAACAAGCCCTGCCTGTGCTCTGCAACAAGAGACGCTGCCAAAATGAGAAGCCCCCACTCACCACAACTAGAGGAAACCCAGGTGCAGCAACGAAGACCTGGTGATGCAAAAATAAATAAATAAATGGGAAAAAAGTTTTTTTTTTTTTTTTAAAGAAAGAATGATTGTGGCTTTGTGCATGTTGAGATGTACGGGTATGACAAAATCTATGTAGGAGAAATTCTTAAAACCCTGATATTGGTCATCAAGCTCCAGAGGTGAAGCTCATCCTCACATCCTGATAAAAATTATACAGTCTCTGTAGGCAGTTATTGAATTTATCTGAACTAAATCTCACAGTGTTAATGATGACCAAGGTAAGGGAGTGAGTCGCTGCTTTGGGTCAGGATAGATGTCCTGTCTGAACATCTTAATGCTGCCAGAGTTGATTTTCTTTTTAGGTTCATAAAAGCATTTGAAATCTGTAGGATGTTTTTGGATTCTTTCTGGTTTTGATCAGCTGCAGAGCTTGCCAGTCAATCTCTGAAGGAGCTCTGGTCAGACCTGAGTTACCAGAGGAGTATGTTTCTGAAAAATGCCCAGTAACCGAAGGCATTGAATCTGTAGCCAGGGTTGGCTGTCTCACCAACCACTAGTTTCCAGAGAAGACGGCAGGGAATCTTGGAGAGGGGTGTAGGAAGTGGAGTGAGAGTGTGTCGGGTCTGCCCTGGCTCCCAGCGCCTTGCCAAGAATTCTCTCTGCCCTTGAAGCATGGCCTGTGTGTATGAGTGTACATGTGGTGAGGACAGCTTCACACCTCTTTTTTCATCTATATACTTTGACAGAGAAGTCGAAAGGAAAGAGGAGCCTCAAAGTCAGAGAGGAGTGGCAAGGGAAAGTCACTCTGCCTCACATATGAATATTACCCTGGATAAAAAAAGGTCCCTTTGTGTACATATCCCAGCTGCTTCCTCCTTCCTCTCAGGTAAATCCATTGGTCATTGTGGAGTTACTTGTGTGATTATTAATAATAACCTTCCACTTACACAGACACAGGGAAATCTTTGCAGTGGAATACGTGACCTGAGAACTACAGAGTCTGGTTGTATCTCCTCCCACTCCCCAATAACCAAACACTAGACCTAGAACTTAATAGTTGCTCGATAAATGCATATTGGATTGATTTGATTTTAGACACTGGGAAAGCAGTCCTTGGGCTGTTTTTGGAAGAGGGGGCAAACATCATTCAGTGGAATCCTCAGAGAGTGCTGGTCATGCCTAGGTATTCCAGTGACTGTGACTAAAGCTTGACACATCTGAACCTGAACTGGAGGAGCCCTACAGATGGACAATTTGATTTTAGTAAAACGAGATCAGAAAACCTAACCAAACCATGGATCTGGGAGTAAACGTCCTAATTAAATAGTCTAGTTTTTATTCTCTTACATAAGACCTAAATTCAATCCCTGGATGGGGAAGATCTCCTGGAGAAGGCAGTGTCTACCCACTCCAGTATTCTGGCCTGGAGACTTCCATGGACAGAGGAGCCTGGTGGATCACAGTCCATGGGGTCGCAAAGAGTCGGACATAACTGAGTGACTAACACTTTCAGTTTCACTTATTTAGTATGCTAGATTGACTTGCTTTTTGTTGATATTGTTCTTTGATTAAAATGTGAGAAAACCATTTGTAAGTTTTCTGATTTAGGAAGGAAAAAGAATGTTCTCATTACAAGATTAGATGCATTTGATGAAGATCAATGCTTATTAAACAATGTGCTGGTTGTGGGATTAGCCATATGTGTGATTCTGCACTCCTGTGTTCTTGGAACTTTACTTTTCAACATGGTAAGACATACATTTCTGTGTTTCATCCTTATTCCCACCCAAACATGGTACCGTGCTGGGCATTGAAAGTACAGCAGTGCACGTGACATTGAGTAAAGTTGTGGGATACATGCATGCATGCTCAGTCCCTCAGTCATGTCCGACTCTTTGCTGCACTATGGACTGCAGCCCGCCAGCTTCCTGCATCCATGCAATGTTTATGGCAAGAATCCTGGAGTGGGTTGCCATTTCCCCCTCCAGAGAACCCTCCCAATCCAGTGACTGAAACCGAGACTCTTGTCTCTCCTACATTGCAGGCGGATTCTTTACCTCTGAGCCACCAGGGAAGCCCGAAGTTGTGGGATACTGGATCACAGATGTGTACAAGTGGTCTTTGTGTATTTAAAGACCATTACCCAGGAATACCCTGGAGAAGAAAATGGCTACCCACTCCAGTATTCTTGCCTGGAGAATTCCATGGACAGAGGAGCCTGATGAGCTGCAGTCCATGGGGTTGCAAAGAGTCAGACATGACTGAGCGACTAACACACCCAGGAATACAGAAGGCAAGGCTCCACACTGTTGGCTCCACTACCAGTTAGCAATGTGATCTTGAAAACACGAAGCCTCTTTTGACCTGTTTGCCTTATGACTTATGACTGTATTGGGGTCTAGATGAGTTTCCAAACTACGGTGCATGTCAGAATCAGCTAGAAAACTTATTTAAATGACAGTTCCTGGGCTTTACCAACAGATGATCTGTTGCAATAGGTCTGGGATGGAGCCCAGAATTTTTTTTTTTTTGAATGTTCTGTTCTGATGGAAGTGGTCTGTGGGTCATACTGTCAGAAACACCTGGTGTAGGTCAGTGATTTTCAAACCATGGGAGGTGTCCCATTAATGAGTCACATAATCAATTTACTAAATTTTGAAAAGGCTGTAAAAATGAAATAGAAGAGTAGAGAAATTATCCAAGGTAGCTTCCCTGGTGGCTCAGATGGTAAAGAATCTGCCTGCAATGCAGGAGACCTGGGTTCACTCCCTGGGTGGGGAAGATCCCCTGGAGAAGGGGATGGCAACTCACTCCAGTATTCTTGCCTGGAGAATCCCATGGACAGAGGAGCTTGGCAGGCTACAGTATAGGGGGTCACAAAGAGTCGGACACGACTGATCAACTAACATTTTCATTGAGCAAAGATAAATAAAATTAGAAAGCCATTGTCTACATTTTGAACAGTTTGTTACAGCAGAACCCAATTCCAGGAATCTAGAAAACTATTCAGCCTATTCTCTGCTGATTGATTTGAATGTGCAAATAGATCTGGAATTCATCTCATTTCCTGCAGCACTAAATATTTCAAGAAGATGAATTTATCTGGGTTTTAATATGCACAGTGCCACCTGCCCTGCCCTTAGATAGAAGTGCTGATCTCATCCTTGCAGGGGAAACTTCTCAGTATCATAACATTGAGTAAGAAGGTCTTTGCTAAGTCTTGTCCTCATGAAGATAAGAAGAAGCCCTGATCCCTTCCACTTGTTGAAAATGACTTGGATAACATGGAAATTACAGTCCCAGGCCAAAAATAACACCAGAGGCAAACTCACAGCCACAAGATCTTCTTCCTAAAGAGGGGATTATTGAGAAGAGCTGTAGATGGTTCCTCTGGAAAGCTGAACATCTCTCTTTGCTAGTATTTTCCGTGTGTGCCTTTTGGATGAAAGTTCTGTTGGACCACTTCAAGTCTAAGATGCTAAGTAAGACCTTTCTTTCATTCATTTGACCACTTATTCCTTGAAGGAATCATAGGCTTTAATTTTTAATTTTTTCCCATCAGTGAATGATTTTAACTGATGAGAATGATAATAGGAAGAGAGTAAAGTTTTGCGAAAATAAGATGTTAGATTTGGAGGCAGTTGGCAGAAATCAGTCATTTAATTTATTATAGATACTCATATATGTGTATCCAAATGGGAAACACTGTCTTCAAAGTAACTTTGCTGATTTTGTACCCATTGCAAATATCTTGTCGTGGCTTAAAAACCAGAGTGTCTATAGCCAAACACTATTTGAACTCTCTCTCTCTCTCTCTCTTTTTGTATTTGCCTGCAGAGTCTAGTTATGAGCCTGCTAAGAAAACCAGTTTCATTACTTTTATGGTCACACCTCATTTTTATGAAAAACAGTATTACTCAACATGATTGCCTGCCTTACTTGTCAAGCATGGCCCTGAATGTCTGTTGACTGCATCCCGGAATCAAAGACAGCTTCAGAGAAGGACAGTGTACTGTCCCTGAGCTATTGAAATAGGAGTTCAGAAAGAGGAGTTTCAAAAGTACATGAGCAACCCTCTTCACTGTGTTGCTGGAAGGAGCACAAGTTTCTAAAGATGACCGTTCCAAAGGGCTGGTACTCTTAAATATAACATTTCTCAAACATTTGTTTTAAAACAAAACTTAGTTACACTTACTCCATTTTGACTGACAAGTTGCCAACCATGGCCCAAAAAAGACCCAAGAAATGGTTGGAATTTAGGCCGGTTTCACCAGTGACAGAAACCCGAACAGGCTTTGTCTGTGATTCCTCCAAGGAATGAATGCTTGGTGAATAAAAATCACCTTTTTCTTTTGCTGGTGAGTGCTGGTATACTGGCTGATCTATTCTCTAGCTGCATGTTTGTG
This sequence comes from Bos indicus, assembly GCF_029378745.1. Taxonomy (NCBI): domain Eukaryota; kingdom Metazoa; phylum Chordata; class Mammalia; order Artiodactyla; family Bovidae; genus Bos; species Bos indicus. Next base: position 66,247,505 of record NC_091775.1, read on the forward strand.
GCTCAGCTAAAATCATGGTGCCTGAACAGTAAGAGGGAAGGGGGACTGCCTAGGCAAGACAGGGCTTGCTTACAAACTAGGTAGATTACCATCAAAGCCCTTTCCAGTGAACAGAAAAGATGCATAAAATGAATATGGCCTTTGATAGCATAAGAAAAAACAGTCAAAATTCATAGCTGCTTCCATAGCGACAATGCTATTTTTCAAGTATTGTTAGATCTTAAGTACACCCTTTCCCCAAAGACATCCATGTGTCAAGACAGCTCTCAGAGTAGTTACGGAATACTTGTGAAGGTTTTTAATTAAAAATTTTCCCTAGAGATAGCCTGTTTGATTTACATTATTAATAAAGTAAAAATGTCTGCAAATAAGAGGTCTCAAAAATTAAGGCTTTAGGATATCACTTGTATGTGGAATCTAAAAAAATAAATAAAACAAAGCAGTACAAGTGAACTTACTTACAAAACAGAAATAGAGTCACAGGTGTAGAAAATAAACTTATGGTTACCAGGGGGAAAAGCGGTGGGGGGGTGGGGTGGAAGGGGGGTTGCAAGGGAGTGATAAATTGGGAGACTGAGGTTGACATATATACATTACTATGTAGAAAACAAATAAGGACCTGCTGTATAGCACAGTACTCTGTAATGACCTAGATGAGACAAGAATCTAAAAAATGTATGTGTGTGTGTATATATATATATATGTATAACTGATACACTTTGCTGTACAGCAGAAACTAACGGACCATTGTAAATCAGCTATACTCCAATAAAAGTTAATTTAAAAAAATAAAACTTATAGGATTGCCATCTTAATTGAAACAGTTTAAGCAGGGATTTTAAATTGGGGATTTTCAACAATTCACTAAAGGGATTCTTGGCATTTATATGTGTGATCTAATTTTAGATATTGAGCTCACAATTTAGAATGATCAAGTAAAAGAGAAACTTCAGTTACCCATGGGATACACTGAAGTTTCAGCAGATGTTTCACGTGAGAGAGGCCATTTCCAACGTCGGCATCTGCTAGATCCTCATTTACCTCTGTCCCTAGCCCTTGACGTTGCCACCTCCCATCTAGGAAGGATGAAAGAAGATATTTTGTTAGGCAGTGTCTGAATTTGGGTAGAAGGTCTAATGAGCTGTGTTAGAATAAGGCCAAGTCTGACTGGGGACAAAACATTGTCGTGCTCTGTGTATGGGAGACCTCGGTTGGTCTTTCTCCCCGTCCCTCCCAGAATCTGTAGTTCAGGGGTTGATTAAGGTGGTCACGGTAGCTTTGCTGCTGCTGCTGCTACTGCTGCTAAGTCGCTTCAGTCGTGTCCGACTCTGTGCGATCCCATAGACGGCAGCCCACCAGGCTTCCCTGTCCCGGGATTCTCCAGGCAAGAACACTGGAGTGGGTTGCCATTTCCTTCTCCAGTGCATGAAAGGGAAAAGTGAAAGTGAAGTTGCTCAGTTGCATCCGACTCTTAGCAACCCCACGGACAGTAGCTTTGGGCCTCGCCTAACCACACAGCCTATTCTGAGCCATAGCAGTGGGTTTGGACAGTTCCCCCTGGTCTGAAGAGAAGCTGACCCTTCCAGAAACTTTTGCTCACAGACCCTGTCTCCTTTGTGGTGTGGTGGCAACTGAGACTTTGGTCCACCACTGAGATGATTCAGGGAAAACAGCCTCCATTGGAGTTACTGTTTCTCTGCCACTCTCTGGGAACTGCTGGACTTGGCTGTCTGAGTTTGACGTAGGTTTTGCTCTGTTGGGTTTGGGTAATGGCCCTCAGACTTCTCCTACCCACCTCGGAAATGGTGATCAGGAGGTAATTGAACTTAACGAGTGCTTTTCTTCTGTAAATTCATTCATTCTGCAGATACGAGTTTTCTCATTTCGTTTCAAGATCTGCAGGCAGTACCTGGGCTGGGGTGACTTCATGCCAGTTGGTGGAGGATCAGTGAAGGGGCTGAGGTCATCCTGGCTGCACAGCTAGTCTTGAGGGAGACGAGTGGTGAAGTTACTTGGTCACGTCATCTCCCTTTCTTGTTCTGTTATTGCTGGTTTGATTATAACAGTAAGAGGATGATTTCATTCTAATGACTCTGTTTTATTATAAAACTACAGCTCCTTTTATTTTATTGTGTGTGTATGTTTTTTAATAGTCCAAGTTTTCTGTCTATAATTAACTGCACTGTGGATTCTTTCCATAACACTTCCATGGGGGCCTCTTTGTTATCTGGTGCTATCAAAGAGGTGAATCCATTTTAAAAAATATTTATTTATTTTAAAATTTATTTATTTATTATAATTGGAGGATCAATATTGTGTTGGTTTGTGCCATACATCAACCTGAATATGTCCCGTCCCTCTTGAACCTCCCTCTCGCCTCCCACCCCATCCCACCTCTCTAGTTTATCACAGAGCACTGGATTTGAGCTCCCTGCATCATATGATAAATTTCCACTGGCTATCTAATCTTACATATGGTAATGTATACATTTCAGTGCTACTCTCGCAATTCATACCTCCCTCTCCTTCCCACCCCGTGTCCACAAATCTGTTCCCTGTGTCTGTGTCTCCATTGTTACCCTGCAAATAGGTTCATCAGTTCTATCTGTCTAGATTCCATATATATACATTCATATACGATATTTGTCATTCTCCTTCTGACTTACTTTACTCTGTATAATAGGCTCTAGGTTCATCCAACTCATTAGAACTGAATCAAATGCAATCCTTTTTATGGCTAAGTAACATTCCATTGTGTATCTGTACCACAATGTCTTTATCCATTCATCTGTCAATGAACATCTTAGTTGCTTCCATGTCCTAGCTATTGTAAATAGTGCTGCAGTGAACACTGGAGAAAGGACACTATAAACAAGTTTAAAAGACAACCCTCCGAATGGGGAAAAATAAAATAGCACACAAAACAATTGACAAAGGATTAATCTCCAAAATATACAAATATATGTATTTGTATACAAATATACAATCAGTCATTCAGCATAATACCAGAAAAATGAACAACCCAATCAAAAAGTAGGCAGAAGACCTAAACAGACATTTCTCCAAAGAAGACACACAGACGGCTAATAAACATGGAAAGATGCTTAGTGGCGCTCATTATTAGAGAAATGCAAATCAAAACTACAATGAGGTATCACTTCACACTACTGAATGGCTATCATCAAAAAGTCTACAAACCATAAATGTGGGAGAGAGTGTGATGAAAGGACCCCTCTTGCACTGTCGGTGGGAATACAAATTGATAACAACCACCATGGAGAACAGTATGGGGATTCCTTATAAAAACGAGGAACAAAACGACATAAGACCCAACAATCCCCCTACTGGGCATATACCCTGAGGAAACTATAATTGAAAAAGCCAAGTTTTATTTATTTTGTCTGTTCTGGGTCTTTGTTGCCGTGCAGACTTTTCTCTAGTTACGGCAAGTGGGGGCTACTCTCAAGCTGTGGTGTGCAGGCTTCTCACTGCCGTGACTTCTCTTGTGGAGCGCGGGCTCTAGGCACACAGGCGTCAGTAGCTGGGGAGTGTGGGCTTTGCGGTTGCTGCTCGCAGGTTCTAGGGCACAGGCTCAGTACTGGTGGTGTACAGGCTTAGTTGCTCCACAGCATGTGTGATCTTTCTGGACCAGGGATCAAACCCATGTCCTCTGCACTGGCAGGCAGATTCTTTACCACTAAGCCACCAGGGAAACCCAGGTGAATCCATTTTAAAACGAAGGAAGCAGAATGGAACGTCAGACAGTCCTGGGTCTACAGAAAGGGCAGCACAGGCGCTCACAGCAGTTTGGTCTGGATTGCTTAATCTTTTTGAATCTGAATTTCCTTAGGCACTCTAAGACATAGGGAGGAATGGAATGCCTTACTCATTGGCTTTTGGTGAAGATTAAATGAGCAAATACATGTCAAAAACGGTATCTGGCCTGTGGCAAATTCTCAATACCTGGTACAATTAATCTTAAATCAGTTTCTTGAGTTGATCTCTGTGGGGGAAATAACTGTTTACCAGCTTACCAAGCAGGAAATACTGAATATTCATGGAATCATACGAAGTTAGAGCAAGAAAAGATTTTATTCATTCTGCAATATCTGTTTAAGATCTGCTACATACTAGGCTCATGAGATATATGTCAGTGAACAATACAGATAAATTCCTGCCCTCAATGAGTATTTACTCCAGCTGAGGGAAACAGAAATAAGTAAGAAACACTTTAGTAAGTAAGTCAATTATGTCATTTGTTGGAAAGTGTTGTGCCATCGAGAAAAGGGGGGGAAAATAGAGCTTAAAGGACATGTGATTTTACATCTAATTGAAAAGAATACGTTTATTCAAATATTTGAATAAATATGTATGGTTAGCCATACAGATATTTGGGGGAAGAGTGTTCCAGGTGGGGGGAGGGGGGACAACCAGTGCTGAGAGAGACCAGTGTGTCTAGAGGAGGTGAGCAAAGGGAGGAGCAGGAGGTGAGGACACAGGGGCCCGAATATGTAGCTGCCTGGAAGCCATGGTTGTTGCTGTTCGGTCGCTAAGTCCTGTCTGACTCTTTGTAACCCCATGGACAGCAGCATGCCTGGCTTCCCTGTCCTTCACTATTTTCCAGAGTTTGCTCAAACTCATGTCCATTGAGTCAGTGATGCTATCAAACCGTCTCATCCTCTGTCATCCCCTTCTCCTCCTGCCCTCAATCTTTCCCAGCATCAGGGTCTTTTCCAATGAGTCTGTTCTTGGCAGCAGATGGCCCAACGTTTTGGAAATTCAGCTTGAGCACCAGTCCTTTCAATGAGTATTCAGGACTGGTTTCCTTTAGGATGGACTCCTTGCTGTCCAAGGTTTTACTCTGATAGGGAAGGTGAAGGGAGAGTTTTGAGAACTTATAGGATCTGACTTAGTTTTAATAGGATCACTCTGGCAGATGCTCAGAGAGCAGCAGAGATGAAGAGAGAGCATAGATCTTGGAGAGTATCACCTTTAACCCCTTCATGTTAGAAGAGAATTTGAATTCAGGCTTTCAATCTGGGTCTGCAGCTGTGCCCATCTCATGGTGTCAGAGATCCCCCAGGTAAGGACTGGGGTATCCACGTATCCTATTATTCTTTGAGAGCCAGGATTAAGGTTTTGCAAGAAGGGTTAAAAAAATGCTGATTTAATTTATTTTACTAACAATGTATCTTTGGGGCTAGAAAGCTGAGGAAATTTTTGTAACCTAAAATTACTTTGGGGACACTGGTCCATAGAGCTTTGGGTTGATGGATATTTCAAATAAGAGATGAGATTTCATTAGGGTGGCTGCGACATTTTATTAGATCCAAATGCTCTCGGTCTAGTTAGCTGTGAAGTTAGTTGTCAAGGGGTTGTGGAATCAAAATACTTCAGTGGTGTTAAAAAGGGAAGTTTGTGATAATGTATCATTTTTACCTAAAGAAGGAAAACCTTGCTAAGGTATCTAATTTTAGACTGTTAGGAGGAAAAAATAACGTAGTTTGGTAGACTTGCCTTCCTGTTAAGCCCTGCTATTTTTAACCTTGGTCAATATTCCATCCCCCCAGTCTTTCTGCTTTGGAGAACCCCAAAATGTCTTATTTTGCATCAAAATGTACTTTTGTCTTCTCTTTTGCTTAATATGAAGTTGTTAAAAATAAGCTAATGTCTTTTAAAAAAAAAACCCAAAAGCAAAAAATAAAATAAAATTTCCCCTTCAGTTCTAATAAGCCCATGATTTTTTTAAATAAGGAAAACTGTAATAAATAAAGATTAATCAGTGCTCAGAGGCCAAGTTAATTCTTTGAAGGAGGGCTGATTATCTAATTTTGGATCTTCTTGATCTTCCTACTTCTTTTCTGTCATTTATACATTGTGACCACAAATCTGCCTGCCCCTTCTATAATTAGATTGAAAGAAGGAAAGAAATGGAATTTATATTTGTCCATTTCATCCATTAATACAGTTTCACCATTTTGGGTGCATTTTCCCTCTGACTGGCTATTACATTTTAGCTTGATTGCATTCTTGCGGTGTTTGATCAAAAGTTGGCCATGAGAAAAACAAAATTCCTTCAGTCTTTAAAATAAAGCAACAGTTGACATAGGCTGTCATTAGGAAATTTTTATTATGCTTCTGATAATTTTTAATATAAAATTCCTTGCCGGTTTTTTTCCACCCCAGCTTACAAGGAAGCCAAGAAAGTAAATACGACAATTTCAGATAAACGTGTATTGGAGAGGATAAAAGTTTCTTTAGTTTCAAGTTTTCCTTGTCCATTTTTTAACTATTTAGATGGAGTGGCACTTTTAAATAATAAATCAGAATTTGCCTCCCCCATCAGTGAGATATTCACGATAAGTTCGGATGAGTAGGCAATATTGTTTACAGTGGAGCTGTCTGCAGTTTGAGAATGGTTTCTAAATTCAGCTCTGGAATGGTAATTAGTATAACAAAATCTCTGAACTTGAGCTGATGAGCATTATCTGTGGGGCTTTAGAAATTATCTGCTCCATGAGTGTGAGGCATTCTGGAGGCCTGGAAGGTGTGTCTATTCATATGCATGCATGTGTGTGCATACTTGTATGGGTGAAAGTGTGTAACTGTCACCTGCATACCCAAGACTAACCCTGACCAGAGAGGTATCAACCCAGTACAGGGGGAGGAGATCAGAGGCACGTTCATGGAAGAAGTCGAATAGGATGGCTTCGTTGGCTGATGGGTAGGATCTCAGGGGGTCAGGATTGCTGGAGAAGGAATATCAGGCAGAGGAAAGAATGAGCAGAAGTGCAACAGTAAGGTGTGTGGAATATTGGTTGTTCCCATAGCTGATCATACCCTCCTTGCTCTTATCAGTGGCCTTTCAAAGCCCAGCTCAAGCATCACCATGTCTTAGGTGTGTTCTGAAGGAAGGCTCTTGTGGATGGATGTGGGTACTGGAATCAGGCATTTACTTGTGGGTACTGGAATCAGGCATTTACTTGCAATGCTCTTGGTCAAGTTACTTAATAATAAATGAGATTTATGTAACACTGTATACCAGGCAGCATTTTTAGTGCCTTGCATAGGTTTAGTCTTTAAAAATGACAGCATCCCTTCAAGGTAGGAACTACTATTATTCTCATTTTACAGATGGGGAAATTAAGGGGCAAAAAGTGTGAGTAACTTGCTCAAGGGCTCACATCTAGAAGAAGAGCAAAACTTGGACATAAGAAAATACTGTGTGAACCACCAATTGCACTGTAACCTTGATCAGCCTAATTTGTAACCTTGATCACAGCTTATTTGTAAAGCCTTGTGATTGGATTTCAGCACACTTCTTTAGCATGCAGTGGGCACTTGCTAATTGGAAATCATTGCTATAATTAATAGTTCCTGTCTCCTCAATTTGACTGATACCTACCTTTCTTATGGACTTCCCATGTGGCTCAGTGGTAAAGAACCCACCTGCCAATGCAGGAGACATAAGAGACATAGGTTCAGTCCCTGGGTTGGGAAGATCCTCTGGAGAAGGGCATGGCAACTCACTCCGGTATTCTTGCCTGGAGAATCCCATGGACAGAGGAGCCTGGCAGGCTACAGTCCATAGGGTCACAAAGAGTTCGACACGACTGACTTGGCTTGCACACGTGTACCTCCTTATAGCCTGCTTGCACTGCACGGTCATTGTTGATTTGTCTGTTTGACACAGTGAACTGTAAGCTTCTTGAGGGTGGGATCTCCGTGTACAGGACCTGTCCCTCAATGGCTCAGTAAATGCTTGCTGAATGAGTGAATGGACAGCATGTTTGGACTGTCAAGGATGGTCTTGCTGCCCAGAAAGCAGCACTGTAGAGCAGTTCCTATCCAGGACTTTACAGTATGCAGTACAAGATTTGAATCCAGCCCCCACCATCTACTTGACTTTGTGTCTTGTGCAAATTATTTATCTTCCCTTCAGTCTTCATTTCCCTCATTATTTAATGGAGACCACAGAGTTGTTATAAAGATCCAAGCAGATAGTACCTATCAGGAATTTAACAGAATGCCTGGTTTCAGATAAATAAGAAGTAATTCCTATTTCATTACTGTTGACTAACTGCTGAAAGGCAGGTGCTCTGCTATTCATTGGAAGCACAGAGGTAAAGATTCCTCCCCCATGCAAGGGCTTCACAGCTTCACAAAAGAGAAGAACTTTCACCAAATGCATTATAATGGGGTGTAATAATACACAGCAGTGGCACGGTTCAGATAAAATATGGGGGAAAGGAGAAGAGTGGTCATTTGCTTGATGCTGGATATATCCAGGTTGGATTTTGAAAAATGAATAAAAGTCCTTAAGGCAAAGCCAAATAGGGCCCTCAGACATCAGGTTTGTGGACTTTAATTGAATAGGCAATGGGGAGCTAGTAAATTTTTTGAGTAGGAGGGTGACATCAAAAGAACTGTCCTTTAGGAAGAGTATTCTGACAAAATTATGTAGGATGAGTTAGTGGGGAGAAAATGAGGAAGTAAATATCACATAGACTTTTAGTGGAACCTCCTACACGGGACAGAAATCCATTCTGTAGCACCCCTTACAGATGGCCATCTAGCTGTCTATGTCTGAACATACCCAGCAAAGGGAGGTTCACTACCTCTTAAGGCAGCTCTTTCTTTCCTCTTTTATCCCCTTCTTCCTTCCTCTCCTTCCATGCATTCATCCACTTATCCACCCAGTATTCACCTACCCTTCCATCTATCTGTCCACCGAGCTACCCACCCATCCACCCACCCATCTACTCTTCCATGGACCCGTCCATCCATCTCTCCATCATTTCTTCAGTGTTTCCTTTGTGCCACTTCCTGGACTTAAGAATACAAGGCGAATACAGTATTGTCCTGCCCTTGCGGATCTCAGAATCTTGAATGATCACATATCCATTATTGAATAATTTTTGTTGTTGGAAAATTCCTTTTTCCTTAGCTTAAGCCAAAATCTGCTTTCCTTTGAGCGTCTCTCCTGCTGGGCCTACTTTTCTCCTTGTTTCTTCTAAATCACTTTCAGTGTACTCTTCTTTTATGTGACTGCTTTTATTATTTTAAAAACTGTATCGTGGAGCTTCTGAATTCTGTCTTCCTTTGGAAAATCTACTTCCTTTAAAAGGTTCTCATTAGGCAGGATTCATAATATTTAAAGACTTTTGGAGATGAATGATACTTTAGAAGTCAATTAGAATTTATATCTTAACCCTCATCACTTTACAAGTGGAAGCTAAACCACAGGTAAGTTGTGCCTTGCCTAAGATCACAGAGCGAGGCAATGACAAAACTGGGAAGACTCAGACTTCAGGTGTCCATACTCATGAAACTACTGCCTTCTCAAACCTTGTCTCCTAATAACCCTTCCCAAACATTTTATAAATTTTCCCTGTCTCTCACAAAATGTGGAACCACAAGTTGAGTGTGGTATCTAGAATAACAGTGTTCTGACCTTGGGAGAGAGCTATAACAAGAGTTAATGAAGCCCAGCATTAACAGAGTGTGCCAGGCTTTGTGCCAGCCTCAAAACCTGCGTTTTCCCATTCAGTCTCCCAGCAGTCCTTCCAGGATGAGTTTACTGCCGCAGTTGGAAGATGGGGAAACTGCACTTGAGAGGGAAGTAATTTCCAGTCCATGGCCATGCAGCTAGTGAGTGGACGTGCTGGAAATGAAACTGAGGTCTTTCTGACGTCGTGGTCATGGAAGGGCCATTATGGACCATAGTTTCTTAATTACATGTTCATCTGTTTTTAACTTTTTATTTTGTATTGGGGTATAGCCAATTAGCAATGTTATGATAGTTTCAGGTGAACGGTGAAGGGACTCTGCCCTACTATACATATGTGCATTCTCCCCAAGCTCCCCTCCAATCCAGGCTGCCACATGACATCGAGTAGAGTTCCCTGTGCTATACAGTGGGTCCTTGTTGGCTATCCATTTTAAGTATAGCAGGGTATACGTATCCATCCCCAACTCCCTAACTGTCCCTTCTCCCCATCCTTCCCACCAGCAACCTTACTTTCATTCTCTAAGTCTGTGAGTCTCTTTCTGTTTTGTAAGTTCATCAGTATCGTTTCTTTTTCGATTCTACATATGGGGAATGTCATACAATATTTCTCCTTCTCTGTCTTTGACTTACTTCATTCAACATAACAATCACTGTGTCCATCTGTGTTGCTGCTGATGGCATTGTTAATTCATTCTTTTAAACGGCTGAGTAATACTCCATTGTATATATGTACCACATCTTCTTTACTCATTCCTTTGTCCATGGACATTTAGGTTGCTTCCGTGTCTTGGCTATTGTAAACAGTGCTGCAATGAACATTCAGGTTTGTGTATCTTTTGGGGTCATGTTTTTCTCCAAATATATACCCAGAAGTGGGATTGCAGGGTCATATGGTAGCTCTATCTTTAGTTTTTTAAGGACCCTCCATACTATTCTCCATAGTGGCTGTACCAATTTTCCTTCCCACCAACAGTGTAGGAGTCCCTTTTCTCCACATCCTCTCCAGCATTTCTTTGTGGATTTTTTGATGAGAGCTATTCTGGCTGATGCGAGGTGATACCTCATTGCAATTTTGATTTGTATTTCTCCAATAGCAGTGTTGAACAACTTTGCATGTGCCCCTTGGCCGTCTGTATGCCTTTTAACTAAGTCTGTATCTTAAAGAAGCACTGGCTGAAGCATAGTATTTGTGAGCATGTGTTGAACTTATGGTCATCTCGCATTTCTAAAATTAAAAAAAAAATGTATCTTAGTCTTTACTTTTTTCTACTAAGTGTTGTGCCATTGTTTTCATCTGGTCTCATTGAGTGGAACAAGGCTCATGCATGCATCCTGGACACTTACTGTGACTGCTGGCTCCATCCCATGTGATTGGGTCACATGTTCTCAGATGTCAATCCCGGTCAGTCCTATTGACCTCACTGTGGATGTGAGATTAAATTGGACAATATGTGAGGAAGGGCATTGTAAAGGGGCAAGTTAATGCTAACCCTGATCTTTTAAAATATGGATTGGGGCCTGCCTTGCCCCCGAGCTCTAGCCAGCTTGCTCCTCTCTGTTCTAACCTTACTCAGGTTTTTCCACCTCCCAGGAATACCTCTTCCCTGCCCTCCTCCACCCCTCCAGATAGGACCGGGTTGTCCAAGTTTAGATCCTGGCTCAGTGTGTGACCTCTGGCAAGATACTTCGCCTCCTCTAAGTCTCAGTTCCCTAGTCTGTAAGAGGAGGATGGTAATAGATCCCACCCACTTCAGTGGGTGTTGTGAGGTGTCAGTACCCCCACTGAACACAGTAATTTACAAGTGATGAGCATGCCTTAAAAGCTGTTTTTAGTATTTGTGACTCTTTTTGTGCTTTAGTCATTAGAATTTCCCCCAACAAACTTACATTGAATTCTCTAGCTGTCCCATATGGTATATCACTGTAGAAGATTGTATGAAATCCTACAAATTTGCTGCATGAAGCAGCATTTAAAATCAGGGCTTTAATGCAATGAGTAGTGTTGAGAAGGAAGAGGATAGGAGGTTAAAAGGGACCAGGAGAAATGATTCTTTTTCTAAATGCTGTGGGAGATGAGCGACCAGGTAAGTTACATTCGAATAGCTTCAGATGGAGGGAGGAGGGAACATGGACAGGGCTGGTCGTACTTCGTGAAGTGAAATGAAGTGTTAGTCGCTCAGTTGTGTCTGACTCTTTGCAACCCTATGGACTATATTTCTTTGGGCTGCTCTGTCCATGGAATTCTCCAGGTAAGAATTCTGGAGTGGGTAGCTATTCCTTTCTACAGGAGATCTTTCTGACCCATAGATCATACCCAGGTCTCCTGAATTGCAGGCAGATTCTTTACCATCTGAGCCACCAGGGAAGGCTGGTCATACTTCTTGGTGTATGATAATTAACAAAATGTACCCTTATCTTCGCAAAGAGTTGGTCATGACTGAGCAACTAACACAACACCCTTATCTTATGGAGCTTCCCAGGTTCCCAGGTGGCGCTAGTGGTAAACAACCTGCCTGCCAGTGCAGGTGGATGTAAGAGATGTGGGTTCGATCCCTGTGTTGGGAAGATCCCCTGGAGGTGGGCATGGCAACCCACTCCAGTATTCTTGCTTGGAGAATCCCATGGACAAAGAAGCCTGGTGGGCTGCAGTTCATCGGGTTGCAAAGAGTCGAACACAACTGAAGTGACTTAGCACTCACGCATGTACCCTTATCTTATATTCAACCTAATTTATATTTAACCATGTGAGCATTGAGCTGCATTTTTTTGTTGACTTAAAGTAATATTTTGTAGACACTTAGGCAAACATTTGCCAATTTGGTAGTTCTCATTTCTTTTTGTATTCTGTTCATTTCCCACCGCCCCCCCACCCCCCACCCCACCACACACACTCAGTTTGCAGTTATTTCTGTAGGTCAGTGAGACCTATGAGCTACTACCCATGCCTGTGATGGGTAAGGAGAACCTAGAGAAGGCAAGCAACTGGGGCTGAGCCGACAGTGGGCTGAGATCAGGTTGCCTTCTTGAAAACCCACAGGCAAGGAGTGTGGAGATCTTCGCATCACTATTGGGGGACCAGATGCACAAAAGGAAGGGGGACCTGGGGCAGGAGCTGTGACGATCCTGCCTTCTCCCATCCCCCTGCCCTCAGATCTCCCTGCCTTTAGTTTTTCCCTCTCTCTCTCTCCCCAGCCAACACACATTTGGTATCAGTGACTTAAGACTATACATACCATCACTCATTCATTCATCAAACATTCATTGAGTGCCCACCAAATGCCAAACTCGGGTTACACAGATGAATTTAATACCCATTCTGTCCTCAGGGAGCTCACAGTCCAGTTCTCCTTTGCTTATATCACCACTTGTGAAAAGGGCCCTGAACAAGTTGCTAACACTGAGAAAATAAATGAATTCTGGGACTGGAGGGGCCCTGGACTCTTCTCGGCTCTTCTGTGGTTAAATGTGGTGCCTGCATCACTCTTCTCACTCCCACGTTGGTAATTGGTTGTAGGAAAGTTCTTTGCGCTGAGGATGACATAATTTTTTTTCTTAAAAAAAAATAAAAAGAAGGAATCTATGCAAGTCTCCAATTCTAAAATTCTGTGATTGTATGATTCCAACTTAAATTAGGAAAGCAGGCAGACAGTTTCTGAACGTGTTGCCATGGACACTGTGGGTGTTGGGTTGAGGTGTCTGCTTAGTCATATTTAGTGCCATCTGGCATCAAAGAGTTTCTGGATTTTGGTCTGACGGCAACTCAAGGTACCTAGAGGGATTTGCTATTCTTCCAGTATTCATTTGAAATGTCCTAGCGACTTAGCAGACCACCTGCCAGATAGAATACAATACAGTATATTAAAAATATGAATGATGTTTTTAGTGTAAGTACATCATGTGGAATGGGATGCACTTATACTAAAAAAATAATCTATTGTTTATCTGGAATGCATATTTAACTGGTGATTTTTGGGGGCGTGCTGCTAAATCTGGCAGCATCCACCTTTAATCTGTGATCTTGGGAACCTTTTGGTACAGGTAATACTGCACAAAAGTGTCTATTAGAAAATAAGAAAGTTTCCAGTCAATCAAGTCTGCCTCCTGTTCCACTGAATGTTCTGCACTCTGAGTTCCTCTTCATATTTTACTGTTTGCGGAACTTTGATTAATGTTTCTCTTTCCTGCCCAGCTAATGAAGTGACGAACAACCATTTTATTAAAATCCTTAAAGTGTCCATAAATGTAATTTATATTTCAATTAGCAGTCAGTTACTTATATTTTGAAAAACAGGCTTCTTTTGACTAAAAATATTTGGTGAAGTTTGAATGTACAGTAATTTATGAGTACTTTGTGGCTTTCATTTTCCTATCTGATAAAATAGCTCTGGAATTTACATGAGGTCAGGACCTGTTAACTCCAGCACATGGCAGCAGCTCTCCCCAAATACCAGATTTTTCTACAGTTCATCTTCGGTTCTCATTAGCCTTGGAGTATTTATAACTATACCCATTCATCATTCTTTCTTTTGAGAGCTGGTGCATCTGCAAGGAAGAAGGGAAAATACAGCCCTACATTCTTGCAAAATTTATAGGCTTTTGGTGAGTTAAGATATTTGGTGAAGATAAATGGAGAACATGAGAGTTTTGCAAAATCTTTAAGATTATTAGGAACTCTTTTGCATTGCTTTTCCTGGTTTTCATGAAGGAAAATAGAGTATGGAATAATGAACTTGCTGGTTTTCATGATTGTATTTGATATCAAAAGACAAGTCTCAGAATATTTTTTTACACCTTAATTAAGTCATGGAATTTTGGCACTAGAGCTCAGGATCAATGATATCCAAGTCAGACCCAAGAGGCACATGCTTTCGTTTGCTCGAGTCTGTAGAGTGAGGAACCATATGTAATGGTCTATTTCTGAACTGTCTCCAGACACAGTGGGTGAACTTTTTCCACAGCCCTGGATTCACCCTTCCTCTGGCCATTCCTTAGGCAGGTAGCTGTCTGCCGCAGCCAAAGACAGCAGTGCCTGGCCACTTCCTCTTGGCCTCTAGAGGAATGGCAGAGGTGGCAGCCCTTCTGGTTGCGGGGGGAGGTGGGATGGGGTGGGAGCTGTGTGCACGGTAATCCTCTTTGCCCTGGATCTTCCCTAGACGTTAGTCACTTCAGTTGTGTCTGACTCTTTGTGACCCCATGGACTGTAGCCTGCCAGGCTCCTCTGTCCATGGAATTCTCCAGGCAAGAATACTGGAGTGGGTAGCTAGTCCCTTCTCCAGGGGATCTTCCCAACCCAGGGAGTGATGCAAGCAGATTCTCTGCCATCTGAGCCACTAGGGAAGCCCCTACTCTGGTCCAAAACCATAGTCAAGGAAAACCCTTTTCCCCCTGCTCAGGTGCCAAGAGTAGTGCTCATTGCTTTCTAGTGGGCTGGCAGAGAGAAAGTAGGTATGCAGAAGGCTTTCTTTTCCAGTTCTGTCTTTGCAAGGGACGGAGAAAGGACTGATTTAAAGCATATAGTGCATACGTGGTGTCCCTTGTCTTTCTAAAGTGCAGATCTGAACGTACTGCTTGCCTACAGAGATGCTCCCAGTGACTCCCATTACCTATGGGAAGAACTCAAAAAATCCAAGGGTAGCGGTGTGGTGGGAACCAAAGCCCAGCAGGGCTACAAGGGGAGAAAAATAGGATGTGAATGATCCAACAGAAAGGGAGGTGCTGATGATGCAGGAAAAAAGAGAACGATGCAGGAGAGACAGCGTTGGTAGATGAGAAGGGGTGGGGAGGTTGGCCTTAGCAGAAGGAATACTGTTGGCATTGTAACCAGCTGGAAGGCAGAGTATGTGGAATAGATACAGCTAAGTTGGCGGAGTTATTGTAAAGGTAGGGTAATTCTTTCATCATGGCATCTCTTTTCTTTATTATGTAGGTGATAACTATCAGTTGAGAGTAAAGGTTGAATCTGAGATGGGAAGAAATGGGAGTGGTCAGCGTGAAGATTTGGAAGGTGCACACACATGGGGAGTGTAGCAGAGTGTGTGGCAAAGTTGACTGCCCAGTAAAAATACTCAGCATAAAGAGAAGCCATCACTTGTGTGGTCTGAGGCAGAGTGGCTTCGAACCCAGTCCTGCCCACCCCCTAGGAGCCCATGACTTAGCAACGGGCTTTGGTGAAGGTTGAAAAATCAACCTGACCTGTGCCATCCTGCTCCGTTGCCCTGTTGACTCGTTGTTAACCACTTTTTGCCTCTGCCTCCCCTCTGCCTTCCTGGGCCTTGTCCCGCTCCCTTATCCCTCTAGCTGTCTCTCTCCCTTGGATGTTTATTGATCATTCAACAGTGGTAGGCACTGGTCTGTGTGCTGGGAATGCAGCTGTGACAAGGCAGATGAGGATCCTGGAACATCTGTTCTAAGAAGGGGCAGCAGCTGTAATCAAGGAAAAAGAAACTGCTCACAAGATACCAAGTTCTGTGAAGTCAAGAAACTGAGGCAGTGAGGTTGAGTGACTTGGGTGTGGAAGGAGAAGGAATCTCAGAAGGTCCCTCCCACGACAGAACCTCTGAGTTGAGACCCGAAGGGTAGGAAAAAGCCGGCCGTGGGGCATCTGTCGTTTGTAGGGAAGAGGAGACGAGATGAAAGAGCAGACCTTCAGCATGGGCTGAAGAAATCCTCTGGCTGTTTTTGTTCAGGCGATATTAAAATGTTTCAAGACTTCCCTGGTGGTCTAGTGGCTAAGAATCTGCCTGCCAGTACAGGAGACACGGATTCAATCTCTGGTCCTGGAAGATGCCACATGCCTCAGAGCACCTGAACCCGGGAACCACAACTATTGAAGCCCACGATCCTAGAGCCCAGACTCCGCAACAAGAGAAGCCACCAGAATGAGAAGCCCACGCATCACAACTAACGAGTAGCCCCTGCTCACCACTAGAGACAGCCTGATACAGCAGTGAAGACCCAGCACAGCCAGAAATAAAAAAATAAATAAGTGAAATTAAAAAAAAAATACTTTAAAAAATGTGTCGGTCTCATCCTGGAAGGAATCTCTGTCTTCTCCCTCCTCTCTTTCCCTCCCTCTGCTACATTTCAACAACTATTCATTTCAGGAAGCAAAATCACCCTGGTAGCACAAAAAGGGGTTTGGTCTTTGGATCAAGCCCACTCCAGGCTGAACTCAGAAAGTGGACCGGTGACACACAACCAAGGCTCTTGTTTCAGTAACAGAAACCAACAACAGCAGCGAGGAGCTACTTTCTCAAGTAAGAAGTAGCACCCAAACTTTCTCCTGGCTCTTGTTTTCCCTCCTCTCTTAACTTAGTATGTTGGTTCCTATCATGCCTGAGGATCTTTTTCATTTTTTCCTCCTGGTGTCACACCCCAAATGTAAAGACAGACAACAGCTGTGGGTGAAGGTGGGTTGGAGGGCTGGAGGTATCAGGTTGTCTGTGTGCTTGTTGGGTGGAGCCCAGAGGAACTTAGGTTTAATTTGCAGCCATAATACCATTTTATGGGCTTTTCACAGTAGAGGGGGGGAAAAAACAAGCTAAGAAGGCTAAAAAAGATCACATTCGTAGGTGCTCTCAAAAATAGGCTCTATTCCTCATTGCTGATGCATGTCACATAGAACTTAGCTTTAATTCCAAACTCTGGGTTACCCTGGGAGTCCTGAGCAGGTTCCATCCTTAGAAAAATTTCGTTAATCAATTATATTTCACCTTCATGGAGTTGAGGGCCAGAAGGGATCTCGGGACTTGTCTAGGTCACCCAGAGAAGTCCCTCGGTTCTCCTTGGCAGTGCTTTGTCTGGATGACTTGGTGTGGGCAGAGCAGACCAGCTGCTCTTGCTGGCAGCCCCTCTATTACCATAGTGCACTTCTCATCCTTTGCTCGCTTCACAGGACCTGTAGAAAATGATCACTTTGGCTAGGCACATTGGGGTTCATAGACAAGCTTGCTCAAGACTAGCGATGGCAAGGGAGCTTGGGTTGGCGTGGATGCACAGAGCAGGGGGTTTGAATCTTGGCGCATGAGGAATCCATTGGTAGTTGCTGGTTGGGAAGCACTCCTGATAGACTGTACTCCTTTATGTGGGCCCCTCGAGAGTAGGTAGGCTGTGTTTGGTTGTTCTTGAATATTTTAGACCCTTAAAAAGTTCTTTACAACTGGGAGAGAGCCTAGGGAATATGGTTGCTTTCAATGCAACAAGGATGTAGAGAAATATTCAACAGCTACAGAGAATTCTTGCTAAGCTTCATTGGTAAGTTACATCTTTGGGCTGCCTGGAGTCGCACTGCTCAGGTTGGAGTTCTCATTGGCTGTTCCATCCTAAGCAGATTGCTTCATCTCTCGAGGGCATTTCCTCATCTTGGCCATGAGGATAAAACTATTTGGTATGTGACAGAGTCCAGATCCTACCCCAGAGCTATCTGACTTCAAAAGTCTTTTTCTACGTCACTCCATTGAAAATCTCTGTGTGGAAGCCTTTTATTAACACAAACACATTTATAAGACACTGGAAAAGTCAGAGGTTGCATTTTTTAGAGAAAAGGTTTAGTGATTTAGTTAAAATAGATGTTAGCCAATAATGCCTAGATTTTTAAAGTGTTTGAGATTCATCATATCAGTACACTATTGGGCTTAAGAGGTACAAAGGTGATCAAAATAAAGATAGTATGAACAAGTAGAAGTGAGCCTGATGATTTCTTAAGGTTTATGTGGTTGTTAACTTAGCAGAAATTCAAATGAAGTATATTAGCATGTATGTGTGGAATGTAGAAAAATGGTATAGATGATCTTATTAGCAGAGCAGAAATAGAAATACAGACGTAAAGAACAAATATATGGATATCAAGGGAAGAGGGGGTAGGATGGATTGGAAGGTTGGAATTGACACATATGCACTATTGGTGCTGCGTGCATGCCAAGTCACTTCAGTGGTATCCAGCTCTTTGCAACCCCATGGACTATAACCTGCCCGGCTCCTCTGTCTATGGGATTCTCCGGGCAAGAATACTGCAGTGGTTTGCCATGCCTTCCTCCAGGGGATTTTCCTGACCCAGGGATCAAACCAGGGATCTCTTACGTCTCCTGCATTGGCAGGCGGGTTTTTTATCACTAGTGCCACCTGGGAAGGTATGAAATAGATGACTGAGAACATTCTGTATAGAACAGGGACCTCTAGTTAATGCTGGGTGGTGACCCGAATGGGAAGCATGTCCAAAAGGAAGAGGATATATGTGTGTGTATGGCTGCTTCATTTTGCTATGCAGTAGAAACTAACATATAACTAACACTATATGTTTCTACTTTTACATATAGAAACTATATGTAAAGCATTTACAACAACACATATAGTTGTAAAGCAACTATATGCCAATAAAAATTAATTAAAAAATGAATTCAGCTTGGTTACAGGTCAGTTTATCTAAAGAAACCACTACCCCTCCCAAATAATGTTAAACTTGTTTTTTACTTCTAATTGGGGCTGAGTCTCATAAGAATGAGGGTCTACTATGTTGGATTTTAAAATGATTGTTGGGAGAGGAAGTGATAACTAATTTCTCTGCAGTGGATATTGTTTGTCTTGGTAGAAATTAGCATAATTGAGACTTGCCTTAAGATGATTAGCACCCAGAAAATATGTCAATTTCATTATTTTCTTTTTTTAAGTATTAGAGAAAACTGTCCGAATATTTTCCTTGAGGAAATCTGATAGATTCAAAAAGCTTCTTTGAAAGAAGTTTACTAAGAAGTTGAACAAACATATTCTAATATAATTAGTTTGGGAAAACATTTCTGACCCTTTAAAGGCTATCCCATGAATGACAACTATCTATATATGAAGGAGAGAGGAGTGCTTTATAAAGTTTGTGAAGTATACATCCCTTATAAGTATGTATTAAGTTATGTATTAAACATTTATGTTAAAAAAAATTACCTTCCCCAATTAAAGGAACCTGTCTGAGAGGCCAGCCAAATTCTACATTTTCCAAGAAAATGAAGTCCTAGAAATGTTGCATTTCCTTTTGAATGTTGATGGCAGAGATACATCAGAGATACCAGGGGGAAACCTTACCAAGTTCTCCCTATAATTTGAACTGAAGGGTCCTATTTGATGTTTTTTTTGTTGTTGTTATTTTTGGACCCAACACCCTGGGTAAACTGAAATTCCACCTACTCCTTTTGGAGAGGCGTCAGGGGAGATGTACCTCCTTAAAATTCTAAGCCTTCTAATAGAAGAAAGCTTCCTCTTTCGGTTGGTGGAAATTTCCATTCCCAGGATACATATTCATTTTTACCTCAATGCAGCTTCCTCTTGGTTTTGTGATTGAGTTATTTTTAGTGAGTTGCCATGCTTCTCCTCATTCCCTGCTTAACTATGCTGCATCTTTTACTTCTCTTTCTCCATTAATTAATTCCCACAGTGCTTTTCTTAAATTCTTCCTTCATACACTGAGGAATATTTTAATTTTTTTATGCATGTGTGCTTAAAAAAAAAGTCATGTCCAACTCTGCGACCCCATGGACTGTAGCCTGCCAGGCTCCTCTGTCCATGGGATTATCCAGGCAAGAATACTGGAGTGTGTTTCCTTGCCCTCCTCCAGAGGATCTTCCTGACCTAGGGATCGAACCCACGTCTCTTACGTCTCCTGAATTGGTGGGAGGTTCTTATCCCACTAGCGCCACCTGGAGATATATCTGGTTTGTTTAGAAATCAGGTATCAGACCTCCCCAAAATCAGATGTTTGATTCCAGGCTTCTGTTTCTGTGTCTTATGACACAATTTTAATTAGTTCATTAGTTTCTTAGATTTTTGTTCTTACCAGCTCTGAAAGACGCGAAAGACCCAATTCCAAAAGAAGAGGGCAGTAGCAATGTTCTGTGCCGATTACGTGTCAGTGCTGTACACATTTATGATGAGTGATGTCATCCCCATTTTATAGATGAGTAGACAGAGCCAGTCATGTTAACCACCCCGCTTATACTGCCTGGTAATACTGGTTCGGCTTCCCAGGTGGCTCAGCGGTAAAGAATCCACCTGTGATGCAGGAAACACCAGAGATGCAGGTTTGATCCCTGGGTCCAGAAGCTCCCCTGGAGAAGGAAATGGCAATCCACTCCAGTATTCTTGCTGGAAAAATCCCATGGACAGAGGAGCCTGGTAGGCTGCAGTTCATAGGGTAGCAAAGATTCGGACATGACTGAGCATACATGAGCAACACTGTCTAGTAAAAGTACAATTCTGAGCTAGTTGGAAATTGATTCGTGTAGTTAAAGCTGCTGTAAATCCAAGATAACATTCAATCTTTTGTCATGGTTTAGAAGATGTTAAAGAATTTGACAATAATAAAAGAAATGGATAGGGTGCATTCTGCAGTGCTTCGTGTGCCGCAGGTGTTTATCGGGATTGATATTCATTAGTAATCTTATGAGTGGATATCCGCGAATGACACAGCCAATGGACTCCATTCAGTTATATTGTGGTCAGTGGATGGAACAGTCTTAGTAGAGGGCACCATGGATTTTTAGGTCAAAGAGAACTTGATTTGAATCCCCACTTTTCCTTTATTCTTTGGATGACCTTGCAAGCTGCTTAACCCTTCTAACCTCAATATATTCATGTGTAAATGGGAATATTAACACCTCATATTGCTATGGTAATGATTAAATTAAATGAGAAGATGTTTGTAAATTGCTTAGTGCCTTACACACAATATTCAGTAGAATGGCAGGTGTGAATTAACAGTTGTAATCACAGAATCTCTGAATAGAGAAGGATCTTAGGGTCAGATGGACTGAGTACCAGTTCTGATTCTACGAGCAGTGGCATTAGCCGAGTCATCAGCCTCTCTGAGTTTCTATTTCCTCATGTGCACAACAGAGATAATATTTAACAGGAGATTATGATAAAGATTATATGAAATGTTATGTCTGTAAAGTGCCTAGCACTAATTAACCCTCATAAATGGTGATGACCCCCTCCCTTTGTGCTGACAACGTTGGGGGACAGGGTAGTTCTAGTTAGAATTGTTTCAGCTTTGCTCACACTGAACCTTAGCTTCCCTATGACGTTTGCCAGTTTGGCTCTAATCCCGTGACCTGATTGGGAAAGTTAATTTTGCTCTCAGGGTCATGACTTTGATTAGATCTAGAAATATTGTTAGGACCCTAGCCCACTTGTTTGATCATTAAGATTAAAATTCTTATTCTTCTACAGTTGATCTTTATCTCCATCTTCCTGGATACATTCTGTGCTGAACAAAAATATTTGTGTACATGAAAAAAAAAAGTTCTAAATCAGAGGAATGTGACAGGCAGCCTTATCAGTGGATTGGGTGGTTCAGTGCTCTGTGTGCGTGTTGCCAGTGATTCGGAATGTAATCTAGAGATCAGTGTTTTAAATAATTTAATGCTAAGTGTGACATTTTAATTTATTTGGTCTCTGCTCCATTCTCCCCTTCTGTCTACCTTCCTGTGAAACACTACAGTTCGAAGTCAGTAAATAACAGTAGTATTATGGTGGGCTTTAAATGTGAAGACAACATGAATAAAGCAGCTGAATAAAGCATTTTCCTGAAGGGAGGGCCCCTTCCTGCAGGGTCTTCCCTGCGGTTTAGGTGCAAAATCCCTTAATCATATACTTAGCGTTTCTATACTCCTTACGTGCAGAGTTATTTGATTTCTGTGGGCCGTTCCTGTGTGCCCTGCATAAATAGCTCTGGGTGAGATTATTACGTGTACTGCTAGATCCTACCTAACCTGCTTTTCAGTGTTTTGGAACTGAGAGTGCAGTAGCTGTTCTGATGTGAATAGCCACCTGGTTTTAACATCCAAAGTTGTGTTTGCCACTGGATGCCAGATTTTATATTCCACCAGCTTACTAGTCTATAAATACCATGTGAACTTTCCTTCCTTCTCTCTCAGAAGGAGACTTCATCTCTAGTAGCGATCACCATGGGCATATGCCCAAGGGTGAACTCCTGGAGCCCTTGAAGCAAGATTTCCTTTATAAACGCTGTGCCTGTTAAAGAGAGTTTGCCTGCTTGGTGTTCTTTCAGGAGCATTGGGAAAGCGTTTTACCTCAAGTTCTTTTCTCTGCTAATGATACAGTTGATTCCTCTGGGGTCCACATCTCTCCTTCCCAAACCCCATGTTTCTGTGGAGGGACAGTACGTAAGTCCCTGCTACTTGATTACTATTCCATTCAGTCCCTTTAACTTGACCCCTTTTCCAGAGCTGCAGAAGAGATGGTAAGACAAGGGTGGGTTCCCATTGGTCTGGAGTCTCTGAAACAAGGATATCAGGCCCAGAAATCCAATTAGAGCCTGAAGTGCTGGGGCTCCACTGTGGTTAGAGCCTTTGGGTAGGAGGGGACAAGGCCCAGTCCTGAGAAGTAGGCAGCATTTCCCATCGTGATCAGATATAAGTCACAGCCTTCTCAGATGAGCTGGTAACTGAAAATTCTTTCAATTATAAAAATACTGCTTTTCTCTTTCTGACTTCCTTCATTCTGTATAACAGGCTCTAGGTTCATCCATCTCACTAGAACTGACTCAAATTCTTTCTTTTCTATGGCTGAGTAATACTCCATTGTATATATGTACCATATCTTCTTTATCCATTCATCTGTCCATGGTCATCTAGGTTGCTTCCATGTCCTAGCTATTGTAAATAGTGCTGCTATGAAAGTGTAGGGCAGAAACCAGCACAACATTGTAAAAATTTAAAAAAAAAAAAAGATACTGCTCTGGGGTGGGTGCGGAGAATTACAGCCTCCAACAGTTTGGAGTGTACAGCCTACTATCCCGCTTTGCTTAACTTGTGGCCCTTTGGAGGACTCTGCCTCTCAAAACGGACTGGGTCCCAGGCATGCACTTACTCGCTGGGAGACTTTAGGGAAGTCACAGTGCTTTGAACCTGATTTCCTCACATGAAAATGAATATGTAGTATTCCTGCTCTCCACCTTGCCAGGTCGTTATGAGGAAACTGAGACTAGGGCTTCGTCTAAGCATTTGACAAACACATAACAAAGCCCGAGAAGGACTTATGCTAGGACGAAGACGCGATGTGGTGCCCTATCTAGGGAGAGAAAGAAAGCAGTCTTCTAAGCAAAGAAGATTCTGTCTCGCCTGTCATAATCTCAGGGTGTGGATATGTGTGGATACAGTGTTTGATATGTGTGGATACCTAGTGTGGATACAGTATTTGTTATGTGTGGATACCTACTGTGGATACAGTACTTGTTATGTGTGATAACAGTATTTGATATGCGTGGATACAGTACTTGTTATGTGTGGATACCTACTGTGGATACAGTACTTGTTATGTGTGATAACAGTACTTGATATGTGTGGATACAGTACTTGATATGTGTGGATACCTACTGTGGATACAGTACTTGTTATGTGTGATAACAGTATTTGATATGTGTGGATACCTAGTGTGGATAGAGTATTTGTTCAGTGGTCACGTGTAGTGTGTTTTGTGCTGTAATGTTGTATGTGACTCCATAGGGGATGATAGAAAGATGGCGGTACTTCCATAATAAATGCGGAAAGACGTCCTCACAGAGATTATGTTTGAGTTGGACCATAATGGATGAGTAAAGTTTTATGAAATATTTAATATGTTGCCCATGTTTGTTTTTCTTTTTTTTGCATTTCACAGTGGGCTGTCACTGCTCAACAGACTGGCATCTGAGAAGCACTCTTTGATTTTTAACTTGTCCATTCATCCTCATAAACTCACCTCACTAATGTGTTTATAGATGTTTTTTAACAGGCTTGTTTTTAGATGAACGTTTTCAGAATATAAAATTGTATAATGAAAAGCCTTCTAATTTATCTGAGCCCTTTTTAAAAAACCTGATACTACTGCACTTTAAATTAAGCCCTGCTTTGTTTTTAGGGCTGACGTTTGTTCCTAATGGCAGGGTAATTATAGTGCGCGGGAACACTCAGTGAATCGGAACATACTTGCTATAGATGTTGAAATAGAATTTGTTCTTTTGAGGCAGGGACAGGAGAAAAGTCACAGACAATGAGACAGATTTTTCCAGAGGGCAGGCTAACAGAAGGAATGTGTCCCTTAGGGGGCATTGGTTAATGGACTCTGTTTCTTACAGTTGCATTGTGTAAAAAGTTCTGGTCCTTAGAAAAAAAATGTCATGTGAGGAAAATGGCAAAAATTAATTCAAAGGGCACACATAACCTTAGATCTTGCTCCTTATTACTGTTTTATGTCAATGTTATACTATTGGCTAAATATTTCCCTTGCAGGGTTGAAGGATGTGATTATATGGACTTTGTGTTTATAAGACAAATATATGAGTTATATGGTAGAGACCCCTCTTCAATGAATTTTCTTGGGAGATTAATTCTTTAAGCACAGAAGCTTCTAATTCTGAACATTCTAATAATAGACACTTTAAAAATCAGGAAATGCTTCACACTTTTGATCAAAGTAAATGCAAAATAATTTAGCCTTTAGGACTATTGTGATGGGTGTCGGTTACTACCTTGAATGCTCTGGAGAGACGCTCAGCGTTGCTTGAAATGGTCCAAGAGACTGTGGTGGTTTATGAGTAGAGGAAATGATTGGTTTTGATATTTTTCTGTTTCTTTTTTCATCATCCATTGTCTTTTATGCCATGCTTTTTCCTATTCCTTAACCTTGCCTTTTCCACTGACTTCTTTTCCACAGCAGATAAGCATTTGTTAGCCCCATCTTTTACAAAACCCTGCTTGTATGTCTCCTGATGGAATCAACACTCCCTAGGAAGTGTTCTTTCTAAAATATTGACCCTGAATCTAATCAAATCTCTACATCCAAGTACCAAGACACAGGGTGCAGAGGAATAAAATAAATTTTAAATGATACTTCAAGGATTCAGTCAGCAAAATTAAACAAAATGAAACAACTTTACAGAATGAATAAGTAAGGGAGTTTAAAAGAGAAAAAAGACAGACATGCAAGGGGAACCTGTGGATTAAGAGACTGTGGAGCCTCATCAGCCAGTACAATGTGTGCACCTCATTTGGATCCTGATTTAACCGAACTGAAAATAAAATGAAAAAATATGAGGCAATTGGGGCAAGTTGAACACTAACTGGATACTTGATGATTTTAAGGATATATTATCATTTTTTAAGATGTGATGATGCTGTCATGGGTATGTATTTTTTAGTATAGTCCTTTTATAGGTAGATACTGGAAATGGCAACCCACTCCAGTATTCTTGCCTGGAGAATCCCACGGACAGAGGAGCCTGGCTGGCTATAGTCCACGGGGTCACAAAGAGTCCGACACGACTGAGCGAGTTCACTTCACTTCACTGATATTTAGGACAGCGCCGAAGAATTGATACTTTTGAACTGTGATGTTGGAGAAGACTCTTGAGGGTCCCTTGAACTGCAAGGAGATCCAGCCAGTCCATTCTGAAGGAGATCAGTCCTGGGTGTTCATTGGAAGGCCTGATGTTGAAGCTGAAACTCCAATACTTTGGACACCTGATGCGAAGAGCTGACTCATTTGAAAAGACCCTGATGCTGGGAAAGATTGAGGAGAAGGGGACAACAGAGGATGAGATGGTTGGATGGCATCACTGGCTCAATGGACATGGGTTTGGGTGGACTCCAGGGGTTGGTGATGGACAAGGAGGCCTGGTGTGCTGTGGTTCATGGGGTCGTGGAGAGTCGGACATGACTGAGCGACTGAACTGAACTGAAATTATATGAGTTTACAATTCTTGAAGTTCAGACACAGGTTACAAGGGGCTCCGTTATACTGTTCCCTCTACTTTGAATATGTTAGAAATTTTCCATAAAATTAAAAAAAAAAGCCACCAAACTAAAACTCTGCTTTGTGGCCCAGTGCTGTCGATCTATACTACCCACAGTTTCGTGTCCATTTATAGAAGGAGTGATATGCAGTCACTGTGGAGGCATAGATTTCTCGGCAGTTCTTGCAGTTTCCTTTGGACCTTATTTTGTAATTATCTCCTTCCTAAGCCCTCTTCTCTTCTTACTTTAT
Organism: Bos indicus; assembly: GCF_029378745.1. Classification (NCBI taxonomy): domain Eukaryota; kingdom Metazoa; phylum Chordata; class Mammalia; order Artiodactyla; family Bovidae; genus Bos; species Bos indicus. The sequence continues at coordinate 66,274,044 of NC_091775.1, forward strand.
ACTAGGAACATTTAATCTGTGAGTTCACAGATGAATTTCCTCTAAATCATGCCTTTTCTGTATTTGCAAATGTGCATTTTTAGGGATTAGGCTCATGGCATCGATCAGCATTTTAAGGGTCCATGATTGTAGAAAGTCAAACACCCGCTACTGTCTGCTTTGCTCAACACTCACATTCATGGGATTTTCTCCTACTTGCATATTTCCTGGCTTATGTCTGTTCTCTGGGCCACACCTTTGTCCTGTGCTTCAGTCCTGTCCATTCATTTGTCTCCTCTTTTTCTCCACTAACACCTCAAAGATAACATTTGGGTGATGGTTTTACCATTCACCCAATTGCTCTTCATGCCAAATACCTCTCAATTAGCCTAGATTTCACTTTCTTCCTTAATGAACATCTGCATGTAAATAGTCATCAAACTCCTATTATTTTACCTCCTAAATGGTATTTTTTGTGTCCTTTTCTTTCTTGGTTTGGTGTTTGGATGTGGATGCTCACCATCTCTCCTCTGGCTATTAAACTACTACTGGAATCCTTCATACCAACCTCCTTGCCCTTAGCCCAGCCCCTTCTGTTTCCAGAAATGACATTACTAACTCAAAAATCTGATCATTTCACCCTTGTGTTGACATCAGTCATCCAGCCCCTGTCTCTCTAAGCATTCTCATTTCCTGACACTCCCTCCTCAGACCTATTTATTTAGAGCATGACATCCTTGTCAAATCTGCTAAACTTTGCTCATATCTTCACTCTGCATGGAGGTCAGCACGCCTTCCACCACCCTACCTTGCTCATCTTGTCAACATGAGAAATGCTGCTTTCCCCTTCAAAGTCCTTAGGGGGACTCTTCTCTAAGAGGTGTCCTGGATGGTCCTCTTAGAGTACTTGGGACCTTCTCAAATGCTCACTCTGCCATTTGCACAAACTGCCATTAAGTGGTGTTGTTTTTAGTTGCTTTTTAATTGTTTTCAGGATATAAGCTAACCTTTTAGTACCTTCATAGCATCTATTTTTAGGAATATGATTGGTTTACAATGCCGTGTTAGTTTCTGCTGTACAATGAAGCGATCAGCTATCTGTATACATATATCCCATCTCTCCTGGACCTCTCTTGCCCATCCCACTCCTCTAGGTCATCACAGAGCACTGAGCTGAGCGCCGGGTGCTGTACAGCCGCTTCCCGCTAGCTCCCTGTCCACGCGTGGTAGTGTATGCATGTCACTCCCAATCTCCGAATCCTTCCAACCACCACCCCGCTCCGCTACGTCCACGTGTCCTTTTTCTGCATCTGTGTCTCTATTTCTGCCTTGGAAATAGGTTGATCTGTACCATTTTTCTAGATTCCACATATATGTGTTAATATGCCATGTTTGTTTTTCTCTTTCTGACTCAACTTCACTCTGTATTAGATAACCTGTAGCTTTTGCCCAGTCCTGGGGGCATGAGTGTTGCTGAATGTGTGCTGACCTGGGTCTCCAGAGACTGTCTTCCGTTCACATGGCTGCCACCTCGAGCTCTTTTGAGATTTTGAGAGGGAAACCTCAGGCCTCCTCTTCTCTTGGATCCCATTTCCTGAAGAGAGAGGTGTCCTGAGTGGCCACTGGGAGGGGTAAACTTTCTGAGGAGAAGTTTTGTCTTTGGTGACTTGATGATTTCCCTGTCTTTCTAGGCTCCTCTGTTCCCTCCCTCTTCTTGTCTCCTTTTTTAAAAACAAAACAAAACAAAACTGAAGTGTAGTTGCTGTACAACATTATGTAGGTTACAGAGGTACAATATAATGATTGACAATTTTAAAAGGTTATACTCCATTGAGAGTTGTTATAATTTATTGGCTCTACTTCTGTTCTTTCCCATTTCTTAGTGACCTCTTTGAAATATGTGACCACTGGATCTGAAATAAGACTACTCTCTTCCTAAACTTCCTACCTACATATATGTATTTTTTTAATGAATTAAGGTGATTGAATTTTATTTTTAACCTATTTGGTAGTATTTGTAGGATTTAACTCTCTTACTACCCAGGAGCCACTGAACTCAGTATTGGGGTGTATGTGTGTGTGTGTGTGTTAGTTGCTCAGTTGTGTTTGACTCTTTGAGACTCCATGATTGTAGCCCACTAGGCTCCTCTGATAGCATATTGAAAAGCAGAGACATTACTTTGCCAACAAAGGTCTGTCTAGTCAAGGCTATGGTTTTTCCAGTGGTCATGTATGGATGTGAGGGTTGGACTGTGAAGAAAGCTGAGCGCCGAAGAATTGATGCCTTTGAACTGTGGTGTTGGAGAAGACTCTTGAGAGTCCCTTGGACTGCAAGGAGATCCAACCAGTCCATTCTGAAGGAGATCAACCCTGGGATTTCTTTGGAAGGAATGATGCTAAAGCTGAAACTCCAGTCCTTTGGCCACCTCATGCGAAGAGTTGATTCATTGGAAAAGACTCTGATGCTGGGAGGGATTGGGGGCAGGAGGAGAAGGGGACGACAGAGGATGAGATGGCTGGATGGCATCACTGACTCAATGGACGTGAGTCTGAGTGAACTCCGGGAGTTGGTGATGGACAGGGAGGCCTGGCGTGCTGCGATTCATGGGGTCGCAAAGAGTCGGACACGACTGAGCGACTGAACTGAATGACTGACTGAGGCTCCTCTGTCCGTGGAATTCTCCAGGCAGGAATACTGGAGTGGATTGCCATTCCCTTCTCCAGGGAATCTTCCTGACCCAGGGAGAAAACCCGAGTCCCCTGGATTGCCGGCAGATTATTTACCATCTGAACCACCAGGGAAGCCTCGATATTGATAATGGAGCCTTTTTCCGAGAAAATTGTGATTTGAATTTTCTGAGAACAGTTTCAGTCAGAAAGCTTTGCCAATGACCACAACATCATCTCAAAATTAAGATTTCTATTGCTGATATATTTATAAACCAACATATTAGTTGCTGTGAGTTTGTATCTAACTGTGACTCTCCATACACTTTTCCTCCAGTGTTAGTAACCTCATTCTGCCAGGTCCATGGTGGAAGAGACAGGGTCTGCTAGCCCTTAGGCATGAAAATAGGAAAGCAAGGCTTCCGTGGGATCTGGGGCATCACATAAAAGTCTTCCTGCCTGGTGTGCAGGGTGTAGGTAAAAGGGAGAAGACAAGATGGAGGGAGCTTATCTTTATGGTGGAATTGGAGTGTGTGGTGGCTTCATTCTAGGCATGTGAGTCAATTATGCAGTGAGGCTGCAGGTGGGTACCTGGTACAGTCATGGAGAAGATGGTGCAGAGAGCTTGCATGGAAGGTTTATCACTCAGGGTTCCATCAGAGAAGCACCCCTTTACTAGATTCCCTGGGGTCAGTGAAATGGAGAGCATAGTCTACACTTGTGCAGGCCTCTCTAGGGCCCTCCAAGCCCAGTGCTCCTCCAGGTGGGGTGCTCATCACTGCCCTTTCCTGGGTTCCCCCTGATCCCAAACAGAACTTGCTAGGTAATGTGGAACACTAAGTCAGGGAAGGGTATTAATAATGGTAGAGTATGTTGTTTGTCCAAAAAAATATGTGAGTTTAGTGGTTGTCAGCAGTGCTTTAGGGACTTCCCTGGTGGTTCAGTGGCTCAGACTCTGCATTCCCAATGCAGGGGGCCCAGGTTTGATCCCTGCTTAGGGAACTAAATCCCACATGCTGCAACTAAGCCCCAGTGTAGCCAAATAGATTAATTAATTAAAAAGATCAAAACAGAAAAATGCTTTAATGCATGTATGAGAAGTCTGGAGTTTAATGGTGATAAGCAGCAGAGGGGATATTCCCAGTGAGGTACCCACTTTATATTTTGTGACATGCTCAAAAGGTGTACAGACACACACACACACACACACACACACACACAGCTAGATAAAGGTTACCAAAATAAACATATAACCAAATTGCCTGTCCTTTTGCTTTAACTTTCCTGTCCTCTGCTATGTCCATATCAATATTAAACTTAATTAAATTTCATCTGGATGAAAGGCTTTATAAAGGTCAGGAAGAAAACCTAACTCAGTTTTCTGTGCTAATGAGTTCTTTTATTCTTTAAAATGAGAATTGAGGATGGAGAGAAAAGAAGTGTCAGTT